>NC_065592.1:600000-935000 GCF_024542745.1 Macaca thibetana thibetana | reverse complement strand
CGGGGGGGAGAGGGGAGGACGGGGGGGGGGGAGAGACATGGGGGGAGGGGGGGGACATGGGGGGGAGAGGAGAGGGGGGAGGGGGGAGAGGAGGACACCAGGGGGGAGAGGAGAGACACGGGGGGGGGAGGAGAGGGGGGGGGAGGGGAGAGGGGGGGGGGAGGAGAGACACGGGGGGAGAGGGGGAGGGGAGGGGGGGGGGGGAGAGGAGGGGGACACGGGGGGAGGGAGGGGGTGGGGGGGAGGAGGGACACGGGGGGAGAGGAGAGAGACACGGGGGGAGAGGAGAGACACGGGGGGAGAGGAGGGGGGGGGAGAGGAGGGACATGGGGGGGAGAGAGACACGGGGGGAGAGGAGAGACACGGGGGGAGAGGAGAGAGGGGGGGAGGGGAGGAGAGGGGGGGAGAGGAGAGACAAGGGGGGAGAGGGAGAGAGGGGGGAGAGGAGAGACAAGGGGGGAGGGGAGAGAGACGGGGGGAGAGGAGAGACACGGGGGGAGAGGAGAGACACGGGGGGGGGGAGACACGGGGGGAGGGAGGGACATGGGGGGGAGAGGGGGGACATGGGGGGGAGAGGAGAGACACGGGGGGAGAGGAGAGACAAGGGGGGAGAGGAGGGACATGGGGGGGGGGGAGGGACATGGTGGGGGAGAGGAGAGACACGGGGGGAGAGGAGAGACACGGGGGGGGAGGAGAGACACGGGGGGGGGAGAGACATGGGGGGAGAGGGGGACATGGGGGGGAGAGGAGAGACAAGGGGGGGGGGAGGGAGGAGGGACACCAGGGGGGAGAGACACGGGGGGGGGGGGGAGAGGAGAGACACGGGGGGAGAGGAGGGGACATGGGGGGAGAGGAGGGGGGGGGGGGGAGGAGAGACACGGGGGGGGGAGAGGAGAGACACGGGGGGGAGAGGAGAGACACGGGGGGGAGGGGACATGGGGGGGAGGAGGGGGGGGGGGGGGAGGGGAGACACGGGGGGAGAGGGAGAGAGACACGGGGGGAGGGGAGAGAGACACGGGGGGAGAGGAGAGACACGGGGGGGGGAGAGACACGGGGGGAGGGAGAGACACGGGGGGAGAGGAGAGACACGGGGGGAGGAGAGACACGGGGGAGAGAAGAGACACGGGGGAGAGAAGAGACACGGGGGAGAGAGGACACGGGGGAGAGACACGGGGGGGGGGGGACACGGGGGAGGGGGAGAGACACGGGGGGAGAGGAGAGACACGGGGGGAGAGGAGGGGGACATGGGGGGAGAGGAGGGACATGGGGGGGGAGAGGAGGGAGACACGGGGGGGAGAGGAGAGACACGGGGGGGAGGGAGAGACACGGGGGGAGGAGAGACACGGGGGAGAGAAGAGACACGGGGGGAGAGAGACACGGGGGAGAGACAGGGGGAGGGGGAGGAGGGGGAGAGAGACACGGGGGAGAGACACGGGGGAGAGACACGGGGGAGGGGGAGAGACACGGGGGAGAGACACGGGGGAGAGACACGGGGGAGGGGAGAGAGACACGGGGGAGGACACGGGGGAGGGGGAGAGACACGGGGGGAGAGACACGGGGGGAGGAGAGACACGGGGGGAGAGAAGAGACACGGGGGAGAGACACGGGGGGGGGGGGGAGAGAGACACGGGGGAGAGAGGGGGGGGGAGGGGGAGAGACACGGGGGAGAGACACGGGGGAGGAGGACACGGGGGAGAGACACGGGGGAGAGACACGGGGGAGAGAGAGACACGGGGGAGAGACACGGGGGAGAGACACGGGGGAGAGACACGGGGGAGAGACACGGGGGAGAGACACGGGGGAGAGACACGGGGGGGAGAGGAGGGACATGGGGGGGGAGAGGAGAGACACGGGGGAGGAGGAGAGACACGGGGGAGAGACACGGGGGAGAGACACGGGGGAGAGAGGAGAGACACGGGGGAGGAGGAGAGACATAGGCAGTAGCGGAGCGACATGGGGGAAGAGGAGGCTTGTGTGAAGACACAGGTAGAGATGGGAACGATGTGGCCACGAGCCAGGGAATGCCTGGAGCCTCTGGGTAGTGTCCTCACTGTTGGGGCCCAGGCCCGTGGCCTGAAAGACCACACCCACCCCGACCCTCCTATGATCTTGGGCAAAGTGCCTGCCCTGCCTCCAGGTGGGAGCCGGGACAGAGCTGCCCCCAAGTGGACTCCGCGCCCCTCACAGCAGGAAGGGCTAACAGGAGCCCCCTCCAGTGACCTCCATGCCTCCCTCACCAAGGATAGCTCTTAGAGCGCCTCCTGCTCTGTCACCCACCAGGCAGGGTCCTTAAGCCCACCCTGGGCGCCCCCAGCCTCTCAGAACCCGGCACCGTGACAGACCCTGCGTGGGCAGGGCCATCCAGCGTGCACCTCCAGACCAGCACCCCCATATTTCCAACACAGCGGCATTTCCTGCCCCTCTCCAAGGCAGCGTCTCCTACAGTGGGGACCATCAGGGGATGGGGGCAGCTGGGAGGGACGAGCTGTTTGCAGAGGATCTGGGCTGGCCACCTCCCCAGGGCAAGGCCCAGATACAGCACCCTCCAGAAGGCAGCACCTGGGGGCCCAGGGCCAGACGGATGGGCTGGGTAAGGGCTGCTGGGTGCCTGGAGCAAGTATGTCCCCACCAGGGCAGGCCAGTCCCACACTCCACCTGGACAACCACAGGGACTCCCTGGGCCACCTCCTCCATGCTGCCCACCTCTGCCCAAACTACCTCTCAGGGCAGGGAGGAAGCTGGGTCCTGTGAAATTTGACCCCATCACCTTCCTCCTCCCTGGCCCCGCCCCCTCCTGGGCTCCACCCCCTCCCTGCTGTCCTTGGGGAGGGGCTGCTCTTCCCGGCCCCAGGGCCTTTGCAGGGCTGTCTCTTCTTACCAGAGCCCTCTCCTTCCCGTCTTCCCTGGCAAACTCCAACTCATCCTCCATGCTGTTTCCTCTGGAATGAGCTCTGACCACCCCTAAATGAGTTTCCCCAGCTCCCAGAACCCGCATGGCTCAAATCCAGAAATCATCTGCTTAGAGCTGGTCTTCCACCCCGCCAGCCCAAAGCTCCAACAGGGCCGGGCCACGTGCCTGTTGGGAACGGCCTTCTCACCAGGGCCTAGTGCAGGGCAGGACACCCCCCCTCCAGCAAGGAGACCTCCCTTCCCTAAGGATCCCGCCCTACTCAGACCTCTCAGACCAGCAAGCCTGAGCCCCCGACAGCTGCCAATGGTCAAGGGCCTCCCTGCACCAGGCACTGGCATCCCCCAACAGCCCTACCAAGCAGCCACGGCTTCTGTGGTCATTTACAGTGGAGAAAACAGAAGCAGAGAAGGGAATGGGTGGCCCTGGGGTACCAGGGCGTCTAGACAGCCTGACTGCAACCACTCACAGCAGCCCAGTTCCATACCAGACCTCCAGGGACCATCCACTCCCTGTCTGGGATGGACCCCCGCGGGCAGAGGAGAGCTATGAGTCTGCCTCCCACTCCCACAAGCTCATGTCCTGCCCCCAGCTCTCTAAAGGGCAGCGCTTTTCCAAAGCTTGTGTCTGCAGAGCCCTAGACCAGGGGTCAGGGGTTATGGGTGGTGCTCCGTGGTGGCAGAAGTTTGGGGAGCACTGGCTGGGCAAAAGGAGCTGCAGATTTATTGCATGCAGGACTTCTCAGAGTTTCCCGGGAGAGATGCGAACAGAATTTCCCAAACATCTTCAGCCATGGGGATGAGGGGGCTGTGGCTCCCCGCAGACATCAGTCAGCACCCCTCTTCTCTGATAGACAGCAGGGGCTAGCCTGAGCTCTGCAGTCACACAGAGCTGCCTTCAAATTCCTTCTCTCTTCCCTACTAGCTGGGGGTCCTCTCTGAACTTCGGCTTTCTCTTCAGTCCCAAAGAGGAAGCAATGCGCAGCCCCCAGGGGCCAGACATCATGTACGTGGACACCTGGTTCCAGCCCATGCGCAGCGGGCACTCAGAAGGCAGGGGTCTTGACTGGCAGGCCCGAGAGAGGACAAAGCTGGCACCACCAGTGCCTCCGCGTGCTCTGTCTGGCGGCATTTTTTAAACTAACTTATTTTCAGCCTCACCGAACTCTGGTGCCCCAGGGAA
Source organism: Macaca thibetana thibetana (assembly GCF_024542745.1). NCBI lineage: Eukaryota > Metazoa > Chordata > Mammalia > Primates > Cercopithecidae > Macaca > Macaca thibetana. The sequence continues at coordinate 930,910 of NC_065592.1, read as the reverse complement.
GCTTCTGTAAGTGCTTTAGCCTCCCCAGGGCTCCCCAGCCCCAGAGCTCACGGCGTGGTGCACAGGTGCAGTGCGTGGGAGGCAGGCGAGGAGCGTAGGAGGCAGGTACAGGGCATGGGAGGCAGGTGCAGGGCGTGAAGGCAGGCGAAGGGCGTGGGAGGCAGGCGAGGGGCGCGGGAGGCAGGCGAGGGGCGTGGAAGGCAGGCGCAGGGGCGGGGCGTGGGGCGTGGGAGGCAGGCGAGGGGCGTGGAAGGCAGGTGCAGGGCGCGAAGGCAGGCGAGGGGCGCGGGAGGCAGGCGAGGGGCGTGGGAGGCAGGCGCAGGGGCGGGGCGTGGGGCGTGGGAGGCAGGCGAGGGGTGCGGGAGGCAGGCGAGGAGCGTGGAAGGCAGGCTCACGGCACGGGGGCGTGGGGCGTGGGAGGTAGGCAAGGGGCGCGGAAGGCAGGCGCGGGGCGCGGAAGGCGGGCGCGGAAGGCAGGCGAGGGGCACGGGAGGCAGGCGAGGGGCGCAGAAGGCAGGCGCAGGGCGTGGGGTGTGGGGCGTGGGAGGTAGGCAAGGGGCGCGGGAGGTAGGCAAGGGGCGCGGGAGGCAGGCGAGGGGCGCGGGAGGCAGGCGAGGGGCGAGGGAGGCAGGTGCGGGGCGTGGGGCATGGGAGGCAGGCACGGGACGCAGGAGGCAGGAAAGGGGCTTGAAGGCTGTGGGTGTGATTCAAGACCGGCTATTCCGGTCCTCTCGTGGGTGCCGGGAATGCTGGGTTCTTCCTCTGGCCAGAGGGTCTCAGGGCTCCAACCACGGGGACCAGCACCCACCCCTGAGTTAAATCCCTGCAGCCTCTGGGACGGCCCAAATGCCCAGGCAGGGGAGGGCACCCACCAAAGCGACCCCAGGCCCACGGGACTCGCCCAGCCTGTCGGCCTTACCGCGGGGAGAACAGGCAGCCTCTCCCAGCCAGTGTGCACTAGGGCCTCCCGGGGCCACCAAGTCTCCCAGGTGGCGTCTGCTGGGGCACTGAAATGTCACCTGGAGGGAACCCTGAGGCTGGCCCACACTTTGGTGCTGTGACATCTTTTGGGCCAATCCCAAGAAGGTTCAACCTCCTACTCCAGCCCCAACCCCCAGCCTCACCAGCAGCCCTCCCGGGGCCTCTGCCTAGGCCAGGTCCCCGCCTGGAGTGCCTTCTTCCTTGGCACAGCGATGACCGTGCAGGCCCTGGCCTCCCTCCTGAAGACCCCGGCCCCACTCGGCCTCTCAGACCAGAAAAGCCCCTTCCTCTTGGTGCCACCCATCCCCAAAGCCTGGCCTCCATTTCTGCTTAAAACCCGCACTCAGGGTTGCTGCAAAGTTCTCCTAAGTAGGGGCTGCCCTGGTGTGTGTGGAGTTATCCCAAAGTCATTCCACACCCCCTGTGTGGCCTGGGGCCGGCAGGTGGCCTCTCTGTGCCCTGGGTTTCTCACCTGTCTGTCCAGGCAACAGCAATGGCCACCTCTCGCCAGCCTTGCTGTCCTCAGAATGACTTGTTAAAATGGCCTGCCTCCCCTCCTGGGGTACCGAGGACCTCAGCCCCAGAGAACTGCGCGGGGGTCTGTGAGTGGCTAAACCGAGACACACAAGCTGGGCTCACTGGCCTGCACCACATCCTCCTGTCTCTGCGGCACAGGCTGGGCTTCTGACGATGGAGAGGACTTGTCCTCTCACCTGTCCTCAGCCCATATCCACAAACACCCGTGGGAACAACTGAACGAGAGAGAATTACAGCAAGAGCCCTCTTGCAGGCTGCCTCTGGGATCTAGAGGCAGAGCCGGACCGTGGGCAGCCTGAGAAGTTTCCAGAACGGCTGTGAGCCAGTTCCTGGAGGGTGGACGGCCTGTGTCTGAATGCCGCCTGGTCCCGTAGGCCCGAGGCTCCATCCCTTCTTTTTTCAGGCCCTCGGGATGCTCACAGGGAGCCAGTCCAGGGATATTTACGTCCCTGAGGAAGGGGAGCCCCAGAGCTTGGTCCATGCAGAGCTTCCGGCCCATCGGAGCCTCGGGGCCCAGGGCAGAACTGGAGTGCTCCGGAGGCCAGCTGGGTCAGGCAAGAAGGGTCTCCGGCCAAACGCCAACCCTGGGAACGTTCCGTCCCCTCCTCCCTCCTGTACGTCCGGGGTCAGCAGTCACTTTATTAATAGAGGCCCTTGAGCCCTGAGAAGAGGCCTTCTCCCCCTAGACGGTCATCACCCTCTCTGCAGAAGCAGGGGACGGCAGCCCCTTGAGCAGGCTTGACCGGGAGGCCATGGGGGGCATCCCTGCAGAGTCGGAGAGACCCAGGGAGTCCTGGGCCTGCCAGGCAGGGCGGTTACCACTCTGCCCAGAGGTCACCACAGGCACTGGGAAGGGAAATGCATTTTCTCCTTCCTAAGACACCATCTACTTCAAGGCCAACATCCATTTCTTAATAGCGCTGGGGGCAGGGGGTGGGGCGGCAAAAAGAAACCACGGTAACTGTGTACTTCGGGCAAAGTGCCTCGTCCTCAGGAACCCAGGACGTGACGGAGAAGGCATCTGCACGCGGGGAAACATCCCATTTTAAACCCTCTGGGCCATCGATACACAGCACCGGAAGAGCCTTATCTGGACCCTCCCGCTCCCCCTGCACATCACTGACAGAGTCTTCCACTCCCAGAAAACCTTCAAACACACAAAAACGCATGCTGCGTCCTTCCCTTGCCCTCCAGGGCCTCCCTGAGCTGCTCCACACTCTGGACCCAATGGGAAACAGAAACCCATAGGAATGCCAACGACTCTCCTCCATAGAAACGCCAGTGGTGCCCGTCACGTGCTGACTGGCGAGGTTAGGGCTCCTTTTAGTTTCTATTGTACTGTTTCTCCATGTCGTGTAGTTTGTTGTTTGTTTTTAGAGATGCGGTCTCACTCTGTCGCCCAGGCTGGAGTGCAGTGGCATAATCACAGCTCACTGCAGCTTCGACCTCCCAAGTTCAAGCAGTCCTCCCACCTCAGCCTCCTGAGTAGCTGGGGCCACAGGTGCGTGTCACCACGCCTGGGTAATTTTTACATTTTTTGTACAGATGGGGTCTTGCTGTGTTGCCCTGGCTGGTCTTGAACTCCTGGAGTCAAGTGATCCTCCAGTCTCAGCCTCCTGAGTAGTTGAAACTACAGGCATGAGCCACCACGCCCGGCTCAGTGTGGCTTTAAATGCCGCTATAGTGAGCAGGTATTCTGTGTATCACACAGAAAACATGACCTCAAAAACACAATGCCAGAGAGAGTCCGGACTGCAACTGGAACTGCTGCGTGCTGGGTGCACACCAAGAACCCCACAAATCTAGGCACCTCCCAGCATCTCCTGGGGCCCTGCTGCCAGCTGCACCTGAGGGTGTCACTTTACATGTCCTGTGGACACTCCAGCCTCAGTTTCTCCATGGGGTAAACAGGACAGGGCTGACTGCCACCGAGCCCTCACCATGAGCCCAACCCCAGAGCGGGCACTCTGCAGATCAGTCCCTTCAACGGGAAGACACTGAGGCACAGAACAGTTAGGGGCCTTGCCTAAGCCCAGAGAAGCTGGGCGGAGAGGGCTGTGGTGAGAGCAGGGAGCCCTGGCCAGGACGCAGGTTGGTGCGGTGCGGCCCCGCCCCCTGGTGGACGCTGCTGGAACTGCCCAGCCCTGCGCCCTAAAAGGGTGCTCCACCCTAAGAGGGGCGACTGGCTGGGGCAGACACTTGGGCAGACACCCAAGCCTCCGAGCACAGCAGCCTGACACTGGAATACTGCTCCCAAACTGATCAAAGCAGCCAGGCGCTGTGGCTCACGCCTGTCATCCCAGCACTTTGGGAGGCTGAGGCAGGCGGATCGCCTAAGCTCTAGAGTTCAAGACCACCCTGGGCAACATGGTGAAACTCCGTCTCTACTAAAACACAAAAATTAGCCAGGAGTGGTGGCGGGCACCTGTCATCCCAGCTACTCGGGAGGCTGAGGCAGGAGAATTGTTTGAACTCAGGAGGTCGCAGTGGGTCAAGATGGCGCCACTGCACTCCAGCCTGAGTGACAGAGACTGTCTTAAAAAAAAAAAAGGTGATCAAAGCAGAGGCAGGGATAGGAGGAACACCCCATCCTGGGGCCAACCCACCACCCAGGCCAAGACCAGCAGGACGGGGGCTGGCAGGTAGGGACACCCACCAGCCAGGGGCAGTTCCAAAGGACCAACCCATTCGAAAGGCTGCTGGTCAGCGTGGTGGCCATTAGGAGTGGCCTTGAAGCTGACCCTATGGGCCCCAGTGGTTACTCAAAGACTTGTGATGGCCCCAGGAGGGTCCTGGGTCACCGAGGCCTTCCGTTCCGAGAGGCAATGGGTCCTTGGGGCCTCTGGCTATTCCTGGGAATGTCGCCTTGGCTCTGATACTTCCCCGGCTCCCAGCGGAGAGCCTCCCAGGAACCTAGGAAGGCCTCTGGGACCAGCCAGCAGGTGGGTGGAGGTGAGTGAGAGGTGGGCAGGGCAGGGGCCAGGCGACCCCATTCCTGCCTCACCCCACCCCAGGCAGCCCACAGATGCTGTCAGTAAGATGTGTCTCCAGGGGACATTCCCTGTAAAGACAGCTGTGATCCCGCCACCACATCGCTAACTCCCCAGGATGCTGCCGGCGGCCGGGAGGAGCGTTTCTCCCTGCACTCACTCCACCCTTGCTTCGTCCTTCCTTCTTTGTGGGTGCCTGGAGAAAGAGCAGGCAGCCTCAGCCAACCACATGGCCGGGTTTCTGTGCAGGGAGAACGGCCACCTGTGGGGGCCCAAACTGTCCCCAGCCTTCTGTCCTGCCGAGTACTGACTCACCAACACTTCCCCAGATCTGGAGCAGAAATGTCATCAGCATTCTGGAAAACGCAGGCTCCCCAAAGCCATGTGAGCCTGGAAATAAGAGTACAGGGCCAAGCGCAGTGGCTCACGCCTGGAATCCCAGCACTCTGGGAGGCCGAGGCGGGCGGATCAATCGAGGTCAGGAGTTCGAGACCAACCTGGCCAACATGGTGAAATCCCGTCTCTACAAAAAAAAAAACCCAAACAATTAGCTGGGCATGGTGGCACATGCCTGTAATCCCAGCTACTCTGGAGGCTGAGGCACGAGAATTGCTTGAACCTGGGAGGCAGAGGTTGCAGCAAGCCAAGATCGCACCACTGCACTCCACCCTCAGCAACAGAGCGAGACTCCATCTCCAAAAAAAAAAAAAAAAAAAAAAAAAAAAAAAGAACGCAACCTCACCAGCCAAGACCGTTGAGTAAGTGACACATCCCCGGCCTCATTTTCATAAGCCCTACTGTTCGCTAATAGGTTTTTTTCTCTTTTATTTTTTCTCTTTTTTTTTTTTTTTTTTTTTTTTTGAGACAGAGTCTTACTCTGTTGCCCAGGCTGGAGTGCAGCGGCATGATCTCAGCTCACTGCAACCTCCCTCCTGGGTTCAAGCAATTCTCCTGCCTCAGCCTCCCGAGTAGCTGGGATTATAGGTGCCCACCACCACACCCGGCTAATTTTTGTATTTTTAGTAGAAATGGGGTTTTACCACATTGGCCAGGCTAGTCTCGAACTCCTGACCTTGTGATCCGCCCTGCTTGGCCTCCCAAAGTGCTGGGATTACAGGTGTGAGCCACCACACCTGGCTAGGCTTTTCTTTAAAGAAAAAAAAAAAAAAGGAATTGTGCAAGTTTAACACAGTATTTCCCAGTTTTCTTCCCTTTTACCCATGGGACATTTCAAGAGACAACTGGTCACTGAAGCCAATGCCAGGAAATGCTGCTTGAGGGCAAATAACAAAAGCCCTCCAGCTCCCGTTACTAGGGCTGCCAAATTTAGCAAATAAAGATACAGGGCACGCCATTACCTTTGAGGCTCAGATAAACAATGAATAAGTTTTAGTATAAGTGTGTCCCATGAAATATTTGCGATGTGCTTACAGTAAAACATGACTCATTTGGCTGAGATTCCATCTCAATGGGGCATCTTGTATACTATGCAGTAGCCCTGCCTGCCTTGACACTTGAGGGGAAAAGCACGCATGGCCCAGGGCTTTGCCAGGGCTGGAAGGGAACCCACGCCTGCCCTGCCCATGTCCAACACTGGGAGCTGGGGGCCGGGTCCCTACCCCACCACTCTAGCAATAACTTCTGGGGTGGGCTGGGCACATTGGCTCATGCCTGTGATCCCAGCACTTTGGGAGACTGAGGCAGGTGGATCACCTGAAGTCAGGAGTTTGAGACCAACCTGGCCAACATGGTGAAGCCCCATCTCTACTAAAAATACAAAATTAGCTGGGTGTGGAGGCGTGCACCTGTAATCCCAGCTACTCAGGAGGCTAAGGCCAGAGAATCGCTTGAATCCGGGAGACGGAGGTTGCAGTGAGCCGAGGTGGCACCAGTGCACTCCAGTCTGGGAGACAGAGCAGGATCTGGGAGGGCATCCCCTATGCCACGTCTGACTGTGGATCTCCAGGTGGTGGTAGACCCTAGCTCCATGAGACGTTCATTTTCCACTATTCAGGATAAGCGTTCAAATTCCTCCTGGTTAGAGGAATTCTCCAGCTTTGAGACTCTGTCTCAAAAAAAAATTGTGTAGTGCCCTTGAGCAAGTTTCTCCCCTCCCTCAGTCTCCATGTGCTCAAAATGGGAGGGTCAGTAGGCGATCTCACCTTTTCTTATTTCTGGAACTTTCTCTGGCTGTAGCCTGATTTCATACGGGGGACTCTAAGAACGGCCCTCGGAAAGCGAGACTTAGGATCCAATGAGTTATATTCCTGGTGACTCGAGTGGAGTGCAAAGCGGACTCCCCGAGGGTGATCACTCTGGTTGCCCCGTCCACCTTTCCACCGCAGACGCCAGGCACTTGGAGCTGGGCTGACTTTTCCTCTGGTCCAGACACATTTGTGGGCCCCAGAGGGACTTCCAGCGGTTGACATGAGCATGTGCCCGAATCAGGGCTGAGGGCATGAGTCTCGGGGCAATACCAATACTGATCATGCCTTTGTTCAACAAACACTTTGGGACACCCTGTGTGCAAGCGGTGCACACATCTTGGGATGCAGCGGTCAGCAGGAGAGGCGGCGTCTGTCAGAGCCGGAGTTCAGAGACACCAGCAGACGTGGGGCAAAGCAGCCTACATCCGTGCAGCGCAGGCTGCTTCCGCGAGTTCTGCACCGAGTCCAAGTCGGTGCTGTGGCCTCCCAGGTCCTTCCAGCCTGGTCCTCCCAACCCTGCAAAGACCCTCTTGCCATCTTCCCTCTTCTTGGGTCACCACTGTAAGTCTCCTGGGTGACGTGCAGACCTCCAACCTCCACCCAAAGTAAAGACAGGCTGCTATGATATCAGGCAGGACCCAAAGGGCCTCAGTGAATACAGATTCCCGGGCCTGACCACAGACCCCGGACTCAGACTAGGGAAGAGACAAGAATCTGCATCTTAGCAAACCCCATCCTCGTGACAATACAGGCAGGTGGGCAGTGCACAGAACGCCGGCTGGACAGATGCTTGGGCCCCCTGGAACTTACAGAGCCCCAAAGCCACCCGTCCTTCACAGTCTGGGCCCCAGGGTGACACCAGGCCTCCTGCTGCCAAAGATCACCAGCCAGGCACACCACTCCCAGCCCCCAAGGTCCTGGCTCTGACCTCAAGGCTGCTGCTCCCCGCCCCACACCTTGACCATCTTTGCAGGGTGAGCAGTGCCTTCCTCATGCACTTGGTTTCCTATTTGTAATCCAGGGCTTGCCCTGAACCTTCTAGAGAAAACCTGACTCAGGGCTGGCCTCCTGCAGCAGTGCCCAGCCCAGTCCACCAGGTCTCCAGGGTGAGGAAGTTAAGGAAACTTAAGAACCTGCCTTAACTTACAAATTCAGTTTTGGTTTTTCTAATTAATATGCGCAACTGGAAACACACACATCCCAAAAGCTCTGAGAAATGAGTATGGCCATTCACAGCCCACAGCACACGGCCACCAGGAGTGGGCCACTGAGGACCTCTGTGCTTGTTTGTGCACACATCCATGTGCGCAGGCACATATGTCTGCATGTGTACACACATCTTCCGGTGTGTAAACGTGTGTCCACAATGCATGCGTGCACTTGCAAGTGTGACTCGTGTGCAGACGTGTGCGTGTGCAGACATGTGCACGTGTAGACGTGCGCGTGTAGACATGCACATGTACATACGTGTAAGGACGTGTGTGCACCATGTATGCACACGTGCATGAATGTGCAGAGGTGTTGAGGACGCATGTGCATCGCGCCACAGCGATGATCCTCGCCAGGCCGGGTGGTGCCCCAGACCGTGCAGACCCTCGGGCTCCTTGTCAGGAAGGCCGCGTGTTCCCGGTCCCCGAGCCTCGCAGGGCCCTGCCCACCGAGGCGATGGGAGGGGCCCGGCCTGCGGGGCGCCAGAACCGCCCGGGGGGCCACGCAACGGAGGACGAGAACAGGACCGGACCGCGCCGAAGCGCCAATACTGACGTTGTAACCTGGAGCCCGAGGGCATGTGCGAACGCCAGAGCCGAAACCGGCTCCAGGGCACTCGGCCATGCTAAGGCTCGAACTCTCCACCCAAGACCGCGCAGGGCTTGCGAGAACGTGGCGGAGGGGGCGCGGCGCATGCGCAGCGGCGTCAAGCGCCCCATAGCGTTCAGAGCACCCGCTGTTCCCCTGGCAGGGCCGCGTCCGGAAGTCCGTGGAGCGGATCTTCCGATCCTTGTTCTCTGATTCGTTACCAACCTTTCACTTCCGTAGACTGTTCCTTCCCGCCTTCCGCCGTCTGCTGGGCGTGTCGCCGCAGGAGGTGCGCGCCCGCCCTGTTTTGTTTCCGGGGGAATCTACTTCTCTGAAGGACGCTCGGGACTTCCGTTTGTTCCCCTCAGCTTCTAATTGGCTGCTTTTATGAATATATTAAGGCACGAAAAATGGTAGATTTATTTCTTACACGTTCAAACTAATAAAGACGATTGAATGCGAACAGTTGTGGTTTCACACTGGACCCTGACATTTCTGTAAATGTACCTCCATAGATAGCGAATAACAAGTCGCCCTCACCGAAAGGTGAATGGATTTTTGGCCCTTAAATATGGAGCCTCACGGGAGGCTGGGCGTGTTGTATGAAAGGAGAGAAGGTTAGCACTCCCCTTGACAAGGATGGAAGAGGCCCTCGGGCCTGACAACACGCATACGGTTAAGGCATTGCCACCTACTTCGTGGCATCTAACCATCGTTTTTTGTGGTTTTTTTGTTTTTCTTCGGACGGAGTCTTAACGCTATCGCCCAGACTGGAGTGCAATGGCGCGATCTCGGCTCACTACAACCTGCACCTCCTGGATTCAAGCGATTCTCCTGCCTCAGCCTCCCGAGTAGCTGGGATTACAGGCGCGCGCCACCACGCCCGACTAATTTTTTGTATTTTTAGTAGAGACGGGGTTTCCGCCATGTTGGCCAAGGCTGGTCTTGAACTCCTGACCTCAGGTGATCCGCCCGCCCTCGGCCTCCCAACGTGCAGGGATTACAGGCGTGAGCCACTGCAAAGCCCGGCGCATTTTTTGTTTTATCTTCTTTCGTCTTCTTTCCCCGGGACGCGGGCTGGGGATGCGCGTGTGCACGGGTGCGCCGTCCCGCCGCTGCGTGGGGCTTTTCCCTTCTTCTTCACCGCCCCTTCTTGGCACTGGGTCGTGTTCGCGTCCCGACACCCGGCAGGGCCCGTCTCCCGCGGGCGGCCCGGTCGCAGCCTCAAGCACAGGGCGGCTCGGCGGGTTGACGGGCGCGTCCCCAGCATCGCAAACGTTCGGGGCCTCGTTCAAAGTCTGATGGAAGTTTCCGCTTAACATTGATTCATTCACAGAAAACTAAGCACTGGGCACGGCACGGAGTTACAGCAGCTACCGAGCGAAGCCGCTGCCCGCCCAGAGCGCGTTCCCGGCCATTCCAGGGCCTCCGCCCCCAGCCCCGTGGAGACCGGCTCCAGCGAGTAGGGCGGACGAGGAGGTCCACACCCAAGTCCAGATCCAAGGAGGCGCGAGGACCTCGGAGCCCTGAGATGCAGGGAGGGCTCCGCAAGGCCCCGGGGCTGGAGGGGAGCCAGGGGCTAGGAGAGGGGTCAGGGGATGACCCGTTTGGCCCGGGGCCCCACGGACCTGTGCAAGGACCTGAGCTTCGACCCTCAGCAAGGGCGAGACCTTGGAGAACCTCCTGCAGGGTAGGGACGGGACTGAATGAGCTCAAAGGACATCCCTCCGGCGATCACGCTGAGAACAGCCCAGCGGGCAAGGATGGCAGCGGGAAGACCTTCGGGGCTGCGGCGGGGCGAGGCCGGAGGCCGGATGCGGGCCATATGGAGGGGCTGAGAGCCCTGGGTTCTGGAGAAGATGTGCCAACAGCCGTGGAGGGCAGGGTCAGGGGTAACTGCAGGGTGTCAGTTCCCCTCCGGGGAAGGACGCGGTGCCACCTGCTGAGACAGCCAAGGCTGCCGGAGGCGCCGGCCCCGGGAACTGGAGGGCCCGGCACTGAGGCTTGGGATGCGGAGAACAGGCAGGCCAAGTGCGCGCCGCTCCAGGGCTCAGCCTGCGCGGTCAGCACACCAGCCACATTAAAGCCACAGCCTGGTCCGCATCCCTTAGGAGGGGGTGGGCCGATCCAAGGGAGGGCTCAGCCTGGAGGCTGGAAACCCAGGCCCACCCCATCCCCTGCACCCCGACAGTGAAGCTGCCAAGCGACCTTCATCTGTTGCAGCCCCTACCCTTGGGGTCACCCTATATTCTGGTATTTCCCTCCCCAAAAGGCCTTATGGGAACCCTCCCTCCTGCTCACCAAGCTTTTTTTATTTTTGTTTTGAGACGGAGTCTCGCTCTGTCGTCCAGGCTGGAGTGCAGTGGTCAGATCTCGGCTCACTGCAACCTCTGCCTCCCGGGTTCAAGCGATTCTCCTGCCACAGCCTTTCGAGTAGCTGGGACTACGAGGCGCCCGCCACCATGCCCGGCTAATTTTTCGTATTTTTAGTAGAGACGGAGTTTCACCGTTTAGCCAGGATGGTCTCGATCTTGTGACCTCGTGATCCGCCCGCCTCGGCCTCCCAAAGTGCTGGGATTACAGGCGTGAGCCACCGCAGCCGGCGCTCACCAAGCTTTTGACCTAAGAGTTGACAATCAGGAAAAACTGAGAGAGACCTTGAAATAGGCATAAGGAAAACACCCTCCACTCGACCTAAGGAGTCTTTGCTCTTCACTGTTCACAGCTCGAAACTGTGGGAAGCTGAATGTGCCTGCCCAGTGGGATGCGATTATTACTGTGGATTTTGACCTTTTGCCAGTTTTGAATCTATTTGCAATTTGTCTCAGCATTCGTTTGCCTGCGTAAGTGTGGTACTTTCAAGCGGTTGTAACGTCTTACAGACCCCCCTCATTAGTCGAGTTATGTAAAATCTTTGCCGGCCGGGTGTGGTGGCTCACGCCTGTAATCCCAGCACTTTGGGAGGCCGAGGCGGGCGGATCACAAGGTCAGGAGATCGAGACCACGGTGAAACCCCGTCTCTACTAAAAATACAAAAAATTAGCCGGGCGCGGTTGTGGGCGCCTGTAGTCCCAGCTACTCGGGAGGCTGAGGCAGGAGAATGGCGTGAACCCGGGAGGCGGAGCTTGCAGTGAGCCGAGATGGCGCCATGCACTCCAGCCTGGGCGACAGAGCGAGACTCCGTCTCAAAAAAAAAAAAAAAAAAAAATCTTTGCCAAGTGGATCTCGCCTTTAACAGTACCTGCACCCCTGCTCCCCCGCACCCGTCCGGCTTGGTGGTGAGGGTCAGGGTCTCCCATGAGGGCGTGAAATGCCATCTCAGTCCATAGCCCAGGAGCGGGCATCACTCTACTGGGATTCAGCATCCTCTGCCCGTCCTCTGGGTAACCATACCTGATTCTCCTCTTCACTGACTCTTTTCTCCTATTTCTCAGAACTCATCCTTGACCCTAAGGTAGCTCCTTGCTGGGTCGGTGAATCCACACGGCCAACACCTTACCCCACCGCAGTGTTTTGAGAGCTTCCTTCATGGGCTGAAGAGCAGGATGTGCCAGGATGTGACACGCAGCTTGTTTTCCTAAATGACACAGATGGACCCCACCTGTGCATGGTTCCCATAGATGGAAACCACCAGAAAGGCACCCCAGAGAGTGAGAACGGCAAGCGGGGTGAGAGCGTTCCCCTGATCTGTGCATGTGTCTCCATCCGTCACGTCTGTCCTGGGCACAAACTCCTGTAGGTTTTTAAACATAGAACTCGAGTAACGACTGGAAAGATGTTTATCAAATAACACCAATCTCCTGATGAGTCAGCTGTTTGAACACGCACCCACGGCCACCCGCCGTGTCCTGAATCAAGCATGGAGTGTGGCCTGCTGCTGCCCCCACTGCCAGGTTACAGGGAACACAGGAGACCGGAAGATGCTGAACGGCCCCACGGAGACGCACTCAGCAAAACCAGACCAGGAGGCCTCAAGATAAACGACCTGGTTTCAACGGATACATGGTACAGAAAAGAGGGAGGACCTGACGATTTAAAAAGACTTGAGGGGCGGGCTCGCTGGCTCATGCCTGTAATCCCAGAACTTTGGGAGGCCAAGGCAGGCAAAGCACTTGAGGTCAGGAGTTCAAGACCAGTCTGGCAACATGGTGAAACCCCATCTCTGCTAAAAATACAAAAATTATCCGGGCGTGGTGGGTGGGTGGGTGCCTGTAATCCCAGCTACTCAGGAGGCTGAGGCAGGAGAATCACCTAAACCTGGGAGGTGGAGGTTGCAGTGAGCTGAGGTTATGCCACTGTACTCCAGCCTGGGCAACAGAGCAAGATGTCTCCAAAAAAAAAAGGCTTAAGGTAAACTAACCAGATGCAGGTAAAGACCTTGTCTGGCTCCCGATTCCATACACAGGCATACACGTATACAAGCACATACATGCATTTGCGCATGTGCACATACCCTATGCACACATACCTTGCAGGTACATCTGCATACACATACACATGCTGTCGTTCGCTGCACAAACGTACTTGTGTGCACCCATGTACAGGTGTGCCCTACATGCATATATACATGTGTACACGTGCATGTGACGTGTGTATATGCGTGAATGTGTGCAGATACGGGAACACTTTCTTTAAACATACTAAGACAACGGGAAATCTGAACATCAGATATTCAATTAAAGAATTTTAGGGGGGCTGGGTACAGTGGCTCACGCTTGCAGTCCCAGCACTTTGGGAGGCAGAAGTGCATCACTGGAGGCCAGTAGTTTGAGACCAGCCTAGGTACCATAGTGAGACCCTATCTCTGCAAAATTAAAATTAAAAAATTCGCTGGCCTGCCTGGCCAACATGGCAAAACCCCGACTCTTACTAAAAATACACAAAATAGCTGGGCCTGTAATCCCAGCTACTCAGAAGGCTGAGGCACAAGAATCGCTTGAACCCGAGATATGGGATTGCAGTGAGCTGAGATGGCACCACTGCACTCCAGCCCGGGCGAGTTTAAACCCTGTCTCAAAAATAAAAGAATTAAGACAGGCATGGTATCATGTGTCTGTGGTCCCAGCTACTTGGGAGGCTGAGGTGGGAGGATCACTCGTGTCCAAGAGGTTGAGGCTGCATTGAGTCATGATCACATCACTGTATTCCAGCCTGGGCAACAGAGCAAGACCCCATCTCAAAAAAAAAAAAAAAAAAAAAAAAAAAAAAAGGCAGAGGGTTGGAGAACTTTTTTGGTATGAAAATGGCATTGTGGTAATAATGCTTCTGGAGAATTATTTTGAGACACCACACGTTCACCGCTTACATGGTAGAATGTCTGGGATTTGTACTAAAATAACAGAAGGAGCCCATGAACAAGGAAGTTCCTGCAGCAAGGACAGGAAGGAACCTGGGGGCGCCACGCTCTTCACATCTGAAAGCTCCTGTTAGTTTGTAAGGCATACCGTGGAAGATACTCCCCAGCACGGTGGTGGCAGCAGGACTTTGGAGGACCTCTCCTCATCTGTGCCTACCTGCCTAACACTGTCAGTAATTAGCACACAGATATATACCTAAGAGTGGAAAAATCAATACAAAATACATAGAATAATTAGCACAAAGAGATGACTTTCCTACGGTTACCGTAAAAACCCAGGGCTGTCCTGTGGGGCACACTGGCACACCAGACACTACCCCCACCACCAGGGACAAAGCCCCAGGGCGGCCGCCCTCCCACCCCACAGAGACAGCTACGTTTGAAGTTAAGAAATTCTCACAGGACAAAATTAGAAGACATGAAAATTTTTATTTTCAAAAAGAATGTATTTTTACATAAATCTACAACAGAATTCAAATGTAGAAAAAATAAACTATATTCAGGGATACAGCGCTCAGCACAGCACACCCCCTCCCCGGAGTGGGCCATCCTCCCCAGAACAAGACTGAAGGAGGCTCGCCGCCCCCAGGACCCCCACAGCAGGGCAGCCGCAGGCTGGCACACGGAGCTTCCCGTGTCTGTCACAACAGACTGCAAATGTGAGGCGCCCAGACCCTGAGCGTCGAAGACAAAAACCAACCCATTTTCACTGTGGTAACTCACTTCTTAGCGCAGGTCACTCATCCGTACACCTCATCAGAAACAGACGGGCAAGGGAAACCACAGGACATACATCTCCAGATGCCTCGGATAATCCCCTCCTCACCTCTGCCACTGCAGGACCCCCAGGAGAGCCCACCTGACAACCCCCGCTTCCTCCCTGGGCCAGTGCAACCAAAAACCTGCAGGATTCACCCAGGACTCCAGGCCCTGAGAGGCAGAGCCGGCTGGGCTCCCCCAGGACTCCAGGCCCTGAGAGAGGAAGAGTTGGCTGGGCTCCGGGGCCAGGGCCCTCTGTAGACCCAGGACCCAAGCGGGCTTCCCAGAGCATCACAGCCTACACCACCCCAAAGCGCTGCCCCGTGGGACAGACCCAGGCGCCCGTGCCCTCGGCCACCCTGCTCCGCCCTGTGTGGCAGCCCTCACCACAACGGTCTCCACGGAGCTCAGGTTTCAGCCTCGCTCCCCAGAGGTGCCAGCTTGGCCTCCACTGTAAACTGCTGTGCAGGTGAGCACCAGGAAGCCGCACCGCCAGGAGCACAGAGGGGTGGGCGGGCGAGTGAGGGTTCCGGCAAGGACAGTGAGGCTTGCGCTTAGCACCCAACCCCTCGAGGATGCCGAAGGGCAGCGCTGACCCTGCAGCCCTCATAGGGCGCATCAGTCCCACTGGCATCTGACCTGGAGTGAAGGGCTCAGGGAGCGTTCCCATGCCACAGGCATCCTCCACATCCCAACGGGAGCCCATCAGGAGCTTGGCTCCTTCGCAACTAAGAACCTCCCCACCCCCGCTCCTCCCCCAGCAACACTGAACAGTGAACCTAGAGAAGGCGGCGGCTTCAGAGAGCAGGCGCAGCCAGCCTCAGCACCACCTTTCCGAAGAAACCTTCCGCCCTCTTGCCCCAGGGGAGCCTTTCTCCAAGAAAGCCACATGGAGACGAGCTTCACAAGGACTCACTTGCCACAACCATTCACAAAACCCCACCTTTTATTACAGTCTGTGGTGCTGCTTGTTGCAGGGACACTGAGACAAACAGGAGCGTCGTGCGCAATGACTGTGCTGTCGACGTGTGGACCACAAGCTCCCGAGACACAAACGGCTCTTTACACGGAAAACAACCACACAATGCTGCTTTCCAGAAAGACAAAAACACACTAGCAACGGCTACTGGCGGGAATGGAGGAGTCAGGGCCCGAGGCCAAAGGGGAGGCCAGCTGGCGGGGCCACGGTGGCGGTGATGGCGTGCACTGGGTCATGGAATATCAAAAAGATACAGAACGTTTACTGAAAAAACACAACGCATGTTAAATTGAACTTCACCCTTTTGTAATAAAAAATTAAAAACTTTTGTTGACTCTGTTTGAACACAATAGACTAGGAACTCTTCCCTAGACAGTGTTAGAATTGGCAAGAAATGTCACCAGCAACTTTTAGAACTTTCCGGTGGTCCACACCTTCCGCTCGGCCAAATCATCTTCAAAGAGGCGGCTCGAATCAGGCCCTGTCCTGACCCCCAGGCGCAGACCCTGGGGACCACCTCCAAGACACCATGTTTCTTGCCAATCCGGGTCAACGTCCCGACAGTCCCTCGCGGGCAGGCGCGAAGGGACTTAGCAGTCACTCTTCCACAGTTTAATTGTTTTGTCATTTTCTAGCGCAGCAGAGGCAATGATGTTTTCTGTTGGGTGACAGGCTGTTGAGATCACAACATCTGAAAACAAAGACACAGTCAGAAACAGCCATCCCTGTGCCCTGGGCGCCATCCCAGACTGAGCTCCACCTCTCCCCAGAAACGCTGGTAGCTCCTGCACACCACCCGGGAGGTCTCAGGACAAGCAGCTGCTGCCCACCCTCGACACAGGGAGCCCAGGGGAGGGGAGCGAGGGGACAGCAGCTGGTACCAGGGCGACACAGCCGGTTGGGGGGCAGGGGCAGGAGGCCACAGGGAGTGTCAGCCCTGCCTGCAGACCAGGAGCCCCGCATGCCCCTACTAGCAGCAGCTCGGCACCCACAGGGAGGAGCGTGGCAGCAGGACTGGCTCAGAGGCCAGCACGCACAAGGACCCCAGTCAGACCCCTCACGGTCCTCAGTCCTTTATCGACAATGTCCCTCTTTTATTCGGACCCTGAGCTGCCCACTCCCGCCACCTCCCACCAATGCTGAGCCTCAGAGCGCTCCACGGGGCTGGCTCTGTCACAGGGAGGACAAGTCCACCACCCGAGCAGGGCGGTCAGATCTAACAGGCTGGTGCAAGGTCGGCCACATCAAATCACAGTTTACAACTTCTACATAAACCAAAGAAACCCCAGAACACCGGTGAGGACCCGGAGGAAGGCCCAGGCCCGCCGCGGAACATGAGTGCTGACCCCAGGCTGGGTGAAGCTGCTCGAGCAGAGGGAGAAGCAGCACCTCCCCCAGTTTCCACAAGGGCTTGCCCCCCCATGCTCTCATTGGCCCCATGAGACATGGAAATGCAGGGCCAGAGGGTGAGGAAGCAGTGGTGGCTGCAGAGGGCAGCCAGGACCCAGGGAGGGGCAACCCCAGGTCGCTTGGGAACCAGCACCGCTGTGGAGCCCACTAGGCCTGCATGCAGCAGGGGTCTCTCTGGGAGAGGGAACAGGTAATCGAAAGGAGCCAGAGCCTCCAGGATGGGGCAGCAATGACCTCACTGTCCCCGGCCCAGGAAACGGAGCTCGCCGTGAAGTGGGACACGCTACACCCACCTAAAGTCCCACAGCCACACACACCTTCCGGACCAGAATACCCGGCAGAACAGGAAGAAACAGGGTTCAAGACAGGAGCCCTGGGTCCGAGTCGGCAGCACAGTGACCAGCTCCATGCCTTGGGCAAGAGCTCTTAGCAGCAGCTCCTCAATGGGGCCAGCGGAGGGCTGAGGTGGGAAGGGGAAGACGACGGCACCCTACGGGCAGACTACGCTTCACCTACAGGAACTGTCCTCACATCAACAGGCAGCCGTGGCTGCGGGAGCACAGGCCCTCACCTGTGTGGCCTTGTAGTTTCTGTACAATCTCTTTCGTCTGAAGGTTCCAGATGTAAACAAGGTTATCCTCTGAGCCAGACACAATCCACTAAGTAACAACAAGCAGGGAAAACAGGGCAAGGAAAAGCAGGTCAGCGCTCGTGTATGTGGAAGGGGCAGAATCTCCAGTTATGCCCCGCCCCACGCCCACCCCGCTGGTGGCTGCCTGGCTGAACTCAACCAAAAAGCCGTGCCTGCCCTCCAGCCAGGCCTGAGGCTTCCTCCCCCAGTGCGCACAGCCCCGCCTGCTCTACCCCAGCACGGGCCTCGCTCAAAGAAGCCAGGCACCTGCCTGCCCCAGGAGAGGCTTCCAGGCTGGAAGATGCTTCTCAGGTCCCCCTTTCCTGAGTCTGTGTGTCATACACATGCTGCCCGAGAGTCACCCCGGTCTAAGCAGCATCGAGACCAGTGTGGGTGGGCGGGAAAACACTCCCCTCCCTGCTGGGGCGGGTGGACAGCCTCGGAGCCAGCGCACCCACCCAGGGACACCCTGAGCCGCGGAGCTCCACCTGTGGGGTCCCAACCCCCTCGGAAGGCATCGGCCAAGCACTGCCAGCAGAGCCCGGCAACAGGCTGCCTGCCTCCATTAAGGAGCTGGACCTAGAAACAGACGGGACAAGGTGTCCCCGGTGCCTGGCGCAGCGCACTTTGGTTGAAATGGAAATTCATTGTGTGGGCACAGAAAAGCGTCTGAGTGTAAAGCAACCTGTAACAGGGGTGACCTCTCGGGAGAGTAAGCTGGGAACGCGTGAGACGCTTCAAGGTCATAAGACTCACCTTCCCGCCAGTAACAGAGAAATTAGCAAATATGCAGTATTTCTCATTCTTGTGGCCAGTGTACGTCTTCAGGCACTGAAACAGGAGGGGACAGGCTGGTCACAGAGTCATGGATCCCCTTGATTTTGTATCATTCTACGTTCTAAGCAAGGCGTTTCACCACTGACTACACTTACTTCTGAAAAGTACAAGTACAAAACCCACACAATCGAAGATTTAACTTGCAGACTGCCACCCTACGAATACCCAGGTTTTTCAGGAATCTGCACCAAACCCGTGGAAATGGTTCTCTGAGCTCCTCTCCTTTGTCATCAGCGGGGCCACTCTGTCCCCACCAGAGGCCATGACCCAGGGACGGCGCACAACGGGGGCCCGAGCCTGCGGGAGCTCACCTTGCCCTTGCTGTAGTCCCAGAGCTTCAGAGTGCTGCAAGACAGAGAGAGGCGTGAGGCGGCACGGCCGGAGGCGTCCTGTCCCCACGCCCAACTCTGCAGCCACTACGTCACGGCCACCATCAGCGCCAGGTGCAAAAGCCAGCGGGGATGCAACCCCCTTCCCCGTCAGGGTGAGGGCCCCTCAGGCTCAGAGTCCAGTGACTTGGCGTTGGGGAGCCACAGTGTGAGAGCCGCAAGTATTTGCAGTTCCAAGAGAGACTTTAACAGGAAGCTGACGGGTGTTATCGTCCCTGACTCAGGTCATCCTCAAAAGGGTGAGGAAGTCCTCTTGGTTCTGGAAACATCCAGAACAGGTTTTACCACCCAATCACACAGCCCTCAGAGGATCGGGGCCCAGACTTGGACCCACAGGGCTGAGGCCGCATGCGTGGGAAAGCTGGAGCTTAGAGAACAGTCCGGGAGGGCAGCGGCTTTGTGAGAGGTAAAACCAAGGTCCTCAGAGGTCAGAACCAGAAAGGGCCTTGGAGGACCCCGGACCACCTACTCCTTCATGCGGGATGGCTAGGCCTGCCCCGGCCACAGTCACTCAACCAGAAAACCGACCCTAAATCCTCCTTTAGTCGGACCTGAGGTTCAGCCTCGGGAAGGGATGGGCAGGGGCCTGCCCTCTGACCTAACAGGCCACTGCCCAGAAGCCAAAGCTCCAGCAGGAGCCTGGGTCCCGTGCTAAGCCCACGACATGCTCTCCGAAGGCTCACGCTGGCGAGCAGGTGTCTCTGGCTGGGGAGGCCACACGCCCGCCCCCACGGTCCCACGCAGTACTCACTTGTCCAGCGTGGCGGCCAGGATGTATTTGCCGTTCGGGGAGAACTTCACGAAAGACACCGGGGGGTTGTCGTCATCTGCAATAAAAACAGACAGGTGACACGGGGCGGGCGCTGACAGCTGGGCAGGGACAGGAGGTGGGACCCGCTCCCCGTCCCCCACGTGCGACATCTGAGTGAGGTCGGCCACCACCACCAGTGCCAGCACCACCACCCCCTGGTGCCCCGAAGGGTGGCCTAGCCACGCACACCAGCCGTGAGCAGGTTCTTGACACCTCAAGCCCATGGCCCCGGGGGCCCCTTGACACCAGGACTTTAGGAATACAGGCCTCCTCTGGCACCGGGCAGTGGCCATTCTCAGGAATCACCTGCCTCACAGGGGAGGGATGAGGTTGGCGAATGCCCAACTCAACGGAGGGACGACTCCACCAGCAGCAAAAAGAGCTGGGGAAGTCACCTTGGAAATCCTCCTTTTTTTTTTTTTTTTTTTTTTTTTGAGACAGAGTCTTGCTCTGTCGGCCAGGCTGGGGTGCAGTGGCCGGATCTCAGCTCACTGCAAGCTCCGCCTCCCGGGTTTAGACCATTCTCCTGCCTCAGCCTCCCGAGTAGCTGGGACTACAGGCGCCCACCACCTCGCCCGGCTAGTTTTTTGTTTTTTTTTTTTTTTTTTTTTTTTTGAGACGGAGTCTCGCTCTGTCGCCCAGCCCAGGCTGGAGTGCAGTGGCGCGATCTCGGCTCACTGCAAGCTCCGCCTCCCGGGTTCACGCCATTCTCCTGCCTCAGCCTCCCGAGTAGCTGGGACTACAGGCGCCCACAACCGCGCCCGGCTAATTTTTTGTAATTTTTAGTAGAGACGGGGTTTCACCGTGGTCTCGATCTCCTGACCTTGTGATCCGCCCGCCTCGGCCTCCCAAAGTGCTGGGATTACAGGCGTGAGCCACCGCGCCCGGCCAGTTTTTTGTATTTTTTAGTAGAGATGGGGTTTCACCGTGTTAGCCAGGATGGTCTCGATCTCCTGACCTCGTGATCCGCCCGTCTCGGCCTCCCAAAGTGCTGGGATTACAGGCTTGAGCCACCGCGCCCGGCCGGAAATTCTCCTTTTAAGAATTTATCGACGCAAGGGGCATTCACGCCCACACAACCCATCTGCTTGTTGTCACACCCACAGCTAAGGCCCAGGCCTATCAGCTGGACCCTGCAGCCCTGGGGGCAGAGTAGAGCCACTTTTTCTCACACAGCTGAAAGAGTCAAGGCTCCCAGAAGCTGTCCATGTACAGGTCAGAGTTTTCAGGACGTGACAACCCCACAACCCTCACAACCGGAGGAAGGCGTTTCCCCTCGCCCGAGTGAGGAGGGGGGAATCTCAAGGAAGGTGTATCCTGGTGCAGTTCCCACCCCAGGCCCCATCAGGGACCCCCCCCCCCGCCACCAACGAGCATGTGCACGCGCTGGTGTGTCCCGAGCACCGGGAAGGACGCGGCCCTTGGCATTACCACCACGGGGACGCCTGGCCTCGCCAGGCACCTGGCGTCTCCGCTCCCTCAGCCCGGTCACACACACTGAAAAGGCACGGGAGACTCTGTGAGGCCACGCAGGCCCTCCCTCAGGGGCACCCCACATCACACGGCCAGGCAGGCTGAGGCCACCGTGAGGGCCGGGGGCCAGGCTCCCCTAACACAGCTAAGGGCAAATGTGTCTGCATGCCTAACCCAGGCTGCCTGGGCAGAGCTCACGGAGAAGGAACGCATCAGCCGACCTGTCTCAGTGAAGTCCAGAAAGGCCTAACTCACTAGACCTGAGGAGCTGCCGACGGAAAAACTGCTACGCAGCGACCCCTGTCCCCACCCTGGGCTCAGGGGCGCCCAAAACCACCTGTGCCCAGGCTGGAATCCCGGTCCCTGCACCTGCTTGCTGTGGAGCTTTGGGCTAGTGAAGGGGCCTCTCTGCAGGGGGAGAACACCATCCCTCCTCGCAGGTGGCCGTGAGGGTTACGTGCGCTCACACAACAGTGGCACACACAGCTGAGCACAGGGGGCCCGTTCAGGGGACACCAAGGACGGTGTGATCTCGCTCAGGAGGGATGCATGGCAAAAGGCTGGCCCCACAAGGCAGGAAGCTACATAGACTGCTGTGGCAAGGAGACCCATGCTGAAGCCCAGGCCTCCAGAGTCTCAGAGGTGAGCGTACTGGAGACGAGGCCTTCAAAGAGGCAACAGAGTGAAAATGAGGCCCCAGGTGGTGTCCATACGAGAGGACAGTTGGACACACGGAGGCACCAGGGACACCAGTGTGAAGCCAGGGTAAGGCAGCACCTATAAGCCAAGAGGCCTCCTCGATCCTGACTGCAGCCTCCTGGACTGCGGGGAAACACATTCCTCCCACTGAAAGCCTCCCAGTCTGTGGGGCTTGGTGTCAGCTGGGCCAGCAGGCTACGACAGACTAGGGGGAAGAAGAGCGCAAACGGGGTGCCTCCCCACACAGGGGGTCCGCCCCCAGCTCCCTCTTTAAGGTGTGCCCCATCCCGCACGTCTAACCTAGGCTTCTTTACACTCCCCAGATGAAAGCCCTTCCGCTCCCTTCTGCAGGCTCTGCACGGGGCGGCTGCGAACCCCGGGCCGCCACAGACCCTCAGGCCGCACCCTGCCCGGCACCTGCACCCTGCCCGGCACCTGGCCTGCCCACCCAGGCCACGCCACGACCCTCCTTCCTCTCCTCCTGCCGAGGCGTGAAGACCTCGGGCCTGTTCTCCACGCCCCCAGCGCACCTCCATCCACCTCGGCAGCACCCCCAGCAGATAGGCAGGTGCTCATCCTGTCTACTCAAGGAATGATCCAAGAGGCTGGCGCGACAGCAGGGGCCCGAAGCCAGGAGGCGATGGGGGTGCCCAGAGGACGCTAGTGAGCAGAGGACCGAGTGAGGCCCGACAGCACAGGCCGAGGAGCCCCAAACTGGCCCAAGAGAAGAAAGGCCACGGCAGGAAAACTTCACCAGAAGGAGCAACAGAGCCAGCGGGTGGTCAGGAGGAGCTGGCAGAACGGTCGGACAAGGAGGAAGGCTCCTCCTACAGGGGCAGACCCAGGACAGAGAAGGAAGGAGGAGCTGGTGAAGAACAGGGGCAGGGACCCAGCAGGGGAGGCCCTCCCCAGACCCAGCCTCCACGCAGAGAGCCACACTCACCGATGAGCGTCTTCAGGCACTGGCCTGAGGCGGTGTCCCAGATGCGACTTCAAAGCAAAGAGAACAAAAAAGTGTAAGCAGACAAGTTACGACCTCACGCAGGCTGCTGGGAATCAGATCTAAGTTTTAGGACTAGCATGCTTCCCCAGACATTTTTTTTTTGAGACAGAGTTTCGCTCTGTCATCCAGGCTGGAGTGCAGTGGAACAATCTTGGCTCACTGCAAGCTCCGCCTCCTGGGTTCACAACGATTCTCCTGCCTCAGCCTCCCGAGTAGCTGGGACTACAGGCGCCCGCCACCATGCCAGGCTAATTTTTTTGTATTCTTAATAGAGATGGGGTGTCACCATGTCAGCCAGGATGGTCTCGATCCCCTGACCTCGTGATCCACCCGCCTCAGCCTCCCAAAGTGCTGGGATTACAGGCGTGAGCCACCCCACTCAGCCTTTCCTATCCTTTTTTTAAAAGTTATGCTTCAGCCGGGCGCGGTGGCTCAAGCCTGTAATCCCAGCACTTTGGGAGGCCGAGACGGGCGGATCACGAGGTCAGGAGATCGAGACCATCCTGGCTAACACGGTGAAACCCCGTCTCTACTAAAAAATACAAAAAACTAGCCGGGCGAGGTGGCAGGCGCCTGTAGTCCCAGCTACTCGGGAGGCTGAGGCAGGAGAATGGCGTAAACCCGGGAGGCGGAGCTTGCAGTGAGCCGAGATCGCGCCACTGCACTCCAGCCTGGGTGACAGAGCCAGACTCCGTCTCAAAAAAAAAAAAAAAAAAAAAAAAAAAAAAAAAGTTATGCTTCACCCGTTTAATAATCATTCTCTTGTATTCTAGGGACAAAGACTAAACACTGTCCATACAAACATCAACGGTCCACACACGCTACACACGCGCAGACCATGTGTGGGGTACCCCTGGATCTCTCCTATATAAGCTGTGGTTTACCCCCAACACAGAGGGGCAAGCCTGTTGCTCTCTCCACTCTCCCTGGCCAAGGAGAGGGACAGCGGCAGCCCAGTGCTTCTCGCAGGCATCTGCCCACGCTCACGCAAACACATACAAGGAATGAGAGGGCTTCTTTCAAAATAAAAATGTAAGAGTATCGTAAGCAGTCTTCTGGACTATTCCCAGAAGGGATGAGCCAGGCATTTACATTATTCCAGTTTCGGGGTTTCTGTGATTTCCGCCAATACAGACGCATTCTGTAAGCAGAGCCCACTGTGTTAGCACCCACAATTCTACTGCACAGATGCCAGCAGCAGAGCACAGGCTCAGGGCAGACGTGGACAAGCCATTCCCAAGCATGAGACCCCTATGGCCGCCACGCACGGCCCCTCCCATCTCTCACCATGGAGAAGCCGCCTCTGGGAAGGCCCCGGGAGCTCTCTGCTCTGAACACCCACCTCCTGTTCTGCCCACACTTCGATAATCCAGGGACGAGACCACACTGGACCTCAGTCACTTCACCCAGGGTTTTTTTTTTTTTTTTTTTTTTTTTTGAGACGGAGTCTCGCTCTGTGGCCCAGGCTGGAGTGCAGTGGCGCGATCTCGGCTCACTGCAAGCTCCGCCTCCCGGATTCCCGCCATTCTCCTGCCTCAGCCTCCCGAGTAGCTGGGACTACAGGCGCCGCCACCACGCCCGGCTAATTTTTTGTATTTTTAGTAGAGACGGGGTTTCACCGTGGTCTCGATCTCCTGACCTTGTGATCCGCCCGCCTCGGCCTCCCAAAGTGCTGGGATTACAGGCTTGAGCCACCGCGCCCGGCCTCACCCAGGGTTTTAAAACCCAGAAGCAGCAACTCTCCTCCCATCTCTGCATCTTCTCAATTCTCTCAGCAACAGCTCCATCCTGCTGCCCCATGGATCTTAAATTCACATCCTCTCGCTCCGCAATCACTGCAGCAGGGCCTCTCCGGAGCCGCCTCATCTCCTAACCCTCAAGACCTGACCCCCGTGTGTCCTTTCAGTTCCGTTTCTCATTTCCGGCATAGGTCCTGCTCCTTCTTGCTAGCCACATTCCTAAACATCTTAGCATTTTTGTCACAGTTAAAATGGAAACATTTTTCCCTTCTTCTAGCTGGCAATTCCTAGTAAAGAGAAAAACAGTCAATTTTCGGCCGGGCGCGGTGGCTCACGCCTGTAATCCCAGCACTTTGGGAGGCCGAGATGGGCGGATCACGAGGTCAGGAGATCAAGACCATCCTGGCTAAAACGGTGAAACCCCGTCTCTACTAAAAAATACAAAAAAAAAACTAGCCGGGTGAGGTGGCGGGCGCCTGTAGTCCCAGCTACTCGGGAGGCTGAGGCAGGAGAATGGCATAAACCCGGGAGGTGGAGCTTGCAGTGAGCTGAGATCTCGCCACTGCACTCCGGCCTGGGCAACAGAGCAAGACTCCGTCTCAAAAAAAAAAAAAAAAAAAAAAAAAAAGTCAATTTTCAAGCACTGATGGCACCAAACGCGAGATCACACCACACAGCCAGCAGGGCTGGGGGTTCCAGGCCCAGACTCCAGAGCTGACACGGGGTCTGGGTCCTGCGCTGACCAACTGAGAGACCGTGGTACGTGTCCCTGGCTGAAAAGCAAGGCTGACAGTACCCACGTCACAGGGTTAAATGGGTATTTGAAAAGCAGTGTTGGTGGCATTTAAATATTTGAAAACACGCAAACATATCTACAAAGATGTATATCTCTCTTCAACTTTCATAGGACTTTTTTTTCATTTTCTTACACTAACTAGAAACTCCTAACAGTGCTGAGTAACACGGGAAACATTCACACCTGTCCCACTTCGGATTTTCACAGAAATAGTTTTAGCGTGTCACCACACGTGAAAATTATTAGTTACCAGTAAGTAGTCAACAATACTGCTCCATCTCGCTGAAGGGTTGGCTGCTGGGTATCATCAATCAGGCGCCTTTCTGACCTCTACTGATTAATCACAGGGACATTTAACGCCTTTAATCTGTCGGCAGAATTAGATCATAGGTTTCCTGATGTTTACTTGATAATCCTTTCATTATCCAATAACGAATGTTGAATTACTTGTCCTGATGTTTACGTGATAATCCTTTCATTATTCAATAATGTTGCATTACTTGGCTGTGGGAATTCCTTTCTGGGCACGGTAGGCTCAGGAGGCTGCTACTTCCTCTGGAATCCTGGCATCAACATTCACCAGTGAGTTGCCCTCTGTGGTTTTCCTCTGGGACCAGCAATCAAGGCTCAGGTAGCAAGGTCATGCTAAATCCAAGAAAATGAACCAGGGAGCTCCCTCCCATCTGTGGTCTGTCTGCTATTTAACTGGATTCAGGTATAAAGTCACAGGGAATGATGTTCTCTTTAGGCCTTCGATCCCCTTTTCCAGTCTCTTCAGCGGTGACTGGTCCCTCGAGGTGCCATGCCCGGGGCCCCTTTAGGAGCTGTAGCGAGCTCACTGCTGGAGCCGAGGCACTGCTCAGCCTGGATGAGAGTCTTCTGACTACCGCTTCCTCCCCCTGCAGTGCTTCCACCCACTTCCTAGTTAAAAATCTTGCTTATTTTGCTTTTCCCATTATGGGGCTTAAAAGGTTTTCATTACCAGCCTCATCGAAGAACACACCTTATATCATCAATGGTCTCATTTGTTTTCCATTTCCCTCCTCATTTCCTTGGTGTACTTTTTCTGATTTCTTTAGAAAGTTCTTAGAGCCAAGTCCATGAGTAATTCTGAGACTGTCCCGTGCTCACTTCTGTTGGTGACACACACACAGAGGTGCCGGGATGGTGGCACCAAAGGCCCTGGCAGCTCCACGCTCCCCCATAGCTCACCCTGTGCACCCCTTCCCTCTGGCTGTTCCTGAACTGTATCCTTTATAATAAGCTGGTAAATGGTCAAGTGTAAACAATGGCTTTAACCGTGGACACTACTGGCCAATGTTGGGCTCCAGATGACCTAATTTTTGCCACAGCACTTTCCAGTGACCTCAGCCCCAAATGCCATCACAGTGCTGCAACTGCATCTTGAACCTCGCGAGGCGATGGCCCGGAAGTGTGTGCTGCAGAGCCCATGGGAGGCCGGGCCGGTGGTCGGGTGCAACTCGACTACGACCCTCTCCCACCACACCCGTCTACTCAAAACCGACGGGGGGTCATGCCTGGCGACTACAGACGGGGATCCCCATGCCAACAGTCACTGGGTAGTCAGACCAGGAAAGAGATTTCAAGTGTGCGTGTCCACCTGAGGGCTCCCTGCAGGAAGTCCTAGTAAGATCTTCAATTCCGCCGGTGGCTGCCCCTGTCCCCCTCCTCCCTAGAGACCAATCTGAACAAGTTATGATGCTGTCCGCCCCACACCCAAAACACAACCCAAACACTCCACTCCCCGCACTCGCTCCCATCAGACATTTCGCTGAGTTAACTCTACTTCTCCACTGCCCTTGTGTCTCCCGAGGAGTGCTGGACACAGATTACCAAGTCCCAGCACTACAAACGTCTGCTGAGACCTAGATGGGCTTTCCGCAGGAGACCGTCACTCTTCCTCCTGCCCTTCTCCACACTGCCATCTGCTCGGGCTCGCCTGCCCGGCATGGTGACGCGTCCTCACGGGCATGGTGGCACACTCAACATCCCCCCAAAGCAGCACAGCTTTCACCTCAAGGGGTCCAAACACCCATTTTCCACGAGTGTGTGAACAGCACACGTCAGCGTCTACACGGAGCTGAAGTCTGATGGAGGAGGCCCTCCCTGACCCACCCTAACAGCAAGGGCATCTTCCCAGGCACGCCGCCTCGCCACCTGTGCTGCCAACCCCGAAACTGCACTGCATATCTGTGAACACGTCTGCAGTGTGGCCAGCAGAGAAGCTTCGGAAGTTAAGGACTTGGGTCTGTCGTCACTGCTGTACCCCCAGATGCAGGAACGGTGCAAGGGCTGGCCCTTAGTAAAGTACTCATTGCTTAATGAAGTAAAATATTTTCACTTACCAGAGACCATCATAGCTACTTGAAACTATCAAGGATCCATCACGATTAAAATGAACCTAAGAATTAAGGAGAGGGAGAAGAGACAAAAACTTACTTTCAAGTCATGGACACGACTGCTTCTTACCTGATCGCGAGAAAAAAAAAACAAAAACAAAAATTGAGGTATCTTTTTTTTTTTTTTTTTTTTGAGACGGAGTCTCGTTCTGCCGCCCAGGCTGGAGTACAGTGGCTGGATCTCAGCTCACTGCAAGCTCCGCCTCCCGGGTTCACGCCATTCTCCTGCCTCAGCCTCCCGAGTAGCTGGGACTACAGGAGCCCGCCACCTCGCCCGGCTAGTTTTTTGTATTTTTTAGTAGAGACGGGGTTTCACCGTGTTAGCCAGGATGGTCTCGATCTCCTGACCTCGTGATCCACCCGTCTCGGCCTCCCAAAGTGCTGGGATTACAGGCTTGAGCCACCGCGCCCGGCCCATTTTTGTTTGTTTTCAGAAAGAGTCTCCCTCTGTCACCCAGGCTGGAGCACGATCTCAGCTCACTGCAACCTCCGCCTCCCGGGTTCAAGTGATTCCCGTGCCTCAGCCTCCTGAGTAGCTGGGATTACAGGCACACGCCACCACGCCCAGCTAATTTTTGTTTTTTTTTTTTTTTTTTAGTAGAGACTGGGTTTTATCATGTTGGCCAGCCTGGTCTTGAACTCTTGACCTCAAGTGATCCACCCGCCTCGGCCTCCCAAACTGCTGGGATTACAGGCGTGAGCCACCGCGCCCACCTCTTTTTTTTTTTCTTTTCTTTTTTTTTTTTTTTTTATACGGAGTCTCGCTCAGTCACCCAGGCTGGAGTGCAGTGGCGCGATCTCGGCTCACTGCAAGCTCTGCCTCCCGAGTTCACGGCATTCTCCTGCCTTAGCCTCCCAAGTAGCTGGGACTACAGGCGCCCGCCGCCACGCCCGGCTAATTTTTTGCATTTTTAGTAGAGATGGGGTTTCACCATGTTAGCCAGGATGGTCTCAATCTCCTGACCTCGTGATCCGCCCGCCTCAGCCTCCCAATGTGCTGGGATTACAGGCGTGAGCCACCGCGCCCGGCCCTTTTTTTCTTTTCTTAATAAGAGAAACAGGGTCTCCCTATCTTGCCCAGACTGGTCTTGAACTCCTGAGCTCACATGATCCTCCCACCTTGGTCTTCTAAAGTGCTAGGAGTACAGGCATGAGCCACTGCACCCAGCCAAGGATAAGCCTTCTCACAAGCAAACAGCACCTTTGGAAACTGCATTGTCTCAGGCTATCGGTGCTGATACATTTCCTGGGCGAAGTCAAGTCACACAAGGAAGCCATGGTTTAATGATTTGGGTATGGGACTGAGGTTGTCTGCTTCTACTGTCCAGACTGGAGTTTCCCAGCCTTGGCACTATTGACATTTTAAACCAGACTCTTCCAGGGGGGAAGGGGTGGTGCTGCCTCTGTGCAGTGGC
This sequence comes from Macaca thibetana thibetana, assembly GCF_024542745.1. Lineage (NCBI taxonomy): Eukaryota > Metazoa > Chordata > Mammalia > Primates > Cercopithecidae > Macaca > Macaca thibetana. The sequence continues at coordinate 901,681 of NC_065592.1, read as the reverse complement.
AACCTTTTCTTTTGCTCACTAGATGCCTATAGTTGTGACAACCAAAAATGTCTCCAGACATTGCCATGTGTCCCCAGAGGCAAATCCACACGTATCAAAGGCACCTGTGAGTTGCTACGGCAGACTGCAAGGCCCCATCCCCAGGGCTTCGGATTTGACCAGTCCAGGTGGGAGAGTCCAAGAACGTAAATTTCGAACAGGTCCCGGGGGCATGCTGCCTGCTGCTGCACGCCCGGAGAAGCACTAGGCCAGACTCTGCGAGAGCCTGCCAGCCACATGTGTCATTGTAATTGTTCTAGAAGCTACATTAGAAAAGCTTAAAAGACAAGTGGGCCGGGCGCAGTGGCTCACGCCTGTAATCCCAGCACTTTGGGAGGCCGAGATGGGCGGATCACGAGGTCAGGAGATGGAGACCATCCTGGCTAACACGGTGAAACCCCGTCTCTACTAAAAAAAATACAAAAATAATCTAGCCAGGCGAGGTGGCGGGCGCCTGTAGTCCCAGCTACTCGGGAGGCTGAGGCAGGAGAATGGCATAAACCTGGGAGGCGGAGCTTGCAGTGAGCTGAGATCCGGCCACTGCACTCCAGCCTGGGCGACAGGGCGAGACTCCGTCTCAAAAAAAAAAAAAGACAAGTGAAATTACTTTGATAACGTGTAACCCAATGTATCTAAAATATTATTTCAACGCAATCAACACAAAGTTATTACAAGACACTTTTTTTTTGTGCCAGGTCTCTGAAATCTGCAGGTACCTCACACAGGCCTGAGCTCTGGGCCATCATGCGGCTGGCAGCCTCCATGCTGGGCGTGCTGGGTGCTGCGGCCCTAGATGTTCTCCAGCAGACCGAGAGGGGTGAGTACCTGTTTCCGCTCTGACAGGGTGCTCTCACGGTGCCAGGTGCCTAATCATAACCATCTGGCTGGCAGCCTCTCAAAGTACTTTTCTAACTCACAGGGATCCATCTAACCACATTTGTCCCTGCCTTTAATGTGCAAAAAAAGTCTTTTCTTCGGGAGGCTGAGGCAGGAGAATGGTGTAAACCCGGGAGGCGGAGGTTGCAGTGAGCTGAGATCCGGCCACTGCAGTCCAGCCTGGGTAATAGAGCGAGACTCCGTCTCAAAAAAAAAAAAAAAAAGTCTTTTCTTGAGACCATTACGATGGATGGTAATAAGACAAAACAAGTCCCCAAAACTCACAAGGCCAACTCCATGCTTTGCTTTGTTCAGCTTCTTAACCACATTCCAATACTACCCACTGGCAAACATGGCCCAGCTCTGCCATTCCATCCACATTCAGGTGCAAGGGGCAATACAGCCCATCCCCTGCATTCTAGCAGAAGGCTGCCAGAAGAGTTCAGTGCTAGGAAGTAGATAAGAGAGGCCGGACACGGTGGCTCACGCCTGTAATTCCAGCACTTTGGGAAATCGAGGTGGGCGGAACACTTGAGGCCAGGAGTTCGAGACCAGCCTGGCCAACATGGTGAAACTCTGGCTCTACAAAAAAATACAAAACTTAACCAGGCGTGGCATGAACCTGTAGTACCAGCTACTCAGGGGAGCTGAGGCAGGAGAATCACTTGAACCCAGGAGGTGGAGGAGGCAGTGAGCCAAGATCACGCCACTGCACTCCAGCCTGGGCAACAGAGTGAGACCCCGTGCCCAAAAAGAAAAAAAAAAAAAAGACCCAGCACTTAGGGAGGCCGAGGCGGGCAAATCACGAGGTCAGGAGATCAAGACCATCCCGGCTAACACAGTGACACCCTGTCTCTATAAAAACTACAAAAAAAATTAGCCAGGCGCGGTGGGGGACGCCTGTAGTCCCAGCTACTCGGGAGGCTGAGGCAGGAGAATGGCGTGAACCCGGAAGGTGGAGCCAAGATCATGCCACTGCACTCCAGCCTGGGCAATAGAGCGAGACTCCGTCTCAATAAATAAAAAAATAAGTATTAAAACAAAAAGGAAATAGATAAGGAAATCAGCCAGAACCCAGCAGGGGATGGCAAGGCCCCTAGCCAAGGAGCACTCCAAGGGCTCTGTGGAGTCCACCTGGGCAGACAAGCAGTAGCAGAAGCTCCAGGGCAGGAAAAACACAGGTCCCAGGTGCAACGAGGGCGCGAGGGCTGTGGCTGACGGCGGTTGGCAGCGGCCCTCAGCTGAGGAGCCCTGGCCAGAGAGGGCAAACCCTGGCCAGAGATGGGACAGGGATGGGAGGCAGTAAGCAGGGGGCCACGTGCCTCAAAGTCTCTAAAGCTCCAAAATGTACCTGTCAAAAAGCTAAACACATATCCTGACTACTGCATTTCCCCTCCAAAGTCATCCTTCACAAACTGCCACAGATGCAAACAGGATGTTCGCTGCACTCCTTTTTGTTCAAGTGAGAATTACACATAAGCACCCACTGAGAGGACTGGCACAGTCCCTGCTCACACAGCAGGCCCACACCAGCAGTCCAAGAGTATAGATGTGCGCAGACATCAAAGGTGCCCCAGGACAGACACGGTGGCTCCTGCCTGTAATCCTAGCACTTTGGGAGGACCAGGCGGGTGGATCACTTGAGGTCAGGAGATCGAGACCAGCCTGGCCAACATGGTGAAACCCTGTCTCTACTAAAAATACAAAAATTGCCGGGCGCGGTGGCTCAAGCCTGTAATCCCAGCACTTTGGGAGGCCAAGACGGGTGGATCACGAGGTCAGGAGATCGAGACCATCCTGGCGAACACGGTGAAACCCCGTCTCTACTAAAAAATACAAAAAACTAGTCGGGAGAGATGGCGGGCGCCTGTAGTCCCAGTTACTTGGGAGGCTGAGGCAGGAGAACGGCGTAAACCCGGGAGGCGGAGCTTGCAGTGAGCTGAGATCCGGCCACTGCACTCCAGCCTGGGCGACAGAGTGAGACTCCGTCTCAAAAAAAAAAAAAAAAAAAAAAAAAAAAAAAGGCCGGGCGCGGTGGCTCACGCCTGTAATCCCAGCACTTTGGGAGGCCGAGGCGGGCGGATCCCAAGGTCAGGAGATCGAGACCACGGTGAAACCCCGTCTCTACTAAAAATACAAAAAACTAGCCGGGCGCGGTTGTGGGCGCCTGTAGTCCCAGCTACTCGGGAGGCTGAGGCAGGAGAATGGCGTGAACCCGGGAGGCGGAGCTTGCAGTGAGCCGAGATCGCGCCACTGCACTCCAGCCTGGGCGACAGAGCGAGACTCCGTCTCAAAAAAAAAAAAAAAAAAAAAAAAACAAAAACAAAAATTAGTCAGTCGTGGTAGTGGGCACCTGTAATCCCAGCTATTCGGGAGGCTGAGGCAGGAGAATCACTTGAACCCAGGAGGCAGAGGTTGCGGTGAGCCAAGATCGCACCACTGCACTCCAGCCTGGGCAACAGAGTGAGACTCCATCTCAAAAAAAAAAAAAAAAAAAGAAAAAACAAAGCCCCCACAAACCTCTCTGCAGTGGAGACGGCTACAGAGCAGCAGCTGTGGTGCAGTACCAGTTACTTAAAGGACAGCAGTGAGCTACGCTGGAAAAGACGCACCTAAAACAGCAAAGTAGAAGACCACAGAGGGACCGACTCCACCTCCCAGCAGCTGACCCCAGGGGTGACTCAGGGAATTCATTTTCTACTTCCTACATTTGCTCACCTTTGTAGTTTTTTTTTTTTTTTTAAGACATGGGGTCCCACTCTGTCACCCAGGCTGGAGTGCAGTGGTACCATCTTGCTCACCAGAGCCTCAAACTCCTGAGCCCAAGCAATCCTCCCACCCTGTCCTCCCAAGTAGCTGGGACCACACGTGCACACCACCACGTCTGGCTAATTTTTTGCTTTTTGTATAGAGACAGGGTCTCACTCTGTTGTCCAGGCTGGTCTCAAACCCCTGGTCTCACGGGATCCTCCTGTCTCAGCCACCCAAAGTGCTGGAATTACAGGTGGGAGCCATGGCACCCAACCTGTTTTTGTTTTTGTCTTTTTATGAGCAAACTACTTTTGTAGGAAAAAGACTTTTAAAATCCTGCCTATCACCTGCGAGTCCCACCTGCACTATCTTTGGCCTCTAGGATGCTCATGGAATTCTTTCTTCCAACTCAAAGGCCACCAGCGAACCCCTTTCTCAGGTTACTTCACAAGTGTTCATTTGTCAGCCCAGTCTGAAAGTCAGTTCTGCTGACTGTGACCCAAGGTGCCCTGAAGGGCAGGGGACTGGCACCAAGGGGCTGGGCCCACGAGCACACAGCCACAAGCACAGGGCCACATGATGACATTCCCACAGCAAACAGCCTCCCTGCAGCGGTGACACTGGGCCTGCGAGGGCCTTGTGGCCCGGTTATGTGCGGGGCTCAGACACCGCACCCCGCCCTGGCCTGACACACTACCCATCCAGCCAGTACCAGGGCTTCGCCTGCCATCTCACTCGGGCAAAGCCTTGCAAGGGTAAAAATGCTTAAACCCATTCACCACCAAGACAACAGAAAATGAATGCCACACTGGCGGGCAGCATGGCACAAACGCTGCATCCACCTTTCCTTCCGCTTCTCAACAAAGGGCAGGCTTCGCTGAGAAACTGCCTCATGCACTTTGTTAACAGAAGAACCTTCTGGCCACTCTGAAATGGAGCGGTTTGTGATACCGCATACACTTTAACTCTCGGCCATTTGTTCTTGTTTTCTTCTTTTTAGACGGAGTTTCGCTCTTGTTGCCCAGGCTGGAGTGCAGTGGCACGATCTCGGCTCACTGCAACCTCTGCCTCCCAGGTTCAAGCGAGTCTCCTGCCTCAGTCTCCCCAGGAGCTGGGATTACAGGCGCTCACTACCACGCCCAGCTAATTTTCATAGTTTTAGTAGAGACGGGGTTTCACCATGTTGGTCGGGCTGGTCTCAAACTTCTGACCTCAAGTGATCCACCCACCTCGGCCTCCTAAAGTGCTAAGATTACAGGTGTGAGCCACCATGCTCGGCCTCTCGGTCATTTGTTTTGCACAGTGATACAGCAACAGCAGAATGGCAGGATGTGTTCCTTTGCAAAGCCTGTTCTCCAGAGAGCTCCAGCTTCCAACTGTTCCCACCAGGACTGGGCCATCCCCGCCCAGAGCTAACTCCACTCAAAACTCACACTTCACCTACACTCCCACTCCCAGCACCCTTCTCAGCCTGGCCGCCCTTCCTGTCCCATGCATCAGTTCAGGGGACACTACCCTCTGAACGCCTGTGGCCACTGCCCATCCCCCATCCAGCCTGCACGAAAGGCCCCTTGGTGCTCACCACAGGGCACCCCACTGACACCTCACCACCCCCTTGCCATCCCTCTACTGCACACAGGACTCATCTCTCAGGTCCCAGCCTCCAACCTGATTGCTCTAGACTGTGGCATGACAGCAGGAATCAGATAGGCACAGGCAACGTCCAGGCTTACGCCCCTCGGGGAGACAGCTGGCCACATCCAGCATCAGAGGCACATAGTGCCGGACACCACCCCGTCTGTGTCAGCAGGACTTACGGCCGAGACTGGATCCGAGTGAGCTGGCAAAGTCTTGAGGCACTTCCCTGTTTTCACATCCCATATCCTCACACTTTCATCAAACTGAACACAAAAGAAGAAATGACAGTGATTCTACAGGAAGGAGAAGGAGCAAACCTCCCCGGAACCCAAGACCTGCCACCAGTCCATCCTCCCCACAAACAGCACAGAAAGGACTCGGGCCCCACCTGCCTTCTCCACAGTGGCTACAAGCAAGTTCAACAGCCTTCCCAACATCCAACACCACCTCCCCCAGGGAAGACACCCCGGCCACACTCACGGATCCTGAGACAATAAGGTTGGACTGGGGATTGAAGTTACAGCAAAAGACATAATTACTGTGTCCCTTCAGGGTTTTCAAACACTTCCCCTAAAACAAGAGTATTAGTAGTATTACTCCAGTGCTTATTTCCCCAAACATAAGTGTCGGATCACGTTCATCAATGCCTGACAGCTCAGAGCATGCCTGATGCCCCGCCAGCAACTGGCTGTTCCCCGAAGTCAACTCGACCTCCCCCACCCGCCCCCGCCCCGTGCCCCTGCAGCCAGTCTTCCCTGGAGAGGAGCACTGAGTGCTGCTTACCGAGCAGTCCACCCAGTCCCCACCACCCGCCCTGTGCCCCGCTGCCGGTCTCCCCTGGAGAGGAGCGCTGAGTGTTGCTTACCGAGCTCACGTCCCATATCTTCAAGGTTTTGTCATCTGAGGCGGAAACAAGAAGGTTAGAATCTGACGACCAGGCTACATCGGATATTCCCTTGGGGAGAAAAAACAGGGTCAGTAACTTGCCAGGACAAAGTAGGACCGGTTAGCAAAAGGTCAAAATCCCAAACATCCCCATTGCCCTCAGGAAATCTTCTCACTAGCCTTAACCTTACAAAAGACAGGCGGCCCTGGAGGAAAACAGCAGGCTTTCCGCAGCTCTGCCAGCCTCACAGACACTCCTCCGTGGGAAGTCAAATGTATTTGCGTTAAAAGTTCAAGATGCAAATAACTCTAAAAAAACAACGTGGAAATTTAAACCTGAACCCACAGCTCTCAAAGCAGCCCTGACCCCTTGATCACTAGGGGCCACCCTGTTCAACAGTCAACATTACCGCACGGGGCTGAAACCTACCAGCTTGTGGCCAGATATGGTTTTCTCAAATTTCCCATCATACGCGCCCCAAATTTTAATGAGTTTATCAGCGGCTGAAAGAAAACAAAAGGATCTGAGGCTAAGAGCAAGACACAGTTGTCCAGTCATCCAGAATCCAAAGTCTGGGCTTTTGCCACATGAGCCCCAGATGATCAGCATGAACCACATGGCTCAGAACCCATTCCGCACGGCCACATCCCCGAGAGGACCAGTCCCCTTCCCCTCCCTCCAAGGGTCCACGGGCAACTTCTTCTATTTCTTTTTTCGTTTTTTTGAGACGGAGTCTCGCTCTGTCACCCAGGCTGGAGTGGAGTGGCGCGATCTCGGCTCACTGCAAGCTCCGCCTCCCGTTTTTTCCTGCCTCAGCCTCCCGAGTAGCTGGGACTACAGGCGCCCACAACCGCGCCCGGCTAATTTTTTGTATTTTTTTAGTAGAGACGGGGTTTCACCGTGGTCTCGATCTCCTGACCTTGTGATCCGCCCGCCTCGGCCTCCCAAAGTGCTGGGATTACAGGCGTGAGCCACCGCGCCCGGCCTCTTTTTTCGTTTTTTTGAGACGGAGTCTCGCTCTGTCACCCAGGCTGGAGTGGAGTGGCATGATGTCGGCTCACCGCAACCTCCACCTTCCAGGTTCAAGTGATTCTCCTGCCTCAGCCTCCCAAAAGCTGGGACTACAGGCATGTGCCACCATGCCTGGCTAATTTTTTTTTGTATTTTTAGTAGAGACGGGGTTTCACCACATTGGCCAGGCTGCTCTCAAACTCCTGACCCTGTGATCCACCCGCCTCAGCCTCCCAAAGGGCTGAGATTACAGGTGTGAGCCACCACGCCCAGCCCCCACGGGCAATTTCAATCGGCACTAAGGTCACAGTTCTAGGAGGAGACACGCCCACCTGCTACAGCCCCCCAGCGGCAGGTGAGGAAGCCAGCCACCCCCACCCGGTTTGTTGTCTGCAGCTCAGACCGCCTTTCCCAGCAGCTAAGGACCTCAGTGCTACGTACATGAACTTGCCAGCCACTCTCCATTCGGGCTGAATTTCACAGAGGACACTGCTTTGGTGTGGCCAGCAAGGGTGAACTTTAGAGCATAGTTTGGCTTCACGGGTGTAGGCTGCGGGAGAGACCAGTTAGCGAAAAGTTACCACCACTGTGCGTTCCACTCGTGACCAGTTTGGATTGTGACTCCACCATTTAATTTCAGCTCAGATCTTTAGAGCTCCAAATCCACATGCCCAGTGCCTTCCACCAATCCCTATGTGGACGTCACCTTTCAAGTGGAACACATCTGAATCTGAGCCCACTACTTCCCCACAAGACCTCTTCTGTAGTCCCCAAACTCAGTACCAACAGCACCAGCCGAGCCAGAAACATCTGAGGCCCCCTCAATGTATCACCCCACCTCAAGCCCACCTCTGATCCTGCTACAACACAGGAGGCCCCCACCAGCTCCAGCCTTGGTCCAGCATCCCACTGCCCCCACCCCACACACACCCGAGGCCCTGCTCCCTTTGCTAAAGGTCTACAGGAGGGCTTGCAGATCTGCCTGTGCCTCATCGCAGCCGGGGTGGGGGCAACTATGGAGAGATTTTTTCTGGGTCCTAGAGACTCTCACAATCAGGACCGAGAATCTGTTCCCTCCTCCAGGTGACAGACTGGGGATTCCTGGCACAGCAGGTAACAAGCACTCATTAGGTATGTGGTCAGTAAATCAAAATTAGCAGTGACATTTAACTGAGTAGAGAAGACAAGGCTTATGAGCTTGAAATGTTTCCAAGAATCTCTAAGCATATTTGCCCCCGGAAGGCGCCCAAGGAGCCCCTGGGCACGCACCTTGCTCTGAGTGGCGGATGACGAAGGGGTTGGCTGTGCTCTGGCAGCCTCGGTCTCGGGCTTCTTCTCCTCCGTTGCCATGGCTCTGACGCTGGCCGCACAAGGAACGTGGACGGAGGGACCTGGTGACAGAGGTAGTCTGCTGAGATGCAGAACAGGAAGCCAAGAAACAAACCATATTTTTAAAAATGGATTTCCAGGAAAAAGGACGAAAAGAAAAACATGTGAGTACCATATTGAGCCCTGCAGCAAACAAACCATTCCAAATCGAGGACCCTATTAATGACCCTAAGTCGTTGCTAATACTTTCCAGCTGCTCCGCTGACACCCCTGCGCTTGCCCCTTTTGTGATCACACTGAAACACCTCACCCTCAAGGGCGCTTCTTATTTTGTCATCCAGAAGTCTGCAGGATTGCAGCAGTTTGTGCAAACAAAATGCAATTTTCTTCAGAGTCCTGGACACATTAAAAAAAGAACGGCCAAGGGTTTCCTGACAGAAAGCTAACACGCCAAATGGCAGATGACTGAGCTTCAGAGTGTAGAAGTTTGGCAGCACATCCAAATCCTAAAATGCGCCCCAAGTGATGCAATCACGTTCACAGACATGTTTGAAAACACAGGCGCAGGCACCCAGTGGTCTACGCCTCATGGGTGGGCTCCAGCGCCTCCATGCACAGGCTGCAGGCGCGTGCATGCTCTGCCTGCTGGAACTTCCACGTCCTGCCTTCTGAAAAAGCAGCCGCAAGTCCACCAACGATATTCTACGAGCAAGACTCACACTGCAGGGGAACGAAAAAAGACTGCAGTTCAATGGGTTTCACCTTGACAGTGAAAATGACCCCAAATCTGTACAGTAAGCAGCTAGCTTCCTCTACCACGGGAATAGATTCATTACTTGAATACATCTCATAAAAGCACAACAGGTTACTCAGAAAGGAGGGACGGCGTTATTAAAAGGGAAAGCCACTGAGACACGCTTGCAAATACCACTGGCCATCGGAATCCTGGAAGCTAGCGCTACCATCCATCTAATGAGTTTACACACTGGAAATTCTAGCTTGGAGCTTTCAACTGAAATCTTGCACAGGCTGCTTGTAACACTAACGCGAAATGGAAGGCATCAAAAAGCACGTCTCAAAGTCTTCATCCAAGAGGAAGGCAGAGAAATTACAACACCCACTTTGCAGAGAACAGGTGTGGCCACCGCTCCATTTCACCTGCAGCAAAGATTCCCTGCGCAAAGACGCATTGCGCTGCATCTAGGGCCGAGTACTGTACAAGAGTGGGGGAGGGGAGGGGCAGGCCCTGTAGCACTGCCCAGGGGACGAAGTGCCAGTACAAAACCTGTCCTCAGTAAATGCCAGCTACGTGGTGCTTGTCATCAGTGCAACCTGGCCATGCCAGTTTAACCCAACTGCTGCCTTTTCCTTGGCAGGCTGGACAAATACAAGGAGAGAGAGGAACTAAGGAAATCCAAGCAAAAAGCTGCAAAGTCCACTGCAAAGGTCCTAGCGTGAGACAGCGAGGCCAGGGCAAAAGCTGAGTGAAGTGTGGCCATGCCCTACCCAAGTGGAACACCAGAGGAACAGAAGGTGAAACAGGCAGCTCGGAGGGCCGAGCAGCTCCCGTCAGCATCAACTCACCTAGGTGAGGGTAGACACCTGGAAACACCCTCACGTGAGGAACAACAGGTAGGCGGTCTTACAAAAAAGGTGCCCAGCCCCTCCCAGCTCAAGCCCAACCTGCCCAACCCTTTGGGCTCAAAAACCATTAACATTTAAAAGAAACAAACAAAACAACCTTAACCTGACTTTTAAGAATACAGTGGCAGGGTGTGGTGACTGACGCCTGTAATCTCAGCACTTTGGGAGGCCAAGGCAGGAGGCGGGCAGATCCTGAGGCCAGGAGATAAAGACCAGCCTGGCCAACATGGAGAAACCCCGTCCCAACTAAAAATACAAAAATTAGCCGGTGTGGTGGCAGGTCCCTGTAATCCCAGCTACTTGGGAAGGCTGAGGCAGAAGAATCGCTTGAAATTGGAAGGCAGAGATAGCAGTGAACCAAGATTGCACCACTGCACTCCAGCCTGGGCCAAAGAGTGAAAAATTCCGTGGTGGTGGTGGTAGGGGGAGAGATGCAATTTACTGACCCAACACACCTGCCAAGTTTCTACCTCAGTAGTGGCATCTAGGCTTGGCATTTTTTTTTTTTTTTTTTTTTTTTTTTTTTAAAGACAGAGTCCAGGGCCGGGCGCGGTGGCTCAAGCCTGTAATCCCAGCACTTTGGGAGGCCGAGACGGGCGGATCACGAGGTCAGGAGATCGAGACCATCCTGGCTAACACGGTGAAACCCCGTCTCTACTACAAAATACAAAAAAACTAGCCGGGCGAGCTGGCAGACGCCTGTAGTCCCAGCTACTCGGGAGGCTGAGGCAGGAGAATGGCGTGAACCCGGGAGGCGGAGCTTGCAGTGAGCTGAGATCCGGCCACTGCACCCCAGCCTGGGCGACAGAGCGAGACTCCGCCTCAAAAAAAAAAAAAAAAAAAAAAAAAAAAGACAGAGTCCAAAGAGTCCAGCGGAACGATATCGGCTCACTACAACCTCCACCTTCCGGGTTCAAGTAATTCTTGTGCCTCAGCCTCCTGTGTAGCTGGAATTACAGGTGCGTACCACTACACCCTGCTACTTTTTTGTATTTTTAGTAGAGACAGGGTTTCGCCATGTTGCCCAGGCTGATCTCGAACTCCTGACCTCAGAAAATCCGCCCGCCTCAGCCTCCCAAAGTGCTAGGACTACAGGCGTGAGCCACCGCGCTGGGCCAAGGCTTGGCATTTTCATGACCAACCAGGTGTCCCTGTGGAACAATCATTTTGAGGGAACAGGAAGGTTGGAGACTTGAAACTGAGGAAAGGGGGGGGACCGAGGTTACAGGCACGGTGATGAGGAGGTGACCTCTAGACTAGCTGCTGCCTGGCTCCACCTAGCAGCCACTGCTTTTCATCCAGGTAAGCCTGACCACCTGAAGCCCAGCAACCAAATCTCAGTATGGCCTCCTGGACTGCATGCCACAGGCTGATGCCTGAGTCCCTCAGTCCCTGAGATCCAGCCCAGGAACCTGCCTGCGGCGTGCAGTCAGGAGAGCACACTGTGTGCAAAGACAAGAATTAATCTGCATCTTCAACACCAGCCAGGTGGCCAGCCCAACACAGGTGGGAACCCGGCTCTACCTCTCTGAGATCCTGGACAGGCTTCCGCCTGGGTCCTTCGCTTACCTGTCTTCCCCACCGGCTAGCACAGCACCTGCCCAGGTCACAGATTAAACTAGCATTTGAAGAGATGGGTAAACGGACCTGGGTGAGTGGAAACTTGCAAGCGAGACAGCAGGGAGTGTCGTTAGCGATAAATAACAGGCCGACCTCAGTTTGGTCCCGGAACGTAACCGCTCAAAATGGCTCTCGCAGATCGGCCAGGACAGGTCTGCGGCCCCGCGCGAGGAGGCACGGTGGGCCCCCCGTTTAGGACCGAGGACCCGCACCCCAGGACCCCACCTAGCGAACTGCAGCCTGGCTGCCTCGGGTTGGGGTGAGCGGCGGGAGCGGGCTGGGGGCGTTTCTACGAGGAGGGGAAGCGCACCACGTCCAGGGACTGAGTGGCTTGGTGGGTCTGGGGTCCTTCCTTGAAGGGGCAGAGGAGGAAGAGGGGCGATGTGAGGCCGGTACGCCGCCTGCGGGAAAGAGGCCCCAGTGCCGGCGCTCTGGCCTTGTCAGTGGCCCGCCGGGGAAGCGGAGGTGGGGGCGCGAGTGGGGGCGGACGGGGTGGAGGGGCCTACGCGCGCAGCCGTCCACCTAGGGGCCAGGGCGGGGGTCCCGGGCGGGGCCGCTGCAGCTGGAGCAGCGCCCGGGGCTGGGCCTGGCCCGAGGCCCGGCGGGGAACACGTGCGGCGGCCGGGGGTGGTTTGGCGGCTCCTGGCGCCGCCCCGCTGCCCGCCTTGCGCTCCCCGGGCCGGGCGGCTACCCGCTTACCTGCCGGGCCGCGGCGGCGGGGCCGGGCGCTCGGGGCGTCGCGTCGGCCGCCGCCTGGGCGGGAGCGCGGACTCAGCTCGACGAGGCGGCAGCTCGGGCGGGCGCCAGGCGGCGGGGGCGCAGTGCGCGTGCGCGAGGGGAGGGGGGCGGTGTCCGGGGGGCGGGGCGAGCTCACAAAGCCGGCCTCTCGGAGGAGCGCTACGGGCAGCGGCAGCGGCCAGAATGCCTCGGGCCGGCCCAACGCTTTAAAGGGACAGCACGGGGCGCGTGCTTCCCGCTTAAAAGCTTTAATCCCCGAATTTGGCTGGTGCAGGCCCTCCTAATGTACTTCCTAAAAATTGAAGTATAATGATACATACAGGAAAGTGCTAGTGTGCCCTCGCGTTTCCACAGACAGCACGCCCTGCACACAGACACAAGCGGCCCTCCGGGACCTGCGCAGATGGCGTCGCCCGGCGTTGTCCCCGGAGTCAAGTCGGACAGGGGCACCTCCCCGGGCGACCAGGCCCCTTCTTGATCATCGCTGGTACGGATGAGAGCAGCAGTGGGCATTTGGAAAACACCCGGGACCGCTCCCGGGCGCAGTGCCCCCATGTGGCCTCCCACCCCAGGCGGGTAGGACGACTCCTGCCCATTTGGAAGACCAGGAACCTGCGCGTTCGTTCACAGGGTTCGGAAGCCCGGGCTGCGCCTTCCCGCGGGGCCGGCTGCCGGGCTGCGGGCGCTTCCCGCCTCTGCATGCAGAGCCCGCGGTGCACGAACCTGCTCCCCGCCAGCCCCGCGGACTGGCAGAGCCGCGCTGGAGTCACTCCGCAGTGCGCAAACTCACTTCGCAGCGGGCTCTCTGGGGGCCAACCCTTCCCTCCTGGGCGGGCATTTTCTCCTCCAGGTACAACGGGGTGGTCCCCAGAGGAGGACTCAGGGTCTTAAGGAGAAGCTGAGGCCCGGTCCTCTGGCCTCGACGACTGCACATTCTCGCCTGCTTCACTTCGTAGAGCCTTGGAGGTAGGCACGGCCTCCCTATCCCCTCAGCTAGGCCTGTGGGTAGAATAACGCAGTCCCTTATTCTCCAATTAAAAATGGGAACACAGAATGTGACACAGGAACCCGTGCAAACAAAAGGACAGAGCGTTTGAAATAAAGATGCCAAGGAGGGTGAGGTGAGCGGTTGTCAGAGAGGTGGAACCGGAAGACTGGCAGTTGGTCTGGAGTCCCCTTCCCAGGAAGGACACAGAGAAGGCGAGGTCCCTGTCTGGTCCTTCAGGGCTCCAGGTGGATCTGTGTGCCCAAAAGGCTTGATCCCTTGGGCCAGGTGCCCTGGAGCATGGAGTAGTGACAGTCACAGGTTAGCAAACCCAGTTCGGAGAAAGAAGCTCATCTCTGTCTCTGGCCGCCTGGGCCGGAATCCCGAGCCCCTGACAGGCTGCTCTCCCTTCCACCCCGCCTCAGCTCTCAGATCGTCCACTTCTCTCCCTCCTCACCCCAGCCCTACCTCCCACCCGGGTCTTTTTTAAACCTGCAGACAGAGAAACTCCTAAAAATCCAGCTCTGATCTGTCACTCCCCAGTTTAAAACTCAGAACCAGCTTCCCATTGTCCTCAATTCCCAAATTCCCACTGCCCAATTCGGGTAAAGTGCTTACCAGACCCCGCCTCCTCTTCCAAACTACCGCCGCCTCCCAAACTGCAGCCCGCGTTCCAGCCCCAAAACAAAAGTATTTCCAGTCCTTCAGCCCTCCAGGCGAAGCAAGATAAGGGGCTGGACCCCAGAACTATCAGAACTCAAACCAGGTTCCCAGCTTCCACTTCCAGGTGAATTGATCTCACCACCCCATCCCACCCCCAGGAGATAGAGCCTTCTAGTAAAAACGAGATAATCCCACCTGGCGCGGTGGCTCACGCCTGTAATCCCAGTACTTTGGGAGGCTGAGGGGAGTGGATCACCTGAGGTCGGGATCACCTGAGTCTGAGGCTGAGGCAGGTGGATCACCTGAGGGTGAGGCAGGAGAATCGCTTGAACCCAGGAGGCGGAGGTTGCACTGAGCCAAGATCGTGCCACTGCACTCCAGCCTGGGCAACAAAAGCAAAACTCCGTCTCAAAAAAAAAAAAAAAAAAAAAATTGTTCAGAGAAACAGTTCCATTTACTAAGTCACTCCTGGTGGCCAAAGCCTAGTTAATGTTCTGAAAAACAAATATCCAACATGTTTGTTCCTTTTCTGTGATTCTTATTTTCTCTTCTGTTTTCACCTGCGATATTTTTTCCTGAGCCTGACAACAGTTTGGTAGGTTATAAGAGGATTTAAAACTTAGTAAAGCAAATTACTTGCCTTTGTTAAATTCTCTTCCTTGCCGGCGTTATATGGTTTCAGAATTTTAGCTATGACTGCAGGGCTGGATTGCAAAAATTACTGAACGGGGTTAGAGGATTTTCCTTTTTTTTTTTTTTTTTTTTTTTTTTTTTTTTTTGAGACAGAGTTTTGCTCTTGTTGCCCAGGCTGGAGTGCACTGGGGTGATCACTGCAACCTCCCCCTCCCAGGTTCAAGCGATTCTCCTGCCTCAGCTTCCCGAGTGGCTGGGATTACAGGCATGCGCCGTCACGCCCGGCTAATTTTGTATTTTCAGTAGAGATGGGGTTTCACCACGTTGGTCAAGCTGGTCTCGAACTCCTAACCTCAGGTGCTCCACCCGCCTTGGCCTCCCAAAGTGCTGGGATTACAGGCGCAAGCCACTACGCCCGGCCTTCTCTAAACAATTTTTATCAATACAACATTTCAGCCAGGCACAGTGGCTCATGCCTGTAATCCCAGCACTTTGAGAAGCCAAGGCGGGCCCATCACAAGTACAAGAGATCGAGACTATCCTGGCCAACATGGTGAAACCCCGTCTCTACTGAAAATACCAAACAATTAGCCAGGCATGGTGACTTGCGCCTGTAGTCCCAGCTACTCGGGAGGCTGAGGCAGGAGAATCGCTTGAACCCAGGAGGTGGAGGTTGAAGTGAGCTAAAATCGCACCACTGCACTCCAGCCTGGCAACAGAGCGAGACTCGCTCTCCTAAATAAATAAATACAAACATTTCTAGAAGGTTTCTCCCCACCCGCACTCAAGGACCTCTGATCAGCCCTGCAGTCCAGGCCTGCTGGCCACTCTCCTCACTGACCCGGGTCCCTCCACCAGGCTCTCCTCCCCAGGGCAACCCCGACCATCCAGTGTCCACTTGGGCCTCCCTAAACCTGATGAGTCTTCCGACCCCCAGCTCCTCCACAGTGAAAACATCTTCCATTGTAATTCCTGGGTCAGTGTCCCCTGGGTCTGGCTGAATTGAGTCTGACCCTCATCACAGCACTCTGGACACTTGGCCCAGGAGGGTGGGGGTGACATGTAGCACTGAGGAGCACTTGTGTACCCAACTCTGTGTTCAGTTTGTTACATTTAGTACCTCCTTGCACCCTCCCAACAAGCCTGTGACATGATGCCTTTATTATCTCCTTTTTACAATGAGGAAACCAAGGCTCCGAGAGGTTGAGAAGCTGCCCAAGGACGCACAGCTAGTAGGCACAACCAGGGAAGTGAGCCCTGGTTCTAGGCAGGACCCACACGCACGCCAGTCCACTCTCAGTGCTTCCGAGAGTGGCCTCTTCAGAGACGGCGCCTGTGGGATCAGGAGCAGGCGGCAGGGCTCTGAGGTTGCAGCAGGGCCGAAATGCAGAACACCAGCCTCTTTTAGGACTTGGGGCTTTCGAAGAACCGTGTTGTCACCGAGTGACTAGTATTTCCTCGGGGCCGAACTCTGAGAGGGAGGGCCACCAGCAGCGATGGACGAACGGCCCATGGCAGGAGTGCTGGTGTCCTCAAAGCAGGCAGCCCGGGAGCACTGGCTCTTTCATGGCCAGCCCAGAGCTTTGGGGGGCAGCAGATTCCAATGGCAGTTGATTTGGGAGGGTGGTGGAAGCTGAGGGATGGAGGAATGCCCAGGACCCAGGGTTTCCCGGAGCTGCTGACCAGATTTCCAGGCTGGTGGGCCACCTCGACCTGGCCACGGTGCAGGGGGCTGTTGCTGCTGCCTGGAAATGCTAAGGCTGCCTGCCAGCCCAGGTCAGTGGGATTTTATGTTAAATTCCTTTTCCCCTGGTAACTATGCCAGGGCAGCCAGTTGGGGGATTCATGTTACCATCTCCCCATCCCCAGGATCTCCCCGTGGACCCACCAGGGCCATGTGGGCCTTCACCTGACAGCTTTATGCTGATTGGCTACTCTCAACGCTTCACCTGACAGCTTTATGCTGATTGGCTACTCTCAAAGCTTCACCTGACAGCTTTATGCTGATTGGCCACTCTCAACCCTTCACCTGACAACTTTATGCTGATTGGCCACTCTCAACCCTTCACCTGACAGCTTTACGCTGATTGGCCACTGTCAACCCTTCGCCTGACAGCTTTATGTTGATTGGCCACTCTCCACCCAGGTATCCAGAAAGCCACTTCCGGTCCTCACGGTACCACTGTCCTTCTCTTCTTCCCCCGGCCTTAGCTTCCCGGTACAGAAACAGCAGGGTAGACGGAGGAGCCCATCTTGTTCTTGACAAGGACTGTGCGGTTTCTTCCCTGTGTCAGATTCTCTCCTTCCCCTCCGTTCTCCTTCCCACTAACCTCGTTCTCCGTTCATCACGTCCCCTCCCCTGGCCACCCTCTAAGGTGACCCCTCTAGATTGCCCCTGTCTCCAGTGATGACACTCCACTTTGACTGGCACAGCCCCAGTTCCAGAACCGGAGTCCCTGCCCCTGGCAGCCCCTCAATCCCAAAGAGACCCGGATGGTTGGTCACCCGAGTTGTCCCTTCCTTCAGGCCCCTCCATCCTTGCCAGCCTCCTGGCCCTCACCAGGGGCCACTCCCTTGTCCACCTCCCTCACTACTGTGGGCTCACGAGAGAGGGACACCCTGTCCATCTCGGTGCCTGTCAGGAGGGACGCATGGCAGGTGCTTAATAAAGACCCTCACAATGAATGAATCGTAGCATGTTCCCTTCCGCTTCCTGTTGGGATTTAAACCTATGTTAAACTTGCTTAAAAGTCCCTACGACCGTCTGCCTGCCCCACCCTCCACCCCACTCCAGGCCAGGGTGTCCCTGGGGATGGCCCCCCTCTTCCCCCAGGTGGTGCTGGGAGCTCAGCCGCGCCTGCCCAGAAGCGATGCAGGCATCAGTCTGGGTGGGTCAGGCCAAGCTGGGCGGGTCTCCCAGCGAGAATTCTAGGAATGCGGCCCTTGTTTCCAAAGCCAGGCTGCACCTGGTGCAGTCTGCAAATTCCCCTCCCCACCTCGGGTTCTCTGCAGCAGTGGTGGCGGCAGCATAATCCCACTGGTTACAGAGAGTCCTGGCAAAGACCACTGTGAAAGACACAGCTCCTGGGACAGGCCAGGTGGAAATCAGAGGCCCAAACAACCAAGGGGATTTTTCAAAGGCTTTAATTTGTTTAGTTTTGTTTGGCAGGGCCGGGTGGGAGGAGTGTGGCTAGTGCAGTGGTGGTTTGTAGGAGTCATTTTTTAAGGGCTCTGTATCCGGCTGCCAGTAGTACTCCACCCGTGCTTCCCCGACATACCAAACTATTTCCATCTGTCCGAGTTATTAAAAACCACCACAGCTGTTCTTCCTGAGCGCCTACTGTGTGCCTTTCACCCGCATAAGGACGTCATTTATTTTTATTTATTTTTTATTTTTTTATTTTTGAGACAGAGTCTCGCTCTGTCGCCCAGGCTGGAGTGCAGTGGCCGGATCTCAGCTCACTGCAAGCTCCGCCTCCCGGGTTTATGCCATTCTGCCGCCTCAGCCTCCCGAGTAGCTGGGACTACAGGCACCGCCACCACGCCTGGCTAATTTTTTTTTTTTTTTTTTTTTTTTGTATTTTTAGTGGAGACGGGGTTTCACCGTGTTAGCCAGGATGGTCTTGATCTCCTGACCTCGTGATCCGCCCGCCTCAGCCTCTCAAAGTGCTGGGATTACAGGCATGAGCCACTGTTCCTGGCCTATTTTTATTTTTATTTTTATTTTTGAGACAGAGTCTCGCTGTGTTGCCCAGGCTGGAGTGCAGAGGTGTGATCTCGGTTCCGTCTCCTGGGTTCAAGAGATTCTCCTGCCTCAGTCTCCCGAGTAGCTGGGATTACAGGCCTGTACCACCTCGCCCCACTAATTTTTGTATTTTTAGTAGAGAGAGGGTTTCACCATGTTGCCCAGGCTGGTCTTGAACTCCTGACCTCAGGTGATCTGCCCACCTTGGCCTCCCAAAGTGCTGGGATTACAGGTGTGAGCCACCACACCCGGCCCACCTAAGGACTTTAGATACCATCTCATTCAGTCCCAAACGTGGGAGCTGTTCTGATCTTTACAGATGAGGAAAATGATTTAAAAGACCTCCACGCTCTGGTAGATGAGGAAAATGAGGGGCCCAGAGAGACTCAATGACTTGCCCAGTGTCACACAGCAAGTACATACAGGCTGGGGCTTGACCCTGCTCTGCAGACCTCCATAAGCTCCATGTCTTCCTGGGAGTCATACCGGCCCTCTTGCAAGTGTGGGCATCATCCCTAAGCGGCTGTCCCCACAGCAGCTCTGTGGCCCGCCCTCCACGCCGACACCTGGACACCTGCTCCCAGTTCCTTCCCTCCTGCGCCCCTGGCTGCATCTTAACCCCACTGCCCATTCCCATTGTTTCCGGGATTTCACAGTGATGAAGTGTTTCTTTGGGACAAAATAGAAGCGCTCCCTGAGTTGGTTAAGAGGCAGCACAGTCTCCACAGGGGGTAAGTAACCTAAGGAAAGGGGTGACCTGGTATTAGGAGAGTATACCAGCCTTGATGGGGGCGGCGCTCGCCAGCCCCAGGCACTGAAGGCCCGGCCCTGGGGGCGGGAGCTGAGGAAGAGAGTAAGAAGCCGCAGATGCAGGGCCTGCCCTGCTGGGTTTCCTGCAAGCTTGAGGAGAATTCCCTAGGCGGGGAGCAGCTGCCTAAAATAGGAAAGCTGAAACAGAGGAGAGGCTCGGGCTCAGGTGGAGGCCTTGGCCTGGGCTCCGGCTCCCAGCAGCTCCCTTCCTTCCTGGCTCGCCCAAGTATGCTCGCAGCCCCTCCGTCTGCCCACCCCTGCCCTGTACCTCTGCGGTCTTTAACTCCCCCAAAAACCAGCTAAGGCCTGAGCATCTCCACGAATGCGGTGGACGAGGCTTTTCCAAGGCAGTCAGCCTGGGCCTTACTCCCAGCTGTCTTTCAGTGGCCACAGAGCTTGGGGACAGCCTTGGAGGCAGGGAGCAGTCACTCCACCACGTTCCAGCGGCTAGAGGCAGGCAGGCACATGGAGCTGATCTCAGCACGGTGGGCTATGGGAAGGGTGGGCAGGCTCGAATTCAGGCAGAGGAGGTACAGTCCATGGGGTGTGGCTGGTCCTGGGTAGTTCTGACCTCAGACATTGATTTCCTTGTCTTGGGGTCTCATGTTAAAGCTGTCGGAAACCAGAGAGGCAGGGACTATCAGCGCATGGAGGTCATTTAAATCACAACCGTGGTATCTAAGACGGAAATAAAAGATGGACCCCAAGTGCCTGTTGGTTTGTTTATTGGAGACAAAGTCTCACTCTATTGCCCAAGCTGGAGTGCAGTGGCGTGGTCACACCTCACTGCAGCCTCTATCTCCTGGGGCGCAAGCGATCCTCCTGCCTCAGTTGCCTGAGAAGCTGGAAGTACAGGTGTGCACCACCATGCCCGGCTAACTTTTTAAATTTTTTGTAGAGATGGGGTTTTACTATGTTGCCCAGGCTGGTCTCAAACTCCTGGCCTCAAGTTATCCTCCCACGTCAGCCTCCTAAAGTTCTGGGATTACAGCACTGGCCCCAGTGCACATTTAGAACGTACAACTCTTTGTGAGTTTCCTCCCAGGAATCTTTCCTTCAGAGACACCTGCAGAGGGGCCCGAGGCTGCCCCAGGATGTCTGTGGCAGCAGTATTTATAATGATGAACTCATTGGAGACAAATGTTCATCTGTAGAGGAATAGGTAAATACGCCATGGGACATCCAGATTCTGGAACAGTCCATGGCTGCCAAAAGGATAAGGCAGCTTGGGAAGTCCTACCACAGAGCAACGGCAGTGACATGTTGTTAAGAGGAAGAAACAAGCAATGGGAGAATGGATACAGAATGACCAGTTTTGTAAAACAAAGCCAGATGTGGGGAGGAAGGCAGGTTCTGGAGGGTGCGGAAGCCCACAAGGAGTGAAAGTAGGAAGGACTGAGTCCAGGCGCAGTGGCACACGCTTGTAATCCCAGCACTTTGGGAGGCCAAGGCAGGCGGATCACCTGAGGTCAGGAGTTCGAGACCAGCCTGGCCAACATGGCAAAACCCTGTCTCTACTAAAAATGCAAAAAATAGCTGGGCGTGGTGGCAGGTGCCTGTACTCCCAACTACTTAGGAGGCTGAGGCAGGAGACTTGTTTGAACCTGGGAGGTGGAGGTTGCAGTGAGCTGAGATCATGCCACTGCATTGCAGCCTGGGTGACAGAGCGAGACTCTGTCTCACACACACAGACACACAAAAGAAAGTAGGAAGGACCAGAGGGGTCTCTCAGTTCTCCCTGAGGAGCACCGATACTCTTCAGGCAGATGTCTTGCCTTTGCAATGAAAGAAATAACAAACCTCCTTCATCTTCCACAATAGAAGAGTGATACACAGGGCTGCTAGACCGATACAAATCTCTCCCATCAACCCAGTTCCCGGCCCTCACCTCGTTACCCACATCCCTGGAGCGGTGTGCATATAGGTACTGCCAGGTGCCATGGGTCTGAAGTGGGCCCACCTGGTCCCTGCACTCAGGGCTCCATCTGGGGGAGCCAGACCCTCAGGTGACAGTTGTAGGACGCAGTGTCAGATTCTGGAGAATGGGAGGCCATGCTGACGAGTTGGTGGAAAATCAAGGGACCCTTCCTAGGTTGCGTTCAACCAGAGGCGCTGGAAAAGCCAGGCTGCCCTGCAGGCACCACGCAGGCCTCTGGGGTGAGGGCGGGCTGTGTCAGCAAAGGCCAGGGTGTAGGGGCAGTGGGGTGAGGCTGGAGGCACAGGGGAGATCCAGCCAGAGAGGTGGGTATGGGTAGGGCCGACCCCCACCCCCACCCAGCAAGCTACAGGGAAGGGTGAGCGAACGATGCAGACGACGTGGGTGGGGGACGCTCACAGCCCTCCTTGGAGTGAGGCCAGGAGACAGCTGAGCTGGCACAGAGACCAGCCACCCACACTGGGCCGACTTGGAGGCCTTTGCCTCGTGCCAAGCTAGGGAAGGCCGAGGAGGCCCAAGGATGAAAGAAACCATCCTGGCTGGGCACGGTGGCTCACGCCTGTAATCCCAGTACTTTGGGAGGCCGAGGCAGGCGGATCACAAGGTCAGGAGATCGAGACCATCCTGGCTAACACGGTGAAACCTCATCTCTACTAAAAATACAAAAAATTAGCCAGGAGTGGTGGCAGGCGCCTGAAGTCCCAGGTACTCCGTCGACTGAGGCAGGAGAATGTGTGAACCCGGGAGGCGGAGCTTGCAGTGAGCCGAGATCGCGCCACTGCACTCCAGCCTGGGCAACAGAGCGAGACTCTGTCTCAAAAAAAAAATGATAAAATAAAATTTAAAAACATCCCTTTGGGGTAGAAGTCTAGAAGGATGGACCCTAACTTGGACCCTGGTGCCCAAAGGCTGGCTGGGTCTCGGAGGGGCCTGGGTGCACGTCCTGCAGGTTCTGCCTTTCACCCTGAACGAGGCGGGTGGTGTGGGCAGGGTCCTGCCCCGCAGGGCTGTTTGTGAGGGGCAGAGACGCCATGAGCTTTAGGCCAGTCGGGTGAGAGCAGGACCGGCGGGAAGTGGTGAAGGACAGCAGCAGAGGGAACCCTTGTGAAAGTCACTGCAGACAGGCTGGGCCACATTTCCAGGCTCCTCACTTAGACAAAGTGCCTATCAGTCTTCAGGATGCAACAGAGTGACCTGGAGAGCTGGTGGAATGCAGGCTGCCCAGCCCCTGGTGGGTCTGGGGAGGAGCCCAGAAATCTGTGGTTCTTTTTTTTTTTTTTTTTTGAGATGGAGTCTCACTCTGTCACTTCCTCTGGAGTGCAGTGGCATGACCTGGACTCACTGCAACCTCCGACTCCCTGGTTCAAGCGATTCTCCTGCCTCGGCCTCCCAAGTAGCTGGGACTACAGGCACACACCACCACACCCAGCTAATTTTTGTATTTTTAGTTGTAGGCGGAGTTCACCATGTTAGCCAAGATGGTCTCCATCTCTTGACCTCGTGATCCACCCACCTCGGCCTCCCAAAGTGCTGGGATTACAGGTGGGAGCCACCACACCCGACCGGAATCAGTAGTTCTAACCAGCCACCTGTGCGCTCCTGGCCACACTTGGAGAAACTGCTCTGGGCCCAGCCCAATGTGACCTGGATGCAAGTCCATCCTCATGGAGCCAGATGTTTACGAGGCTCTGAACTGCGCAGTGGTTAAACATGTGTTTAACTTGGAGACAGACACACCTAGGCACCTCCCTACACCTCAGTTTCCTTTGCTGTAAAATGGGAAGTCCAACCCGTCTGGGGTTTTAAGGATTCTTATGCAATAAGGGGACTAGACCCCGGCGAGCACTCAAAGGTACAATTTTGTTTTGTTTTGTTTCGTTTAACACAGAGTTTCCCTCTTGTTGCCCAGGTTGGAGTGCAGTGGTACGATCTTGGCTCGCCGCAACCTCCGCCTCCCGGGTTCAAGCAATTCTCCTGCCTCAGCCTCCTGAGTAGCTGGGTGCCTGACACGACGCCCAGCTAATTTTTTTACAGGTGCCCACCATGACGCCCAGCTAATTTTTTGTATTTTTAGTAGAGATGGGATTTCATCATGTTGGCCAGGCTGGTCTCGAACTCACCCCAGGTGACCCACCCACGTTGGCCTCCCAAAATGCTGGGATTACAGGTGTGAGCCACCATTGCCCAGCCAAAGGTACAGTTTTTATTTTGTTATTATTTATTTATTTATTTATTTGAGACGGGGTCTTGCTCTGTTGCCCAGGCTGGAATGCAGTGGTGCGATCTTGGCTCACTGCAACCTCTGCTTCCCAGGTTTAAGCAATTCTCCTGCCTCAGCCTCCTGAGTAGCTGGGATTACAGGTGCCTGCCACCACACCTGGCTAATTTTTGTATGTTTAGTAGAGACGGGGTTTCACCATGTTGCTCAGGCTGGTCTCAAACCCATGACCTCATGATCCACCCACCTCGGCCTCCCAAAGTGCTGGGATTACAGGCGCGAGCCACTGTGCCCAGCCTATTTTTTATTGTTTGAGACAAAGTCTCATCCTAGCTAGAGTGTGGTGGTGTGATCATAGTTTGCTGTAGCCTCAACCCCCCAGGCTCGAGCAATTCCCCTGCCTCAGCCTCCTGAGTAGCTGGGACCACAGGTGCATGTCACCACACCCAGCTAATTTTTTTTTTTTTTTTTTTTTTTTTTTTTTTTTGAGACGGAGTCTCGCTCTGTCGCCTAGGCTGGAGTGCAGTGGCCGGATCTCGGCTCACTGCAAGCTCCGCCTCCCGGGTTTACGCCATTCTTCTGCCTCAGCCTCCCGAGTAGCTGGGACTACAGGCGCCCGCCACCTCGCCCGGCTAGTTTTTTGTATTTTTTAGTAGAGACAGGGTTTCACTGTGTTAGCCAGGATGGTCTCCATCTCCTGACCTCGAGCCCATCTCGGCCTCCCAAAGTGCTGGGATTACAGGCTTGAGCCACCGCGCCCAGCCTAATTTTTTTATTTTTAGTAGAGACAGGGCTCTCCCTATGCTGCCCAATCTGGTCTTGAACTCTTGGACTCAAACATTCCTCCCACCTCGGCATCCCAAGGTGTCACAATTACAGGTGTGAGCCAATGTGCCCAGCCAGGTACAGTTCTTGACAAAACATTTTTTTCTTTTTTTTTTTTTTTTTTGAGACGGAGTCTGGCTCTGTCACCCAGGCTGGAGTGCAGTGGCGCGATCTCGGCTCACTGCAAGCTCCGCCTCCCGGGTTCACGCCATTCTCCTGCCTCAGCCTCCCGAGTAGCTGGGACCACAGGCGCCCGCCACCTCGCCCGGCTAGTTTTTTTTGTATTTTTTAGTAGAGACGGGGTTTCACCGTGTTAGCCAGGATGGTCTCGATCTCCTGACCTCGTGATCCGCCCGTCTCGGCCTCCCAAAGTGCTGGGATTACAGGCTTGAGCCACCGCGCCCGGCCCACATTTTTTTCTTAAATAAATAAATTGTAAACATTAAATTGGATGGAATTATACATTTCTATGTTTTACACATGTGTAGATTTGTGGACCACCACCATGATCAGGACTATAGGAGAGTTCAAACCTCCAACCCCACCCTGCTGCCCCTTGGAAGTCAGACCACCCTGTGTCCCCAACCCCTGGCTATCACTAATCTACTCTACCTCCCTCCAGTGTCGTTTTCTCCAGAATGACATAAATGGAGTTATGCAATATGTAATCTTTTGAGACTGGCTTCCTTCATTCAGCACAATGCCCTTGACATTCATCTTTCATGTTGCATGTTTCAGTTTTTTTTGGTTTTGTTTTTTTGTTTGTTTTTTGTTTGTTTGTTTGTTTCTGTAGCCCAGGTTGGAGTGCAATGGTGCGATCTCAGCTCACTGCAACCTCTGCCTTCCGTGTTCAAGCAATTCTCCTGCCTCAGCCTCCCGAGTAGCTGGGATTAGAGGCGCCCGCCACCAAGCCTGGCTAATTTTTTTTTTTTTTTTTTTTTTGAGACAGAGTCTTACTCTGTTGCCCAGGCTGGAGTGCAGTGGTGCAATCTCAGCTCACTGCAACCTCCGCCTCCCAGGTTCAAGTGATTCTCCTGCCTCAGTCTCCCGAGTAGCTGGGACTACAGGCATGTGCCACCATGCCTGACTAATTTTGTATTTTTAGTAGAGACGGAGTTTCTCCATGTTGGTCAGACTGGTCTTGAACTCCTGACCTCAGGTGATCCGCCCGCCTCAGCCTCCCAAAGTGCTGAGATTACAGGTATGAGCCACTGTGCCCGGCCTTCCAGGACACTTTCATCATCCCAAACAGAAACTCCGTATACACTAAATACTAACTTCCTATTTTCCCCTTCCCCCAGCCCCGATCATCTCTATTACACTTTCAGTCTCTATGAATTTGCCTGTTCTAAATGCTTTACATAAGTGGAACTACACAATATTTGACTTTTTGTACCGGGCTTATTTCCCTTAGTATCATGTCTCCAAGGTTCATCCAAGGTTCAGAATCGTAGCATGATTCAAAATTTCATTCCTTTTGATGACTGAATAATGCTGCAACGTATGTGTATAAAACTTTATTTTTATTACTTTTATTTTTTATTTATTTATTTTTTTTGAGACAGAGTCTCGCTCTGTCCCCCAGGCTGGAGTGCAGTGGTGCCATCCTGGCTCACTGCAACCTCCACCTCCCAGGTCAAGTGATTCTCCTGCCTCACTCTCCCAAGGAGCTGGGACTACAGGCGCGTGCCACCATGCCCAGCTAATTTTTGTATTTTTAGTAGAGATGGGGTTTCACCATGTTGGCCAGGCTGGTCTCGAACTCCTGACCTCAAGTGATCCACCAGCCTCAGCCTTCCAAAGTGCTGGAATTACAGGTGTGAGCCACCACACCCAGCCTATTTTTAATTTATTTATTTTTTATCTTTGTTTGTTTTGTTTTGAGACAGAGTCACTCTGTGGCCCAGACTGGAGTGCAGTGGCACCATCTCGGCTCACTGCAACCTCCCTATCCTGGGTTCAAGCGATTCTCCTGCCTCAGCCTCCTGAATAGCTGGGATTACAGGCATGTGCCACCACACCTGGCTAATTTTTGTATTTTGTGCCTGAGATGGGATTTTACCATGTTGGCCAGGCTGGTCTCAAACTCACCCCAGGTGACCCGCCTGCCTCAGCCTCCCCAAATGCTGGGATTACGGGCACAGCCACTGCACCCAGCCTTCAGCATTTCTTTATTTTTTCATCCATTAATCTGCTGATGGACAATTGAGTTGTTTCCACCTTCCGGCTGTTGTGCATCATGCTGCTGACATAGGTGCTATAGTCTGGATGTTTGTCGTTGAAATTCGATCCCCAGAGTTAGAGGGGGACCTGGCGAGGGGCGTTTGGGTCATGGGGGCAGGTCCCCCATGAAGAGGCTAGTGCCCTCCCTCGGTGGGTGAGTGAGTTCTTACTCTCTTAGTTGCTGGGAGAGCTGGGTGTTAAGTGAACCCCTCCACCTTGCTTCTGCTTTCCCATGTGATCTCTTCACATGCTGGCGCCCCTTCATCTCCGCTATAAGTGGACGCCAGCTGAGGCCTTTACTAGATGCAGATGCCGGAAGTGGAACTTTCCAGCCACCAGAAGCATGAGCAAAATCAATCTTTTTTCTTTATAAGTGGCCCAGTCTCAGGTACTCTGTTCTAGCTACACAGACGGACTAAGACAATAGGTAAAATCAGCATCTGTTGGATCCCCTGCTTCCAGTGTTTTTGGGTATCTCATTGTGATTTTCATTTCCATTTCTCTCTTGACTTATGATGTTGTCTTATTTCCACCTCTGTATCTTCCTTGGTAAAGTGTATGTTCAAACTTTTTGCTTTTTTTTTTTTTTGAAACGGAGTCTCCCTCTGTTGCCCAGGCTGGAGTGCAGTGGCTCCATCTCAACTCACTCCAACCTCTGCCGCCCAGATCAAGCAATTCTCCTGCCTCAGCCTCCCAGGTAGCTGAGATTACAGGCATGCACCATCACACCCAGCTAATTTTTGTATTTTTAGTAGAGACGGGGTTTTACCACATTGGCCAGTCTGGTTTTGAACTCCTGACCTCAAGTGAACTGCCCACCTCAGCCTCCCAAAGTGCTCGGTTTACAGGCATGAACCACTGCACCCGGCCAACAGTATCTTTTATAGGGCAAAGATTTTTACATTTTGATCAAGTCCAATTTATCAATTTTTTTTCTTTTTTCTTTTTTTTGAGACAGAGTTTTGCTCTTGTTGCCCAGGCTGGAGTGCAACAGCACGATCTCTGCTCACCACAGCCTCCACCTCCCAGGTTCAAGCAATTTTTCTGCCTCAGCTTCCCAAGTAGCCAGGATTACAGGCATGCGCCACCACGCCCAGCTAATTTTGTATTTTTAGTAGAGATGGAGTTTTTTCATGTTGGTCAGGCTGGTCTCAAACTCCCGACTTCAGGTGATCTGCCTGCCATGGCCTCCCAAAGTGCTGAGATTACAGGCTGAGCTACTGCACCCGGCCAATTTGTTTTTCTTTTATGGATTGTGATTTTGGTATCACATCAAAGAACTCTGGGCCGGGCGCGGTGGCTCAAGCCTGTAATCCCAGCACTTTGGGAGGCCGAGACGGGCGGATCACGAGGTCAGGAGATCGAGACCATCCTGGCTAACACCGTGAAACCCCGTCTCTACTAAAAATACAAAAAAAAAAAAAACTAGCCGGGCGAGGTGGCGGGCGCCTGTAGTCCCAGCTACTCCGGAGGCTGAGGCAGGAGAATGGCGTGAACCCGAGAGGCGGAGCTTGCAGTGAGCTGAGATCGGGCCACTGCACTCCAGCCCGGGCTACAGAGCAAGACTCCGTCTCAAAAAAAAAAAAAAAAAAAAAGAACTCTGCCTATTCCATAGTCACAATAATTTTCTTTTGTGTTTTCTTATAAAAATTCTAAGTTTTACATGTTACATTTAGATCTATGATACAATTTGAGTTAATTTTTGTATCAGGTATGAGATACAGGTTAAGGTTATTTATTTTTCTTTTTTTTTAAGATGGAGTCTCGCTCTGTCACCCAGGCTGGAGTGCAGTGGCGCGATCTCGGCTCACTGTAAGCTCCGCCTCCCAGGTTCCCGCCATTCTCCTGCCTCAGCCTCCCGAGTAGCTGGGACCACAGGCGCCCGCTACCTCGCCCGGCTAGTTTTTTTGTATTTTTTTAGTAGAGCTGGAGTTTCACCGTGTTAACCCTGATGGTCTCAATCTCCTGACCTCATGATCTGCCCATCTCAGCCTCCCAAAGTGCTGGGATTACAGACTTGAGCCACCGCGCCCGGCTGATTTTTTTTTTTTCTTTACATTCACAGGTCCTGACATAAAGTTGGTTAATTTTGGCCGGGCGCGGTGGCTCAAGCCTGTAATCCCAGCACTTTGGGAGGCTGAGATGGGCGGATCACGAGGTCAGGAGATCAAGACCATCCTGACGAACACGGTGAAACCCCGTCTCTACTAAAAATACAACAAAATTAGCCAGGCGAGGTGGCGGGCGCCTGTAGTCCCAGCTTCTGGGGAGGCTGAGGCAGGGGAATGGCGTGAACCCGGGAGGCGGGGGAACTTGCAGTGAGCCAGGATCGCGTCACTGCGCTCCAGCCTGGGCGACAGAGCGAGACTCCATCTCAAAAAAAAAAAAAAAAAAAAAAAAAAAAAAAAAAAAGAGGTTGGTTAATTTTTTGCATAATAAATATGCAGTTGTCACAACACTGATATGGGTGTCCCCACCCAAATGTCACCTTGACTTGTGATGATTCCCACGTGTCAAAGGTGGGACCAGGCAGAGATCATTGAACCATGGAGTCGTTTCCCCCATACTGTTCTCATGGTAGTAAGTCTCGTGAGATGTGATGGTTTTATAAATGGGAGTTCCCCTGCACAAGCTCTCTTGCCTGCCGCTGTGTAAGACCTGACATTGCTCCTCATTTGCCTTCCGCCATGATTGTGAGGCCTCCCCAGCCATGTGGAACTATGAGTCAATTAAACCTGTTTCCTTTATAAATTACCTAATCTCAGGTATGTCTTTTTTTTTTTTTTTTTTTTTTTTTTTTGACAGAGTCTCACTCTGTTCCCCAGGCTGGAGTGCAGTGGGGCGATCTCAGCTCACTGCAAGCTCCGCCTCCTGGGTTCACGCCATTCTGCTGCCTCAGCCTCCCGAGTAGCGGGGACCACAGGCACCCGCTACCATGCCTGGCTAATTTTTTGTATTTTTACTACTAAAAAGCCACTTCGCCCGGCTAGTTTTTTGTATTTTTTAGTAGAGACGGGGTTTTACCGTGTTAGCCAGGATGGTCTCGGTCTCCTGACCTCGTGATCCGCCCGTCTCGGCCTCCCAAAGTGCTGGGATTACAGGCATGAGCCACCATGCCCAGCCAGGTATGTCTTTATTAGCAGCATGAGAACAAACTAATACAGACACCATTTGTTGAAAAGACTATCTTCTATTGAATTGCCTTTATACTTTTGTCAAAAATCAATTGAAAGAGATTCACTGTAGATCTAAGCATACACATGTGTTGAAAATAAAAGTATGGCCGGGCGCCGTGGCTCAAGCCTGTAATCCCAGCACTTTGGGAGGCCGAGACGGGCGGATCACGAGGTCAGGAGATCTAGACCATCCTGGCCAACACGGTGAAACCCCGTCTCTACTAAAAAATACAAAAAAACCAGCCGGGCGAGGTGGCGGGCGCCTATAGTCCCAGCTACTCGGGAGGCTGAGGCAGGAGAATGGCGTAAACCTGGGAGGCGGAGCTGGCAGTGAGCTGAGATCCGGCCTGCAGTGGCGATCCAGCCTGGCGACAGAGCGAGACTCCGTCTCCAAAAAAAAAAAAGAAATTAAAGTATGGCAAAAGATATTTCTTGCAAAGTAGTAACTGGAAGAGAACAGACGTGGCTATACTAATATCAGACAAAATAGACTTTAATTATTGCAAGAGACAAAGAAGGACATATTACAAAAAGGTCAATTCCGCCAAGAAAATATAAGAATTATAAATATAGGCCGGGCAGGGTGGCTCAAGCCTGTAATCCCAGCACTTTGGGAGGCCGAGATGGGCGGATCACGAGGTCAGGAGATCGAGACCATCCTGGCTAACACATTGAAACCCCGTCTCTACTAAAAAAAAATACAAAAA
This sequence comes from Macaca thibetana thibetana, assembly GCF_024542745.1. Taxonomy (NCBI): domain Eukaryota; kingdom Metazoa; phylum Chordata; class Mammalia; order Primates; family Cercopithecidae; genus Macaca; species Macaca thibetana. The sequence goes on along the minus strand of NC_065592.1, from coordinate 871,228 downwards.
ACTAGCCGGGCGACGTGGCGGGCGCCTGTAGTCCCAGCTACTCGGGAGGCTGAGGCAGGAGAATGTCGTAAACCCGGGAGGTGGAGCTTGCAGTGAGCTGAGATCCGGCCACTGCACTCCAGACTGGGCGACAGAGCCAGACTCCGTCTCAAAAAAAAAAAAAAAAAAAAAAAAAAAAAGAATTATAAATATAAATGCATCAAAAATCAGAGCTCCAAAATATCAACAGAATTGAAGGGAGAAATAGCTCTACAATAACACTAGGAGACTTCATTACCACACTTTAAATAATGAATAGAAAAATCAGACAGGGCCAGGCATGGTGGCTCATGCCTATAATCCCAGGAGTTTGGGAGGCCGAGGTGGGCAGATTGCTTGAGCCCAGCAGTTCAAGACCAGCCTGGGTAATATGGAGAAACCCTATCTCTACAAAAAATACAAAAATTAACTGGGCATGTTGGTGCATCCCTGTAGTCCCAGCTACTCAGGGGTTGAGGTGGGAGGATCATCTGAACCTGGGGAGGTCGAGGGTGCAGTGAGCCATGATCACACCACTGCACTCCAGCCTGGATGACAAAATGAGACTTTTAAATAAAAACGAAAGCAAAACAAAAAAAACAAAAAAAGAAGAAAAAAGAAAAATAAGACAGAAAATCAATAATGCAATAGAGAATGTGAATAACATTATCAGCCAGTTGGACCTAAAAGACATAAAGAGAACACTCCATCCAACGATAGCTTCAGGCAAAAATACATATTTTTCTCAAATGTGCATGGAACATTCTCTAGGAAAGGCCACAAAACAATTCTAAAATTTAAAAACATTGAAATCACAATAAAATGAAACCAGAAATCAACAGCAGAAGGAAAATGGAAAAATTCACACGTATGTGATAAACACAACACAATTAACTAACCAATGGGTCAAAGAAGAAATAACATGAGAAATCAGAAAAAGCCTTCAGAGAAATGGATGCAAAAACGCAACACACCAAAACCTCAGATACAGTAAAAACAGCGCTAAGAGGGAAATTTATAGCTGTAATCACTTAACATTTAGAAAGAAGAAAGATGTCAAATCAACAGTCTACCTTTAGGAACCAGAAAAAGAAGAACAAACTAAACCCATGACAAGCAGAAGAAAAAAATAATAAACAGTACAGCAGAGATAAATAAAATAGAAAATAGGAAAACAATAAAGAAAATCGATGAAACTAAAAGTTGATTCTTTTTTTATTTATATTCTTTTTGTTTGTTTTTGAGACAGAGTTTTGCTCTTGTTGCCCAGGCTGGAGTTCAATGGCATGATCTCAGCTCACCGCAACCTCCACCTCCTGGATTCAAGCAATTCTCCTGCCTCAGCCTCCCAAGCAGCCAGGATTACAGGTATGTGCCACCACGCCCAGCTAATTTTGTATTTTTAGTGGAGACGGGGTTTCTCCATGTTGGTCAGGCTGGTCTCGAACTCCCAACTTCAGGTGATCCGCCCACCTCAGCCTCCCAAAGTGCTGAGGTTACAGGTGTGAGCCACCAGGCCCGGCCTCTTTTTTTTTTTTTTTTTTTTTTGAGGCGGAGTCTCGCTCTGTTGCCCAGGCTGGAGTGCAGTGGCGCAATCTTGGCTCACTGCAAGCTCCGCATCCCGGGTTCAAGCCATTCTCCTGCCTCAGCCTCCTGAGTAGCTGGGAGTACAGGCGCCCGCCACCACGCCTGGCTAATTTTTTGTGATTTTTAGTAGAGATGGGGCTTCACCATGTTAGCCAGGATGATCTCGATCTCCTGACCTCGTGATCCGCCCACCTCGGCCTCCCAAAGTGCTGGGATTACAAGCGTGAGCCACCACGCTCGGCCACTTTTTTTTTTTTTTTTTTTTGAGACAGGGTCTCATTCTATCACCCAGGCTGGAGTGTAGTGATATGATCATGGCTCACTGCAGCCTCGACCTCCCTGGCTCAGGTAATCCTCCCAGCTCAGCCTCCTGAGTAGCTGGAGCTACAGGCAAATGCCACCACACCTGGCTAAGTTTTTGTATTGTTTTGTAGACATGGGGTTTCCCAGTGTTGCCCAGGCTGGTCTTGAACTCCTGGTCTCAAGTGATATACCTACCCCAGGCTCTCAAATTGCTGGCATTATGGGCATGAGCCACCAAGTCAAGCCAAAACTTGGTTCTTTTAAAAGATGCTGCTTAATTCTTTTTCTTTTTTTCTTACTGTCTTTTTTTTTTTTTTTTTTAATAGAGTTTTGCTCTTGTCACCCAGGCTGGAGTGCAGTGGCACGATCTCAGCTCACTGCAAACTCTGCCTCCTGGGTTCAAGAAACTCTCCTGCTTCAGTCTCCCAAGTAGCTGGGATTACAGGTACGCACCACCACACCTGGCTAATTTTTGTATTTTTAGTAGAGACAGGGTTTCACCACGTTGGCCAAGCTGGTGTCAAACTCCTGACCTCAAGTGATCTGCCCACCTCAGCCTCCCAAGGTGCTGGGATTACAGAAGTGAGCCACTGCGACTGGCCACGTAATTCTTTTTCTTACCTTATTGCAAGAAACTTCCAGCAAGAGTGGACCACCTTGCCTTATTCCAGGTCTTGGGAGGAAAGCATCAGTTTTGACTATTTGATAGGAAGCTGGCTATAGGGTTTTGGCCGACGCACTTGGTTACAGTAAGGAAGTTTCTTTACATTCCCAGTTTTAAATGGTTTTTGTCATTAACAGGTGTTGAATTTGTCAAACGCTTTTTCTTCATCAATTGCTATGATTACATGGCTTTTCTTTTTTATTCTGTTAGTAAGCTGGATTATATTAATTGATTTTCTTTTTTTTTTTTTTTTTTTTTTTTTTGAGACGGAGTCTTGCTCTGTCACCCAGGCTGGAGTGCAGTGGCCGGATCTCAGCTCACTGCAAGCTCCGCCTCCCGGGTTTACGCCATTCTCCTGCCTCAGCCTCCCAAGTAGCTGGGACTACAGGCGCCCGCCACCACGCCCGGCTAGTTTTTTGTATTTTTTAGTAGAGACGGGGTTTCACCGTGTTAGCCAGGATGGTTTCGATCTCCTGACCTCATGATCCGCCCGTCTCGGCCTCCCAAAGTGCTGGGATTACAGGCTTGAGCCACCACGCCCGGCCTATTAATTGATTTTCAAATGTTAAACCAGCCTTGAATTCAAAGGAAAAAATCCCACTTGGTTGTAATGTATTAATCTTTTTTTGTATTGCTAGAGTTGATGAGCTAATATTATATTGAGGATTTTTGCATGTATGTTCATGAGACATGTGGGTCTATAGTTTTCTTGTACTGTCTTTGTCAAGTTTTGTATCAGGTTAATGCTCATCTTATAAAATGAGTTGGGATTTCCTCCTCTTCTATTTTCTGGAAGAGATTATGTAGTAGTTCTGTGGCGTGATCTCGGCTCACTGCAACCTCCGCCTCCCGGTTCAAGCAATTCCCCTGCCTCAGCCTCCCAAGTAGCTGGGATTACAGGTGCGCGCCACCACACCCAGCTAATTTTGAATTTTTAGTAGAGACAGGGTTTCCCTATGTTGGCCAGGCTGGTCTCGAACTCCCGAACTCAGATGATCCACCTGCCTCGGCCTCCCAAAGTGTAGGAATTACAGGCATGAGCCACTGCGCCCAGCCCAAATATTGAGTATAATTTCTAATGGAACTAGGCCTACAGTTCTCTCTTTCATAAAATTGTACCAGCTACTTGGGAGGCTGAGGCAGGAGAATGGTGTGAACCCGGGAGGCGGAGCTTGCAGTGAGCTGAGATCCGGCCACTGCACTCCAGCCTGGGTGACTGAGCGAGAGACTGTCTCAAAAAAAAAACAAAAAAAAAAACATAAAATTGTAAACTAAAGTTTCAATCCTTTTTAATAGATTCAGGACTGTTGCAATTATCTATTTCTTCTTGGGTGAGTTTGGGTTAAATTATGTGCTTTTCAGGAATTGATCCATTTCATTGAAATTGTTGAATTTGTGTGTACAGAGTTGTTCATGGTATTCCTTTATTATTTTCTTTTTTTTTATAGTATAAATAATATACTATATAAATAATATACTATATAAAAATAATATACTATATAAACTCCCTAAATACTTGGACATTAAACAACACACTTCTAAATAACCTAGAAATCAAAGAAGTCTCAAAGAAAATCAGAACACATGTAACAACAATGAAAATACAACATATCAAAATATGTGAGGTGCAGCTAAAGCGTGGTTTAGAGGGAATTTTATAGCATTAAGTGTTTATATGAGAACAGAAGAATGGTCTCAGATCCATAATATAAGCTTCCTCCTGAAGAAGCTAGAAAAGGAAAGGAAAGATAAAACCAAAGGAAGCAGAAGGATATACTATAAATATACTATTTATATTTATAGTATATTATTTTCTATCCTTTTGTTTTTAACCAACGTGTATAATATTTGATATAAGTTTCTTAGAGGCAGCTATAATTGGATCATAGATTTTAATCTATTTATCTTTTGGGGTTTTTTTTGGTATGTGTAGGCTATTTACATTTAATGTAATTATTGTATGTTTGGATTTCAGTCTACCATTATATTATTCATTTTCTTTTTTTTTTTTTTTTTTTTTTTTTTTTTTGAGACGGAGTCTCACTCTGTTACCCAGGCTGGATTGCAGTGGCCGGATCTCAGCTCACTGTAAGCTCCGCCTCCCGGGTTTATGCCATCCTCCTGCCTCAGCCTCCTGAGTAGCTGGGACTACAGGCGCCCGCCACCTCGCCCGGCTAGTTTTTTGTATTTTTTTTAGTAGAGACGGGGTTTCACCGTGTTAGCCAGGATGGTCTCGATCTCCTGACCTTGTGATCCGCCTGCCTCGGCCTCCCAAAGTGCTGGGATTACAGGCGTGAGCCATTGTGCCCAGCCACTCCCAGCTAATTTTTATATTTTTAGTAGAGATAGGCCAGACTGGCCAGGCTAGTCTCGAACTCCTGGCCTCACTGATCCACCTGCCTCAACCTCCCAAAGCACTGGGATTACAGGTGTGAGCCACAGCACCCAGCCTAAAATAGGTGGATACCTAAATTGGTATCATAATCTATGTCAAATTAATATTTACCACTTCCAGTGGCATGTAGAAACCTCACCACCATATTGTCTCTTTACCCTCTTGCTTTTATATTGTAATTGTCCTAGGTATTAGATCTAAATACATTTAAAAAAATCCCACTACACAATGTAATAGTATTTTTCTTTCAACCATCATACACATTTTAAAGAATTTAGACAGAAATATCTATTTACCTAGATATTTACAATTTCTTTGCTCTTCCTTCATCCTTCCTGAAAAATATTTTTGCTGGATTGACCATTTCTGGGTTGAGAGTTCCTTTCTTTTTCAGGACTTTAAAAATATTGCTCTGCCAGGTATGGCAGTTCATGCCTGTAATCCCAGAACTTTGAGAGACCAAGGCAGGAGGATCACTTGAGCCCAGGAGTTCAAGACAAGCCTGGGCAACATAGTAAAACCTCATCTCTTCAAACAGAATTAAAAATAAAAATTGGCCGGGTGCGATGACTCACGCCTGTAATCCCAGCACTTTGGGAGGCCGGGGCAGGCGGATCACAAGGTCAGGAGATTGAGACCATCCTGGTTAACACGGTGAAACCCCGTCTCTACTAAAAATACAAAAAATTAGTCGGGCGTGGTGGCGGGCGCCTGTGGTCCCAGCTACTCGGGAGGCTGAGGCGGGAGAATGGCATGAGTCCAGGAGGCGGAGCTTGCAGTGAGCCGAGATCGTGCCACTGCACTCCAGCCTGGGCGACAGTGAGACTCCGTCTCAAAAAAAAAAAAAAAAAAAAAATAAATAAATAAATAAATAAATAAAAATTAACAAGGTATGGCTAAGTAGCTGTTTTCCAAGATACTTGGGAGGCTGAAGTGGGAAGATCACTTGAGCCTGGAAGGTCAAAGTTACAGTGACCTATGATCAAGCAGCTATACTCCAGCCTGGCAACAGAGCCAGACTCCATCTCCAAAAAAAAAAAACAAAAACAAAAACCAGGCACGGTGGCTCCTGCCTGTAATCCCAGCACTTCGGGAGGCTAAGGCGGGCAGATCACCTAGGATCAGGAGTTTGAGACCAGTCTGGCAGCCTGGTCAACAAGGTGAAACCCCGTCTCTACTAAAAATACAAAAATTGGCCAGGTATGGTGGCGCACACCTGTAGTCCCAGCTACTCAGGTAGCTGAGGCATGATAATCACTTGAACTTGGAAGGTGGAGGTGACAATGAGCCAAGAATGTGCCAGTGCACCTCAGCCTGGGCAACAAAATGAGACTCTGTCTCTAAATAAATAAATTAAATTAAATAAAAATAATGTTATTTGAAATGTTGTTCCACTTTCCTCCAGCCTCCATGGTTTCTGATGAGGTATCTGTTATCATTCAGTTTTTTTCAATATTTTTTTTTTTTTTTTTTTTTTTTTTAGACAGAGTCTCGCTCTGCCGCCCAGGCTGGAGTGCAGTGGCGTGATCTTGGCTCACTGCAAGCTCCGCCTCCCGGGTTCACGCCATTCTCCTGCCTCAGCCTCCCGAGTAGCTGGGACTACAGGCGCCCGCCACCTCGCCTGGCTAGTTTTTTTGTATTTTTTAGTAGAGACGGGGTTTCACTGTGTCAGCCAGGATGGTCTCGATCTCCTGACCTCGTGATCCGCCCGTCTCGGCCTCCCAAAGTGCTGGGATTACAGGCTTGAGGCACCGCGCCCGGCCTCAATATTTTTTAATAAGGGTTATTTCTTTGTCACTGTTTTCAAATTTTTTTTTTTTCTGTAGCTGAGCATAGTGGCTCACACCTGTAATCCCAGCATTTTGGGAGACTGAGGCAGGGAGATTGCTGGAGGCCAGGAATTTGAGACCAGCCTGGTCAACATAGTAAGACCCTGTCTTTAAAAGAACAAAAAAATTTTTTTTCTTTGTCTTTAGTTTTTGGTAGTTTTTAAAATTTTTTTCATTTAATTTAATTTTTATTGACAAGGTCTTACTCTGTCACCCAGGCTGGAGTGCAGTGGTGCGATCATAGCTCACTGCAATCTCAAACTCCTGGGTCCAAGCAATCCTCCTTCCCCAGCCTTCCCGGCAGCTGGGAATATAGGCACACACCACATACCAGGTTAATTTTTAATTTTTTTGTAGACATTGAGTCTCACTATGTTGCCCAGGCTGGTCTTGAACTTCTGACCTCAAGCCGTCCTCCAAGTGCTAGGAAGTGCTAGGAACCCGAAGTGCTAGGATTACAAACATGGGCCACTGTGCCCAGCCAGTTGTTTTTGTTTGTTTTTTGAGAAGGAGTTATGCTCTTATTGCCCAGGCTGGACAGCGGTAGTGCAATCTAGCTCACTGCAACCTCCACCTCCTGGGTTCAAGCAATTCTCCAGCCTCAGCCTCCCTAGTAGCTGAGATGACAGGCATGCGCCACCACGGCTGACTAATTTTGGTATTTTTGGTAGAAATGGGGTTTCTCCATGTTGGTCAGGCTGGTCTCGAACTACTGACTTCAGGTGATCTGCCTCCCTCAGACTCCCAAAGTGCTAGGATTACCGGTGTGAGCCCCTGTGCTCAGCCCAGCCAGATTTTGGTAGTTTTATTATGACGTCATTTCTTGGTGTGTGTTTTTCTGTTTTGTGTTGGTTTGGTTTTTTGAGACAGAGTCTCACTCTGTTGCCCAGACTAGAGTGCAGTTGTGTAATGTTGGTTCACTGCAACCTCCGCCTCCCAGGTTCAAGTGATTCTCCTGCCTCGGCCTCCTGAGCAGCTCGGACTACAGGTGTGCACCACCACACCCGACTAATTTTGTATTTGTAGTGGAGACGAGGTTTCACCATTTTGGTCAGGCTGGTCTCAAACTCCTGACCTCTTGATCCGCCCGCCTCAGCCTTTCAAAGTGCTGGGATTACAGGCATGAGCCACCGCGCCCAGCTGGTGTGGGTTTTTTTGTTTTTGTTTTTTTAAAGTTTAACCTATTTTAGTTTCCCTCCATGTATTAGTCAGGGTTCTCTAAAAGGACAGAAGTAATAGATGAATGTATGAAGGGAGTTGATTAGGAGAACAGACTCACACCATCACAAGTTGAAGTCCCACGATAGGCCATCTGCAAGCTGAGGAGCCAGGAAGCCAGTCTTGGCTGAGGTTTTGAGTCTCAAAACCTCACAAGCAGGGAAGCCGACAGTGCAGCTTTCAGTTTGTGGCCAAAGGCCCAAGAGCCCCCGGCAAACCACTGGTGTAGGTCCGAGAGTCCAAAAGCTGAAGAACTCGGAGTCCAATGTTCGAGGGCAGGAAGCATCCAGTGCAAGAAAAAGATGGAGGCCGGAAGTCTCAGCAAGTCTGCTCTTCCCATGCCTGCTTTTATGCTGACAGCGGATTGTTTGTTGCTCACCCAGATTGAGGGAGGGTCTGCCTCTCCCAGTCCACCGACTCAAAGACTCAAATGTGAATCTCCTTTGGCAGTCCCCTCACAGACGCTCCCAGGAACAATACTTTGCATCCTTCAATCAAGTTGAGGCTTAACATTCACCATCACAGTCAGCTTCTTGAATTTCTAGGTCAGTTTATGTCTTTTCCCCAATCTGGGGAGTTTCCAACCATGGTTTCTTTGTATGCATCTGTGCCCTGCCCTCTCTCCTCTCCTGGGACTATACTGTCAGGAATGATAGAGCTTTTGTTATTGTTCCACAGGTCCCCGAGGCTGTTATTTTGCTTTTTCCGGTCTATTTTCTCCCTGTTGTTCAAATCGGGTAATTTCTGTCTTTCTTTCTTTCTTTTTTTTTTGAGACGGAGTTTCGCTCTTGTTGCCCAGGCTGGAGTGCAATGACTTGATCTCAGCTCACTGCAACCTCCACCTCCCAGGTTCAAGCAATTCTCCTGCCTCAGCCTCCTGACTAGCTGGGATTACAGGTGTTTGCCACCACACCCAGCTAATTTTTGTAGTTTTAGTAGAGATGAAGTTTCGCCATGTTGTCCAGGCTGGTCTCAAACTTCTGACCTCAGGTGATTTGCACACCTCAGCCTCCCAAAGTGCTGGGATTACAGGCGTGAGCCACTGCGCCCAGCCAAATTGAGTAATTTCTATTATTCTATCTTCCAGTTTACTATTCTTTCCTCTGTCCCCTCCGTTCTGCTGTTGAGTCTCCACCCACTGAGTTTTAAATTTAGGTATTGTGTTTTCCTTCCTTCCTTCCTTCTTTCCTTCCTTCCTTCCTTCTTTCCTTCCTTCCTTTCCTTCTTTCTTTCTTTCTTTTTTTTTTTTTTGATGGAGTCTTGCTCTGTCACCCAGGCTGAAGTGCAGTTGTGCAATCTCGGCTCACTGCAACCTCCACCTCCCGGGTTCAAATGATTCTCCTGCCTCAGCCTCCCCAGTAGCTGGGATTACAGGCACACACCACAATGCTGGGCTAATTTTTGTATTTTTAGTAGAGTCAGGGTTTCACCATGTTGGCCAGGCTGGTCTCGAACTCCTGACCTCATGATCTGCCTGCTTCAGCCTCCCAAAGTGCTGGGATGACAGGGGTGAGCCACCGCGCCCGGCTGTTACTGTGTTTTTCAATCCTAAAATTTCCATTTGATTCTTCTTTATATATTCCCTTTCTTTGCTGAAACTATTTTTCATTTGTTTCAATTGTCCATAGTTGCCTATCGGAGCCTTTTTGCGATGGCTACTTTCAAATCTCTGTGAAATAATTCCAAAGTCTCTGTCATATCAATGTTGGCATCTATCAGTTGTCTCTTTTCATTCAGTTTGAGATCTCCCTGGCTCTAGGGATGATGAGTTGTTTTCAGCTGAAACCTGGACATTTTCGTTATTACGCTATGAGGCTGTGGCTCTTACTGTTTTTTGTTGTTGTTTGAGATGGAGTCTTGCTGTGTCGCCCAGACTGGAGTGCAGTGGTGCAATCTTGGCTCACGGCAACCTCCGCCTCCTGGGTTCAAGCGATTCTCCTGCCTCAGCCTCCCAAGTAGCTGGGATTACAGGCGCGCGTCACCACACTCAGCTAATTTTTGTATTTTTAGTAGACCCGGGATTTCACCATATTGGCCAGGCTAGTCTCGAACTCCTGACCTCAAGTGATTAGCCTGAGGCTATAGCTCTTATTTAAACCGTTTTATCTGGCTTCCTGATACTTCTCTGGCAGGGGAGAGGTAGGAGGGGCACAGGTGCATTCTGCCAAGTGGAGGCAGAATCCAGCCCCCAGCTGAGCGGGATGCTCTCTGCTGCTGCTGAGGGGTAGGAGTCTTGGCTTCCTTGTAGGCTCCAGGGATACCTCCCTGGCTAGAAGGGCCTCCAAGGATGCTGCGGTGGGACAGCAGCCTGGTTACTGCCCAGCAGGGATGAAAGTCCTGACTCCCTAACTGTCCTTCTCCGACCCCACCCCACAGTGTTTGTGTGTTGCTGGGTGGGGGTGAAGGCGGAAGCCTTATCTTGCCAGTCGGCCTTCGCTGGTCTGGGCTGGTGAGGTCACAGTTCTTTGTGTGGTGTTTGGCGGTGGCAGAGGGGCTGTCGTCTAGAAGTTTTCAGTCTTGCCAGGCTGTCCCTTTTCTGGTCCCTTGGCTAGAGAGGACAGGCTTTGGGGGAGCTTTTTTTTTTTTTCTTTTTGAGACGGAGTCTCGCTCTGTCACCCAGGCTGGAGTGCGGTGGCGCGATCTCGGCTCACTGCAAGCTCCGCCTCCCGGGTTCACACCATTCTCCTGCCTCAGCCTCCCGAGTAGCTGGGACTACAAGCGCCCGCCACCACGCCCGGCTAATTTTTAGTAGAGACGGGGTTTCACCGTGTTAGCCAGGATGGTCTTGATCTCCTGACCTCGTGATCCGCCTGCCTCGGCCTCCCAAAGTGCTGGGATTACAGGCGTGAGCCATGGCGCCCGGCCTTGGGGGAGCTTTTGTGTCTGTGGCCATTGTTCATGTCTGAGTTTCTGGCTTTTTCATCCCAGGCCGGAGGCAAAAACAAACAAACCAACTGCAGGGAGTGCACTGCCCTTGAGGACTCCTTGGGTAGTTTTCAGCTGAAACTTGGACATTTTCGTTATTATTCTGTGAGGCTAGCTGTCTTCTCTCTGCCTGTCATAGTCTTCTTATGTTTGTTTTACATACAGTGGTCAGTTTTTAAAGTTGTATTTAGCAGGAGAAATAAGGTGAAGTGTGTCTGTAGTCCAGCTTCCCAGAAGTCATTTAAATTTGATAAACACCAAGTAGTCTTCCAAAAATGTTGCTGGTTCATCTTCCTTAAAATTTATTTTTCTTATTTATTTATTTGAGACTGCATCTAGCTCTGTCACCCAGGTTGGAGTGCAGTGGTGTGATCTCAGCTTACCACAACCACTGCCTCCCGGGTTCAAGGGATTCTCTTGCCTCAGCCTCCCAAGTAGCTGGGACTGCAGGCACCTGTCACCACGCCCAGCTAACTTTTTTGTATTTTTAGTAGAGACGGGGTTTCACCATGTTGGCCAGGATGGTCTCGAACTCCTGACCTCAGGTGATCCGCCCGTCTCGGCTTCCCAAAGTCTAGGGATTACAGGTGTGAGCCACCGTGCCTGGCCTATTATTCTTAATACATAATAGATGTACATATTTTCAGGGTACATATGATAATTTAACACATTCACATGTTGACATAAATGTGTATGAATTTGATATATTCATATATTGATGCATATCATGATATGACCACATTGATCATATCAGTGTAATTAAAATATCTGTCACCTTAAATATTTGTATTTTATGCTAGAAATATTTGAATTATTCTCTTTTACCTATTTCAAAATATATAATAGATTATTGTAGACGATAGTCACCCTGCTGAACTCTCAAACACTAGGTCCTATTTCTTCATATCAAACTGTATATTTGTACCCATTAATTAACCTCTCTTCATATCCCCCTCCTCCCTACCCTTCTTGGCTGCAGGTAACCACCAATCTACTGTCTGTCTTCATGTAACTCACTTTGTAGCTCCCACATAGGAGGGAGAACACGGGATGTTTGACTTTCTGTGCTTGGCTTACTTCACTTAACACAAGGACTCCAGTTTCATCCATATTGCTGCAAATGATAGGACTGCATTGTTTTTATGGTTGAATAATATTCCATTGTGTAATATATACACATTTTCTTTTTCTTTTTCTTTCTTTTTTTTTGTTTAAATTAAGATGAAGTCTTGCTCTGTTGCCCAGGCTGGACGGCACTGGCAAGATCTTGGCTCATAGCAACCTCCTCTTCCCGGGTTCAAGCAATTCTCCTGCCTCAGCCTTCCTAGTAGTAGCTGGGATTGCAGGCACACACCACCACGCCTGGCTAATTTTTTTTTTTTTTTTTTTTTTTTTTTTTTTTGAGACGGAGTCTCGCTCTGTCACCCAGGCTGGAGTGCAGTGGCCGGATCTCAGCTCACTGCAAGCTCTGCCTCCCGGGTTCACGCCATTCTCCTGCCTCAGCCTCCCGAGTAGCTGGGACTACAGGCGCCTGCCACCTCGCCCGGCTAAGTTTTTGTATTTTTAGTAGAGACGGGGTTTCACTGTGTTACCCAGGATGGTCTCGATCTCCTGACCTCGTGATCTGCCCGTCTCGGCCTCCCAAAGTGCTGGGATTACAGGCTTGAGCCACCGCGCCCGGCCTAATTTTTGTATTTTTAGTAGAGATGGGGTTTCACCATGTTGGCCAGGCTGGTCTCAAACTCCTGACCTCAGGTGATCCGCCCACCTCAGCCTCCCAAAGTGCTGGGATTACAGGCGTGAGCCACCACGCCCGGCCCATATACACCTTTTCTTTATTCGTTTATCCATTGACCAGCACTTAGGTTGGTTCCATATTTTGGCTCTTGTGACTAGTGCTGCACTAAACATGAGAGTACAGATATCCCTTTGATAAATTGATTTCCTTTCTTTTGGATATAGACCGAGCAGTGGGATTGCAGGATCATATGGTAGTTCATTTTTAGTTTTTTGAGGAACCTTTATGTAGTTTTCTATGGTGGCTGTGCAGGTTTACAAACCCCCCAAGAGTGTATGAGGGTTCCCCATTCTCTGCATCCTTGCCAGCATTTGTTCTTCCCTGCCTTTTTGGTAAAATCCATTTTAACTGGGGTAAGATGCTATCTCATTGTGGTTTTTATTTGCATTTCTTCCTTGATTAGTGATATTGAGCATTTTTTTTTTATGTGCCTGTTGGCCATTTGTTTGTCTTTTTTAGAGAAGTGTCTATTCAGATCTTTGCCCATTTTAAAATCGAATAATTTGTGTTTTTCTTCTATTGAGTTGTTTGAGCTCCTTATATATTCATATATTCTGGATAATAATCCCTTGTCTGATGGATAGTTTGCAAATGTTTTCTCCTAATCCATAGGTTGCCTCTTTACTATTGTTATTTCCTTTGCTGTGTCAAGCTTTCTAGTTTGTCGTAATCCCATTTGTCTATTTTAGCATTTGTTGCCTATGCTTTTGAGGTCTTACCCAAAAAATCTTTGCCCAGACTGACATCTGGAAGCATTTTCCAAATGTTTTCTTCAAGTAGTTTCCTAGTTTCTGGTCTTACATTTAAGTCTTTTTTTTTTTTTTTTTTTTTTTTTTTTTGAGACGGAGTCTCGCTCTGTCGCCCAGGCTGGAGTGCAGTGGTGCAATCTCAGCTCACTGCAAGCTCTGCCTCCCGGGTTCACGCCATTCTCCTGCCTCAGCCTCCCCAGTAGCTGGGACTACAGGCGCCCGCCACCTCGCCTGGCTAATTTTTTTTGTATTTTTAGTAGTGATGGGATTTCACTATGTTGGCCAGGCTGGTGTGGAACTCTTGACCTCAAGTGATCCACCCACCTCGGCCTCCCAAAGTCCTGGGACTGCAGGCGCCCACCACCATGCCCGGCTAATTTTTTTGTATTTTTAGCAGAAGCAGGGTTTCACTGTGTTCGCCAGGATGGTCTTGATCTCCTGACCTCATGATCCGCCTGCCTCAGCCTCCCAAAGTGCTGGGATTACAGGTGTGAGTCACTGCGCCTGGCCACATTTAATTATTTAATCTACTAGAGTTGATTTTTGTGTATGGTGAGAGATGGGATCTAGTTTCATTCTTTTGCATGTGGTTATCCAGTTTTCTCAGCTCCATTTATTGAAGAGATTGTCCTTTCCCCATTGTATGTTCTTGAGAACTTTGTTGAAAATGATTTGGCTGTAAACGTGTGGATTTATTTCTGGGTTCTCTGTTTTGTTCCATTGGTCTATGTACCTGTTTTTATGCCAATACTCTGTTATTTTGGTTACTATAGCTTTGTAGTATGTTTTATAATGTTTTTCTTGAGACAGGGTCTTGTTCTCTCACTGAGGCTGGAGCGCAGTGGTGCAATCTCAGCTCACAGCAACCTCCACCTCCCAGGTTCAAGCAATTCTCCTGCCTCAGTCTCCCTAGTAGTAGCTGGGATTACAGGTGCACACCAACACGCCTGGCTAATTTTTTGGTATTTTTACTACAGACGGGTTTTCACCATGTTGGCCAGGTTGGTCTCAAACTCCTGACCTCAGGTGATCCAGACACCTCAGCCTCCCAAATTGCTGGGATTACAGGCATGAGCCACAGTGCCTGGCCACTTTGTAGTATGTTTTGAAGCCAGGTAGTATATGCTTTTTTAAAAATTTTTTTTTTTGATGGCCGGGCGTGGTGGCTCAAGCCTGTAATCCCAGCACTTTGAGAGGCCGAGACGGGCGGATCACGAGGTCACAAGATCAAGACCATCCTGGCTAACACGGTGAAACCCCGTCTCTACTAAAAAATACAAAAAACTAGCCGGGCGTGGTGGCGGGCGCCTGTAGTTCCAGCTACTCAGGAGGCTGAGGCAGGAGAATGGCGTGAACCTGGGAGGCGGAGCTTGCAGTGAACTGAGATCCGGCCACTGCACTCCAGCCTGGGTGACAGAGCGAGACTCCGTCTCAAAATTTTTTTTTGAGACGAAGTCTCGCTCTGTCACGCAGGCTGGAGTGCAATAGCACCGTCTTGGCTCACTGCAACCTCCGCCTCCTGGATTCAAGCAATTCTCATGCCTCAACATCCTAAGTAGCCGGGATTACAGGCTCGCGTCACCACACCCAGCTAATTTTTGTATTTTTAGTAGAGACGGGGTTTCTACTGTTGGCCAGGCTGATCTCGAACTCCTGACCTCAGGTATTCCACCTGCCTCGGTCTCCTAAAGTGCTGGGATTACAGGTATGAGCCACCATGCCCGGCCCAGCTTTGTTCTCCCTTTGCTCAGGATTGCTTTGGCTATTCAAGGTCTTCTATGGTTTCATATGAATTTTAGGATTGTTTTTTCTAATTCTGGGAAGAATGTCATTGGTATTTTGAAGGATTTCATTAAATCTGTACATTGCTTTGAGTAGAATTGTCATTTTAACAACATTAATTCTTCCAATCAATGAGCATGAGATATCTTCCCATTTTTGTGTGTGTCTTTGTCAATTTATTTCATCAGCATTTTATAGTTTCCTTGTAGAGATCTTTCACTTCTTTGGTTTAATTTTCTTCAAGGTATTATATGTTCTTTGCAGCTGGTATAAATGAGATTGCTTTCTTGATTTCTTTTTCAGATTGTTGCTGTTGATATATACATAAATGCTACCTGGGTTTTGTATGTTATTTTTATACCCTGCAACTTTACTGAATTGATTTCTCAGTGCTAACAGTTTTTTTGGTGGAGTCTTTAGGTTCTTCTAAGTATAAGATCATGTGATCTGTAAATAAGGCTAATTTGATTTCTTCCTTTCCAATTCGGATGCCTTTTATTTCTTTCTCTTGCCTCCTTGCTTTGGCCAGGACTTCCAGTTTTATGTTGTATAGTGATGAGATTATGCTGGGCGCGGTGGCTCACGCCTGTAATCCATGCACTTTGGGAGGCCGAGGTGGGTGGTTCATGAGGTCAAAAGATCAAGACCATCCTGGCCAACATGGTGAATTTCCTGTCTCTACTAAAAATACAAAAAAGTTAGCTGGGCGTGGTGATGGGCACCTGTAGTCCCAGCTACTCAGGAGGCTGAGGCAGGAGAATCACTTGAACCCGGCAGGTAGAGGTTGCAGTGAGCCAAGATTGCACCATTGTACTCCAGCCTGGGTGACAGAGTGAGACTCCATCTAAAAAAAAAAAAAAAAAGTGATGAAAGTGGGCTCCTTGTCTTTTTCCAGATCTTAGAGAAAAGGCTTTAAATTTCAGTATGGTGTTAGCTGTGGGTGCTCGTTCATGTTGAACAAGGGAGGGGAGTATACCTCAAGTTGGCTTAAGAAAGATACATGTAAAAATGGGCTGTAGACTTAATGAACATCCCAATAAATGCCTGCATGTGTCAATCAATGTTGGATGGATGGTGAATGGATGATACACGCATGGATAGATAAATGGATGAATCACTATTCATCCATGCTGGTTGGATGGATGGATGGATGGTGATGGATGGATGGATGGATGGTGGATGGATGGTGGTGGGTGGGTGGGTGGGTGGATGGATGGATGGATGGATGGATGGATGGATGGATGGTGGTGGATGGATGGATGGATGGATGGTGATGGATGGATGGATGGATGGATGCTGGATGGATGGATGGCTGATGAATGGTGGATGGTGGCTGGCTGACGGGATGGATGGATGCTGGATAGATGGATAGATGCTGGATGGATGGATGGATGCTGGATGGATGGATGGATGGATGGTGGTAGGTGGATGGATGGATGGATGATGGATGGATGGATGGATGGATGGTGGTGGGTGGATGGATGGATGATGGATGGATGGATGGATGGATGGATGGATGGATGGATGGTGGATGGATGGATGCTGGATAGATGGATAGATGGATGCTGGAAGGATGGATGGATGGTGGTGGATGGATGGTTGATGGATGCTGGCTGGCTGGATGGATGCTGGATGGAAGGACGCTGGATGGATGGATGGATGGTAGTGGATGGATTCTGGATGGATGGATGGATGGATGAATGGACAGATGGATGGATGAATGGACAGATGGATGGATGGATGGATGGATGCTGTATGGATGGTAGATGAATGGATGCTGGATGGATGGATGGATGGTGGATGGATGGATTAACAGGACATTAGGTGGCCAAAATGCAGTCTGGGTGAGACTGATCCCAGATTCAATGCTGACTGTAATATACATAGACACTGAGGTGATATTTTACCCACATGACCTTGTTTAATCTTCCAACAAGGTATCATCACCATTTGAAAGAAGAGGAAACTAAGGGACAGAGAGATATGGTGCTGAACTGGGATCCAAGTCCAACCCCTCTGGTGTGGACTCAAGATATCTCCATTGGCCGGGTGCGGGAGCTCACACCTGTAATCCCAGCACTTTGGGAGGCTGAGGCAGGCAGATCACGAGGTCAGGAGATCGCGACCATCCTTGGTTCACCATGGCTAACATGGTGAAACCCCGTCTCTACTAAAAATACAAAAAAATTAGCCAGGCATGGTGGTGGGCACCTGTAGTCCCATCTACTTGGGAGGCTGAGGCAGGAGAATGGCATGAACCTGGGAGGTGGAGCCTGCAGCAAGCTGAGATTGGGCCAGTGCACTCCAGCCTGGGCGACAAAGTGAGACTCCATCTCAAAAAAAAAAAAAAAAAAAAAAAATGTCTTCATTGCTCTCTTCCACTCAGCTGCTGCCTAGTGGGGCCGGAGGAAGCTGTGAAAAGATGACCAACGTCAGAACATCCTGCTGATGGTAAGGGGTTTTCCTGTCTCAGAGAATTGTTGGTTCTAGCACATTCCAAAATCTCTCCAAGATGAAGATCTAGGCCGTGGTATATTCATGCATCCAACAAGCACTTGTCAAGGGCTTGCTTTGTACCATGCCCTGTGCCAAGTGGCAGAGATAAACTGTGAGCAGTGGGACCAACTCATTCTTTGCCCTCATGCAGTGAACAGCCCCACAGGTGACAGCGGGTCTAGGATCACCCTCTCTCCACCCCGGGTACACCCTGTCAAAAGCGGAAGGGGCAGAGCCAGTGACTTGTTGCTTACCAGATGCTTGGCCCCGTGCTCAGCCCTTTGGTCCTAAAGATTCTGTAAGTAACAACGAATACCAGAGGTAGGCAACTGGGAAGAAAAGAAACCTAGAGGGAACGGAGTCCAGGGACCAAGGGATATGAGCCCTGGCTACAACTCCAGGACAGGAGGAAGAAAATGCACCCTCTTCAACTCAGCCCGTCCCTCTGTGCGTTTGTGGTATGCGCTAACGCCGTCTGCACACATGCAGCTACCAACTGAGCCAGACTGTTGGGGTTCCCATAGGTCCTGAGGCCCGCCCACAGCCCTCTTTGCCTCCATTTCCCCAGTGATCAATGAAGAAGTGCATACATTCCTCTCTTTCCCCTCCTTTCCCCATCTCCTTGGCTCAGTGAAGAGGGAGGCAGCGCTCCTAATGCCTGAGGCTCCACCATCCTCCATTCAGAGTGTCGGCTTCTTACCCAACACCAATCCCAGGCTCCCTGTGCGCCTTTCCTCCCCAGGCACCGAGGCCTGGCCACCTGCCCACCTTGCACACATCACCAGCTTCCCTTGCGCATGGCTTTGCTGACCAGTCCCTGCTGCCTGCTCAGGCACTAGAGATTGGTGGTGCCTGCAGGCCGACAGCTGCTGGGCAGGCAGGGAGGCTGGTACGTCTGTCTGCCAGCTTTGCCATCCTGTACCTGGGCAATTTCCTATGCCAGACTGGTGTGCAGGGTCCCTCCACCTCAGTGTCCAGAGACATCACCAGGCCGGAGCACACCCACTGTGTACCTACTGTGTACCAGAGCCCGGGATGCCCCCACACCAGGTCTACTCCCGCTTCATCTTTAAGTCAAACCGCAAGGCAGGCTCTACTGACTGCCCTGCTCTAAACACGAGCCAGGGTCAAATTTGGGATGAAGTGTGTAGAAAGTAAAAGTTCCTCTTCAAAGCTTCCCTTCTTGTTAAAAATAAATCATAAGTGTTAGAAATAATAGTTTCTTTTAAAGACTAGATTTATGCTAGACGTGCTCACAGGCACGTAGTACATTCTATGTCCTTGTACTTTAACCAAAATATGAGTGCTGGACGTGCTCACAGGCATGTCCCAGCTCACAGCCTATACCCCTTCCTTTTTGGAAATGTTATTACTTTTCTAGGTCCTTTCATAAACAACTTCCTCTTTTCCTTTATCCTTCCATTACTTTTACCTGTTTGGAAAAGTTTTAAACTGTTAGCCAATCGGGTTTTAGTTTAGATTGTAAGGTCTGGTTCCAGCCAATGGAGACAGGACATAGTAGCAGGGACAAACTGCCTAAGGAATAAAAATTGCTTCCCTCCTTTGTTCGGATGTGCTCTCACCACTGTTCCACCTGTGATGAGCACCCTTTCGGCAGAAAGTACAAAAGGCCTTGCTGAGAGCATTACATTTATGTTCAAGGGCTATTTCTTCATGGCACCGGGGAGCAAGCATTTACATATAACAGTGCGTCTAGGAGCAGGGACGGCCTTGCTGTGAACTCCTGGTCAGTGCTGGTCCCTGCATCTGGGATGTTGTCCTCTCTGATTTCCAGTCTGGAGTGCTGGACCCTGCCAGGGGGAGAGCATCTTAGCCGAGGGCCCTGGGCTCTGGGGTCCTGAACACAGCCTCTGTTTCTCCATCCTCATGATGTGGAGATAGATGGCCTGGTCCCATTCTGGCCCCCGTGAAATGAGAGAAGGTTCTGGAAAGGTGCCTTGTCTAGCGCCACGCAGTCACTGGGAGGATTGCAGAAGCAGCTCGCTCCAAACATTTAGGGTAGAGCCCAGGTTTACCACTTCTGCCTGCCACAAAGGGCTCCAAGCTCTCCCCACTGGCCCCCTTGGTAGCCTCAGCAGGGTTCACGGCACACAGCTGCTGCTGTCATTATGAATTTAGGTCTCTCTGCACCACTTGAGTGCATGTTCTACAAGGGCAAGCGTCTCATTTGCCATGTTCTGCAGAATCCCCTAAGCCTGGTGGGGACAGAGCACGGGCTTGAGCTGTTGCTTGAAGATATGGTTGGAGGAAGGCTTTATGAACACCGACTATGTTCCCAGTGCTTTTACAGCAGTGGGTATGCAGCAGGTGCTTAACAAAAACTTGCCAGAAGACTAAGTGAATCAGCTGGGGAATTGGACTGATATCTTTTTTTTTTTTTTTTTTAGACAGAGTGTCGCTCTGCCTCCCGGGCTGGAGTGTGGAGCGCAGTGGCACAATCTTGGCTCACTGGAACCTCCATCTCCTGGGTTCAAGCAATTCTTGTGCCTCAGCCTTCTGAGTACCTGGGATTACAAGCATGTGCTCCAACACCTGGCTAGTTCTTTGTATTTTTAGTGGAGACAGGGTTTTGCCATGTTGGCCAGGCTGGTCTCGAACTCCTGGCCTCAAGTGATCCGTCCGCCTCTACCTCCCAAAGTGCTGGGATTATAGGTGTAAGCCATCGCGCCCGGTTGGAGTGACATCTTTTGTTGCAAGCCTGGAGCATTAAGTAATGACAGAAAGTAGGGAATTGCTCAAGAAACAAAAGGACGGGTTAGGTCAGAGGGACACGGGGCCAACCTGGAAAAAGCACCCAGTGGCCGAAGCTGGGATGATTAGAACAACAAAATAAATAGCGTAGCATGGGATTATGACCTAAAGTATGACATAAATATACATCAATTCATAGTGATTGAATAAATGGTGGAGAGACAGATCTTGCTTAGAGAAGAACAGAAGAATCCCAAGTGACATGTAGTCCTGTCCCCCTCCAGGAGGTGGAGCTAAAACCTTTGCCCCATGAGAGTGCAATGTACTTAGTGCCTCTCTTCTCTCTCCCAAATAACAGAGTATGGAGTGGGGAACAGCAAGTCACAGTGCAGGTGCCTGGCGGGTGTGACCCCAGGCAATGAGGTCTCGTGGGCTGCATGGGTCCCTGCTGTGATGAACGTGAGCAGAGGGCATTTGGCTTCACGGTCTTCTCTCTAGACTGATCAGGAGCAAACCTCAGACAGCCCCAGGTGGCGGGGGGCATTCTGCAGAATACCTCACCAGCGCTTCTCAAACCTGTCTCGGTCATAAACAGCAAGAAAAGGCTGATAAACTGTCAGAGATGGGAAGGAACTCATACCTCAGTGCAAAGCAGTGCCCTAGGTTGGATTCTGAACAGAAAAAGGGCAGTGGCAGGCAGACTGGTGAAATCCAAATGTAACCTGAGTTTGATTAATAGCAATGTACCAGCCGGGTGTGGTGCTGCACTCCTGTAATCCCAGTACTTTGAGAGGCTGAGGCAGGAGGATCGCTTGGGGCCAGGAGTTCAAGGCTGCAGTGAGCTTTGATTGCACCACTGCACGCCAGCCTGGGTGACGGAGGAAGACCCTGTCTAGAAAAAAAAATAGCAATATATCCATGTCAGTTTCTTTTTTTATTATTAAATATATGCTATTTAATATATACCTAATGTACTTTTTAAGGAATACTTTGGGAGTTTTTTTGAGACAGAGTTTTGCTCTTGTCACCCAGGCTGGAGCGCAATGGCATGATCTCAGCTCACTGTAACCTCTGCCTCCCACGTTCAAGTGATTCTCCTGCCTCAGCCTCCCAAGTAGCTGGGATTATAGGTGTATGCCACCATACCCAACTAATTTTGTATTTTTAGTAGACGGGGTTTTGCCATGTTGACCAGGATGGTCTCAAACTCTTGACCTCAAGTGATCCACCTGACATGTCCTCCCAAAGTGCTGGGATTACAGGCATGAGCCACCGCACCCGGCCATAATTAATACTTAAATATAGATTGTTTAAAGGGCAGACTGGGCACAGTGACTTACATTTGTAATCCTAGAGCTTTGGGGAGCTGAGACAGGAGGATTGCTTGAGCCCAGGAGTTTGGGGCTGCAGTGAGCTATAATCACACCACTGCACTCTAGTCTGGGTAACAAGTGCGACCCTGTTTGTAATCACAATAATAATGTGCAGAATGTAACGTGAAATGGTTATGACAGTCAAACAAATGAGCACATCCATCATCTCGCAGTGTTGCCCCTCTGTGTGCGTGTTGAGAGCCCCTAAAATCTACTCTCAGTAAATTTGCAGTTAAAATACAGTATTATTGATGCCTATAGTCTTCACGCTGGACTTTAGATCTTTAGACTTATTCATCCTACGTAACTTTAACTTTGTACCCTTTGGCCTCCATCTCAATCTCCCCCACCCACAAACCCCTGTAACCACTGTTCTACTGTTTCTATGTTTTGACACTTTTTTTTTTTTTTTTTTTTTGAGACAGAGTCTTGTTCTGTCACCCAGCCTGGAGTGCAGTGGCGCAGCCTCGGCTCACTGCAAGCTCCACCTCCCGCGTTCACTCCATTCTCCTGCCTCAGCCTCCGGAGTAACTGGGACTACAGGCGCCCGCCACCACGCCCGGCTAATTTTTTTTTTTTGCATTTTTAGTGGAGACAGGGTTTCACCGTGTTAGCCAGGATGGTCTCAATCTCCTGACCTCGTGATCCGCCCGCCTCGGCCTCCCAAAGTGCTGGGATTACAGGCATGAACCACTGCGCCCGGCCATATTTAACACTTTAAAAAAATATTTTGGGCAGGCGCCGTGGCTCATTCCTGTAATCCCAGCACTTTGGGAGGCTGAGGCGGGTGGATCACTTGAGGTCAGGAGTTCGAGACCAGGCTGGTCAACATAGTAAAAACCCATCTCTAGTAAAATACAAAAATTACCCAGGCATGGTGGCGAGCACCTGTAATCCCAGCTACTCAGGAGGCTGAGGCAGGAGAATCACTTGAACCCGGGAGGGGAGGTGGAGGTTGCAGTTAACTGAGATACCACTACTGCACTGCACTCCAACCTGGGCAACAGAGTGAGACTCCATCCCTCCCCTCCCGCCAAAAAATTTCATATATACATGAGATCATGCAGTACTTTTCCAAACATAGGTTTGGCTCACTTCACTTAGCATAATGTCTTCAGGTAGGTTCACCTACGTATCTATGTTGTCACAACAGGCAGGATCTCCTTTTTTTTTTTTTTTGAGTCAGAGTTTCACTCTTGTTGCCCAGTTTGGAGTGCAATGGCGTGATCTCAGCTCACTGCAACCTCTGCCTCCTGGATTCAAGCGATTCTTCTGCCTCAGCCTCCTGAATAGCTGAGATTACAGATGCCCGACACTGCTCCCAGCTAATTTTTTGTATATTTAGTGGAGACAGGGTTTTCTCATGTTGGCCAGGCTGGTCTCGAACTCCTGGCCTCAGGTGATCTGCCTGCCTTGGCCTCCCAAAGTGCTGGGATTACAGGTGTGAGCCACCGTGTCCAGCCAGAATCTCCTTTATAAAGCTGGAAATATTCCATTGTATGTATAGACCACAATTTCCTTATCTAGACCTCTTGTCAGTGGACACTTAGGTGGATTCCATGCCTTGGCTATTGTGAATAGTGCTGCAGTGAACATGGGAGTGCAGGTATCTCTATGAAGTGCTTATATTTCATCTCCTTTGGCTATATTCCCAGAAGAGAGATTGCTGGATCATATGGTGGTTCTACCTTTGGTTTTTTGAAGGACCTTCATACTGTTTTCCATAATGACGGTACCAATTTACATACCCATCAACAGTGTACAAGTGTACCTTTCACCACACCCTTGCTCATATTTATCTCTTGTCTTTTGATAACAGCCATCCTAACATGTGTGAAGTGATATCTCATTGTGGTTTTAATTTGCTGCCATGGTCAGTTCGGACTGCTATTACAAAATATCTTAGACTGGGTACTTTATAAGCAACAGAAAGTTAGTGCTTACAGTTCTGGAGGCTGGGCAGTCCAAGATCAAGGCACCAGCTAACTCAGGATCTGCAAAGGGTCCATTCCTCAGATGGCACCTTCTATGTGCTCTCATGTGGTGAAAGGGGTGAACAAGCTCTCTCAGGCCTCTCTTACAAGGGCATTAATCCCCTTTAAGAGGGCAGAGTCCTTATGATCTGATCACCCCCAAAGGCCCTACTTTTTTGGGGCAAGTGGTTTGGAGTCTCTCTTTGTCACCCAGGCTGGAGTGCAATGGCGCTATCTTGGCTCACTGCAACCTCCACTTCCCAGGTTTCCACAATTCCCCTGCCTCAGCCTCACGAGCAGCTGGGATTACAGGTGCGCACCACCACGCCTGGCTAATTTTTGTATTTTTAGGTAAGATGGGATTTCACCATGTTGGCCAGGCTGGTCTCAAACTCCTGACCTCGAGATCCGCCCACCTTGGCCTCCCAAAGTGCTGGGACTACAGGCGTGAGCCACCGTGCCCAGCTGGCCCTACTTCTTAATGCCATTGTCTTGGGGATTGGGTTTCAACCTAGGAATTCTGGGGAAACACAAATATTCAGTCCCTGGCATTTGCATTTCTGTCGTCATTGGTGATGTTGGGCACCTTTTCATAGACTGGTTGGCCATTGTGTGTGCGTGTACACTTTTAGTTTTATTGTAACAAAGCAACTTGTACACTTTTTCCTTTTTAATTTAGATATTGGGTCTCACTTTGTCACCAAGGCTGGAGTGCAGCAGCATGATCATGGCTCGCTGCAGCCTTGAGCTCCTGGGCTCAAGCGATCCTCCCAACCTCAGCCTCCTGAGTAGCTGGGACTACAGGCTCATACCATCATACCTGGTTAGTTTTTTACATTTATTTTTTTGCAGAGATGGGGTCTCACTATGTTGCCCAGGCTGGTCTTAAACTCCTAGACTCAAACAATCTTCCTGCCTTGGATTCCCAAAGTGCTGGGATAACAGGTGTGAACCACCACTCCCAGCCTTTAAAATAATGTTTTTAGAGGTAAGGCCTTGCTATATTGCCCAAACCGATCTTGAATTCCTGGCCCCCTCAGCCTCCTAAGTAACTGGGATTACATGTGTACACCACTGCACATTTAAAACTGAGCATCAGCCGGGCGCGGTGGCTCATGCCTGTAATCCCAGCACTTTGGGGAGGCCGAGGTGGGCAGATCACAAGATCAGGAGATCAAGACCATCCTGGCCAAGACGGTGAAACCCCGTCTCTACTAAAAACACACAAAAAATTTAGCCAGGCATGGTGGCGGGCACCTGTAGTCCCAGCTACTCGGGAGGCTGAGGCAGGAGAATGGCATGAACCCAGAAGGTGGAGCTTGCCATGAACCAAGATTGTGCCACTGCACTCCAGCCTGGGTGACAGTGCGAGACTCTGTCTCAAAAAAAACAAAACAAAACAAAACAAACAAACAAACAAACAAAACTGAGCATCACTTGTCCTTTCCAGTGAAACAGAAGGAAAATTTTTAAATAAACCGGAACAAAATTACTATAGAAAATGTCAATTCCAGATAAGATCTTACAGTTTCTGCTGATTCTCCCATTGATTGGCAGGGCTCAAGTAATCATTAGGAGAGAATTCATTTTGAAAGCGTCATCTTAAGCCGCAAGGATGTCTGTTAAATGTCACAATTAAACACCCATTGGCAATTTTTGTCTTCTTTGAAAAATGTCTATGCAGGTTCTTTGCCCGTTTTTAATTAGGTTATTTGTGGGATGTTTTTGCTATTGAGTTATATGAGTTCCTTATGTATTTTGGATAATTAATCCCTTATCAGATGCATGGTTTGCCTTTTCATTTTGTCAGTTATTACCTTTGCTGTGAGAAGCTTTTTGGTTTTATGTAGTCCTATTTGTTTATTTTATGCTTTTGTTGCCTGAGCTTTTGGTATGTTGGTGTGATATCTAAAAAGTCATTGCCAAAGCCAATGACAAGGAGCCTTCCCCCTGTTTTCTTCTAGGAGTTTTATGGTTTCAGGTCTTACATTTAGGTCTTTAATTCACTTTGAGTTGATGTTTTGTATGGTGTAAGATAAGGGCTTAATTGCATTCTCTTGCACATGGATATCCAGTTTTCTCAACATCATTTATTGAAGAGACTGTATTTTCCCCATTGTGTCCTTCATATGGCTTGGCTCTGGTCCTCACCCAAATCCCATGTTGAATGGTAATCCCCATTGTTGGAGGTGGGGGCTGGCGGGAGGTGATCAGATCATGGGGGAGTGTTTCTAATGGTTTAGCACCGTCCCCCCAGTGCTGTCTTGTGATAGAGTTCTCACGAGATCTGGTTGTTTGAAAGTGTGTAGTGCCTCTCCCTTCACTCTCTCTTCCTCCTCCTGCCAGGTAGACGTGACTGCTTCTCCTTCACCTCAGCCATGATTGTAAGTTTCCTGAGGTATTCCCAGAAGCAGAAGCCTGTACAGCCCGCAGAACCGTGAGCCGATTACGCCTGTTTAGAAATTACCCTGTCTCAGGTTCTTGCACATGATAGCAGTGTGTGAACAGACTAATACAGTTCTCTTGGCACCCTTATTGAAAATTAGTTGACTGTATCTGCTTGGGTTTATTTCTGGGCTGACTTTCCACTGGTCTATGTGTCTGGACCATCCTACTTTGATCACTATAGCTTTAGTATACTATATATAGTAAGTACACTATAGTGTATGTAGTATGTATGGTATATAGTAAATAATAGTATATAGTAAATACACTATAGTGTTTATACAGTATAGTATATATATACTCTATATATTCTCTCTCTCTCTCTCTCTCTCTATATATATATATATATATATATATATTTTTTTTTTTAGATAGGGCCACTCTGTTACCCAGGCTGGAGGGCTATGGCACAATTATGACTCGCTGCAGCCTCTGCCTCCCATGCTAAAGCAATCCTCCCGCCTCAGCCTCTCAAGTAGCAGAGACTACAGGCATGTGTCACCACACCTGGCTAATTTTTTTTTTTTTTTTTTTTGAGACGGAGTCTCGCTGTGTCTCCCAGGCTGGAGTGCAGTGGCGCGATCTCGGCTCACTGCAAGCTCCGCCTCCCGGGTTCACGCCATTCTCCCGCCTCAGCCTCCCAAGTAGCTGAGACTACAGGCGCCCGCCACCATGCCCGGCTAGTTTTTTGTATTTTTAGTAGAGACGGGGTTTCACCATGTTAGCCAGGATAGTCTCGATCTCCTGACCTCGTGATCCACCCGCCTCGGCCTCCCAAAGTGCTGGGATTACAGGCTTGAGCCACCGCGCCCGGCCCACACCTGGCTAATTTTTGTATTTTTTGTAGAGATGGGTTTTCACCATGTTGCCCAGGCTGGTCTTGAGCTCCTGGGCTCAAGGGATCCAGCCGCCTTGGCCCCCGAAAGTGCTGGGATTACAGGCATGAGCCAGCACACCCAGCCTCAACATCCTTTCTTGATAAAAACTTTCAACAGTTTAGATATACAAGGAAATTCCCTCAATATAATAAAGGCCATTTATGAAAAGCCAACAGTTAAACCAAAACAGCTAACTTTCAGCTAAACTGAAAGCTTTTGCTTTAAAGTCAGGAACAAGACAATATGCTCACTCTTGTCTCTTCTATTCAACATAGCTCTGGAAGTACTAGCAAGAGGAATCAGACAAGAAAAAATAAATAAAAGCAATCTCAATTAGAAAGGAAGAAGTAAAATTATCTCTGTTTGCTATGACATGAGTCTATTAGTAGAAAACCCTGAAGACTCCACAAAACAATTGTTAGTTGAACTAGCAAACAAATTCAGAATAAATTCACAGGATTCAAAATCAGCATACAAAAATCAGTTCTGGCTGGGCATAGTGGCTTGCACCTGTAATCCCAGCACTTTGGGAGGCTGAGGCAGGAGGATTGCTTAAGGCCAGTTTGAGACCAGGTTGGGCCACACAGCAAGACCCTGTCTCTCTCTCTTAAAAAAAAAAAAATCTGGCCGGGCGTGGTGGCTCAAGCCTGTAATCCCAGCACTTTGGGAGGCCGAGACGGGCGGATCACGAGGTCAGGAGATCGAGACCATCCTGGCTGACACAATGAAACCCCGTCTCTACTAAAAATACAAAAAAATTAGCCGGGCGAGGTGGCGGGCGCCTGTAGTCCCAGCTACTCGGGAGGCTGAGGCAGGAGAATGGCGTAAACCCGGGAGGTGGAGCTTGCAGTGAGCCGAGATAGCGCCACTGCACTCCAGCCTGGGCAGCAGAGCGAGACTCCGTCTCAAAAAAAAAAAAAAAAAAAAAAAAAAATCAGTTCTATTTCTTTATATTAATAATGAGACAGCTGAAAAGGAAAGCAAAAAAAAAAAAAATACCATTTATAAAGGCATCCAAAATAATAAAGTACTTAGGAATCAATTTAACCAAAGAGATGAAAGACCTGTATACTGGAAACTATAAAACATTGATGAAGTCGGGCCTGATGCCTCACGCCTGTAATCCCGGCACTTTGGAAGGCTGAGGTGGGTGGATCACCTGAGGTCAGGAGTTTGAGACCAGCCTGGCTAACATGGTGAAACCCCATCTCTACTAAAGATACAAAAAATTAGCTGAGTATGGTGGTGGAAACCTGTAATCCCAGCTACTGGGGAGGCTGAGTCAGGAGAATCATTTGAACCCAGGAGGCAGAGGTTGCAGTGAGCTGAGATGACACCACTGCATTCCAGCCTGGGCAACAAGAGTGAAACTGCATCTCAAAATCAAACAAAACAAAACAAAAAGAAAGTGATGAAAAAGTTGAAGACACGAATAAATGGAAAGATATCCTATGTTCATGGATTGGATGAATTAATATTGTTAAAATGGACAATACTACCCAAAATGATCTACAGATTCAACGCAATCCCTATTAAAATTCCGACGGCAGTTTTCATAGAAATAGAAAAAAAGTTCTCAAATTCACAGGGAGCCACAAAAATCTCTGAATAGCCAAAGCAACCTGGAGAAATTAAAAATAAAGCTGGAAGCATCACACTGCCTGCTTCAGCATTGGTTTCTCAGTAATGACAAGTGTGCCGTGGTGATGTAAGAAGTTAACAGTGGGGGAACTGGGTCGGGGGGCGTCTAGAGGAACTTTCTGTACTGTCTTTGTAACTTTTCTACAAATATCAAATCATTCTAAAATAAAAGGTTTTTAAAAGTGAGTAGAAACATGATCTTAGGCCAGGAGGGTGTCTTTTGGGGCCTTGGCTCATCACGGCATAGTGACACTCTTGGGCAGATATCCATCGTCCATTCTTTATTGGCTACAGCTGGTGTCACTATCCTGAACGGCCTTGGGCACAAGTGGGGCCCAAAAAGGCCGGGCACCTAGGAAGACCAGGAGGGCTGCAACTCATTCTGCAGTGTCACCTCAGCCTGGCAAAGTTCTAGGGGTCACCATGATTGTGTACAGTCTCCACTTTCTGACCCCCGTCTTAACCTGCAACTTCCTGGCCTCTGTGGACACCCTGGTGGTGTATGCACAACCTCGTACCTATGGGCACAAGGCCAGGGAGCCGAGTGGTTATGCCCACGGGCATTGGCACCAGTGTGTGTCTCTGTTTCCTGGCTGACACCTATCCACACATGTCTCCTCTAACCTGTGTTTTCCTCACATAAGGTGGGACAGGAACCACCATGTTGAATCCAAGGTAGTCCAGGGCTGGAGCAGGGAAGGGCTGTCTGGTCTTAGATGTGCTGTGCCTCACTTGCAGGCGAGAGCATACAGGGAGGAATAGGAACAGAGGCCCCAGGGACGAGAGGCGGCTGGCAGGACTGCGCCTCCCCTTTCACCTTCTCTCTCCTGACACCTAGTTCCCGTTCTGTCCCAAGGCTCTTAGGAAGACAGAATCTTCTGCCTCTCTCTCTCTCTTTGGATCCTATCTCTCTCTCTCTCTCTCTCTCTCTCTCTCACACACACACACACACAGTCTCATTCCCACTCCCTGACTTATTTCAGAGAAACTTCAATTCAGCATCACTCTCCCCATCCCCAAAAGTGCAGACACGCCCCACGGGAGCGCCGGGACATGAGCAACAATGTCTTTCCCTTCTTTTATTTCTTAAAATAAATTTATTGGCCGGGCGCGGTGGCTCACGCCTGTAATCCCAGCACTTTGGGAGGCCGAGGCGGGCGGATCACAAGGTCAGGAGATCGAGACCACGGTGAAACCCCGTCTCTACTAAAAATACAAAAAAATTAGCCGGGCGTGGTGGTGGGCGCCTGTAGTCCCAGCTACTCGGGAGGCTGAGGCAGGAGAATGGCATGAACCCGGGAGGCGGAGCTTGCAGTGAGCCGAGATCGCGCCACTGCACTCCAGCCTGGGCGACAGAGCCAGACTCCGTCTCAAAAAAAAAAAAAAAAATTTATTTATTTTGAGATGGAGTCTCACTCTTGTCACCCAGGCTAGAGTGCAATGGCGCGATCTTGGCTCACTGCAACCTCTGCCTCCCCGGTTCAAGCGATTCTCCTGCCTCAGCCTCCCAAGTAGCTGGAACTACAGGCACCCACCACCACGCCCGGCTAATTTTTTTATTTTTAGTAGAGGTGGGGTTTCACCATGTTAGCCAGGCTGGTCTCAAATTCCTGACCTTGTAATCCGCCTGTCTCGGCCTCCCAAAGTGCTGGGATTACAGGCGTGACCATTGCGCCCGGCTGTCTTTCCCTTCTTAAGAGAAGGTATTGATGTACTATTCGACCTAGATTTAAAGTGCCGATTCGAAGAGCTTCAAGAGTCTCCTGAAATGAGCCCGTGTGCCAGTCTAGTGACCTCACCTGCTCCTCATGCTCCCCTTCGCTGCCTGGCAAGGGCTGTGCCTGAAGCCTCTTGTGTTGAGCTCATCATCGGTTACAAGCACTGGGGACACACGGCGCTGAGAAAGCTGCAGAGCTGCAGAGCTGCAGCCCCGGAGCCAAGGCAAATGAGATGCGGTCAAAACCTCGTGCCTGTGACCACAGATACGCAGCGGGGTGAGTCCTGCCATGGGCGGGGTGCGGCTGTGCACATGAGAGCTCAAAAGGGTGGGGTGCGGCCAGGGCAGGCTTCCCTGAAGGGAGCCAGGGAGAGTGAGCAGCAGAAGCCAGGAGGAGCAGGGCAGAAGAGAAGAGAGTGTTCCAAGCAGAGAGAACAGGCTACACCAGGGCCCTGTGGCAGGACGAAGCTTGGCACGTCTGAGGATCTGGAAGGGGTCAGAGCAGCCCAGACAGGGTGGGCAGGCCAGTGGGCAGACTGGAGCATGCGGGAACTGCAGGCCAGGCTGGGGACATTGTGCAGCTGTGGTACGCTGTCAGCAGCAATGACACGTCCCCTCCTGCTACTCTGTGGAAGCTCAGAGGCCACTGCAGATACACAGGAAAACACTGGAGGGATATTTAGGAGGTACAAACCACAGGACAGGGTGGCCAACTGGATGTGGGGAGTGGGGCTGGGGGAAGTCAAGGGTGACACTAGCTCCTAATGAGGCCTTTGAGGGCAGAGGGCTCATGCCCAAGGCAGGGAGCCCCAAAGGTCTGTCCTTCACACATCACCACTGCCGGGACTCCCTGGGCCATCAGGCCTGATGCTCACAGTCCTCCTGTGCCTCTGCTCGCCTCTCAGCACTGTGACCTGGGTGGCCCTGGCCGTGCTGCTCCACTTCGCCACATAGACACCATCTCCTTATCCCCTGGAACTCTTATACCATGAGTTCCATTATAATCTTCACTTCACGCAGGAGGAAACTGAGGCTCACAGAGGTGAAATAACTTACTGAAGGTCACACAACAAGGGGCAAAGCTAGAACTCAAGCCCCGATCTGTCGAACACCAAGACTCATGCCCTTCCCAGCTGCATGAGTAGCTGGCCCTCAGCACCTGCAGAGGACTGGTTCAAGGACCCCATGGATACCAAAATCTGCAGAGGCTCCAGTCCCTGATGTGAAGTAGCATGCTAGGCCGGGCGCGGTGGCTCACACCTGTAATCCCAGCACTTTGGGAGGCTGAGACGGGAGGATCACGAGGTCAGGAGATCGAGACCATCCTGGCTAACACGGTGAAACCCTGTCTCTACTAAAAAATGCAAAAAACTAGCCGGGCGTGGCAGCGGGCGCCTGTAGTCCCAGCTGCTCGGGAGGCTGAGGCAGGAGAATGGTGTGAACCCGGGAGGCGGAGCTTGCAGTGAGCCGAGATCGCGCCACTGCACTCCAGCTCGGGAGACACAGCGAGGCTCCATCTCAAAAAAAAAAGTAGCATGCTACTTGCACAGAACCTGTACACATCCTTCCATATACTTTTTATTTTTATTTATTTTTATTTTTTTTTGAGTCGGAGTTTCGCTCTTGTTGCCCAGGCTGGAGTGCAATGGCACAATCTCAGCTCACCAAAACCTCCGCCTCCTGGGTTCAAGCGATTCTCCTGCCTCAGCCTCCTGAGTAGCTGGGATTACAGGCATGTGCCACTATGCCTGGTTAATTTTGTATTTTTAGTAGAGACAGAGTTTCTCCATGTTCGTCAGGCTGGTCTCAAACTCCCGACAGTTGATCTGCCTGCCTCGGCTTCCCAAAGTGCTGGGATTACAGGTGTGAGCCACTGTGCCCGGCCAGATACTTTTAAAAACATTTTGAGATGGGGTCTTGCTCTATTGCCCAGGCTGGAGAGGAGTGGCAAAAACTTGGCTCACTGCAGCCTCAACCTCCTGGGCTCAAGCAATCCTCCCTTCTCAGCCTTCTAAGTAGCTGGGACCACAGGCAAGTGCCACCATGCCCAGCTAATTTTGTTCATTTTTTTGTAGAGACAGGGTCTTTCTATGTTGCCCTTTCTATGCGGCCTCAAACTCCTGGACTCAAGCGATCCTCCTGCCTGGGCCTCCCGAAGTGCTGGGGTTACAGACATGAGCCACTTTTCCTCACCACCTGGTTTAAATGTAGTTTAAATCATTTCTAGATTACTTAAAATACCTAGTACAATGCCTATAACATCACTTTACTTGTGTGGATTCAGTGCACAAATTCGAGGTTTGTTTTTTGGAACTTTGCGGATTTTTTTTTTTTTTTAAGAGATGGGGGCCGGGCGCGGTGGCTCAAGCCTGTAATCCCAGCACTTTGGGAGGCCGAGACGGGTGGATCACGAGGTCAGGAGATCGAGACCATCCTGGCTAACATGGTGAAACCCCATCTCTACTAAAAAATACAAAAAACTAGCCGGGCGAGGTGGCGGGCGCCTGTAGTCCCAGTTACTCGGGAGGCTAAGGCAGGAGAATGGCGTGAACCCGGGAGGCGGAGCTTGCTGTGAGCCGAGATCCGGCCACTGCACTCCAGCCTGGTGACAGAGCGAGACTCCGTCTCAAAAAAAAAGAATTAAAAAAAAAAAAAAAAAGAGATGGGGATTTGCTTTAAAGAGATGGTGTGGTGGCATGTACCTGTAGTCCCAGCTACTTGGGGGGCTGAAGCAGGAAGATTGCTTGAGCCTGGGAGGGTGAGGCTGCAGTGAGCCATAATCACACCACTGCACTCCACGCTGAGTGGCAGAGCAGGACCCTGAAAAAAGAAAAAAGAAAAAAAGAAAAGAAAGCAAGCCCGTGGGGAAGGAGCCAGGGCAAGTTGGGCAGGGGTTTCTCCTCTTCTAAAGATAGAGGAGCAATAGCATTATGTCCAAGATAATGGCCTGTATTAGTCTGTTTTCTGCTGCTATAACAGAATGCCACAAACTGAATAATTTTAATGAACAGAAATGTATTTGGCTCATGGTTCCGGAGGTGGTGAAGTCCAAGAGCATGGCACAGGCACCTGGTGAGGGCCTTCTTGCTGCATTTATACCATGCAGGGCAAGCCAAGTACACAAGACAGAGAGAAATTGGGGGCCAAATTTATCCTTTTATCAGGAGCCCATTCTTGTGAAAACAAACCCATTCCAGTGATATTGGCATTAATCCATTCAAGAGGGCGGAACTTACTCGCCTCTTAGAGGCCCCACCACTAAATACTGTTGCAAGTTTCCAACATGTGAACTTCTAGGGGACACCTTCAAACTATAGCATGGTCCTCCGGCCCAATTACAGCAGTATTAGGGGAGGAGAGAATGAAGGATCATTCCCAGAGATACAAGCACCAAGTCTACTCCTACCCTGTTGGCCATTCCCAGCTGCCAGGGAAGCTGAAAAAGGTGGTCTTTATCTGGGCAGGCCTCCATCCAGTAGAAATCAGGGACTCGATGACTGAGAAAGGGGGTGCATGGGCATTTGGGGTCAACCTGAAGTCTCCACCTACCATATGTGGTATCTGCACTCCAAGCTCATCTGCAATTACCCATACGGTCTGATTTCCTCGCTTATGATTCCTTCTCAGGGTTCAACATCTGTTTATTGAAGTGTCCATTTGAGTGGGCCTCAGAGTGAGGTCAGTTTCTGTCAAGGGTTGTCATGGCAGTTTGAGAAAAAGTCTTTAATTTTGCCCTTCTGCATGAACAGTAGTGTCACTATTTAGAGGATTCTAGGTGAATAGTTATTTTCTCTCTGGCTTCCCTTTCTGCTACGGACAGCCTTGCTGCTATTCTATCCCCTCTCCTTTTTTTTTTTTTTTTTTTTGAGACAGAGTCTCACTCTGTTGCCCAGGCTGGAGTGCAATGGCACGATCTCGGCTCACTGCAAGCTCCGCCTCCCAGGTTCACACCATTCTCCTGCCTCAGCCTCCCGAGTAGCTGGGACTGCAGGCACCCACCACCACGCCAGGCTAATTTTTTGTACTTTTAGTAGAGATGGGGTTTCACCATGTTAGCCAGGATGGTCTTGATCTCCTGACCTTGTGATCCGCCCGCCTCGGCCTCCCAAAGTGCTGAGATTACAGGCGTGAGCCACCTTGCCCGGCTCTATTGCCATTCTTTTGTAGGTGATGCATTCTTTTCCACTGGTTGTTCTCTGTGTTTTAGCCTCTTTCCACTTCCCCACTGCTAACCTTTCCAGGGCCCCACTGTTTCTGAAGAGCTTTGGATTGGTGGCGTCTCCCAAGGGTGCAGCCATCTCCTTCTCTTCTGCATTCTTCTAGACAACCAGCCATGAGAATGAGGGTGAGCCAACGGCTTTTAAAAATTATTATTATTGGACCGGGTGTAGCAGCTCACATCTGTGATCCCAGCACTTTGGGGAGCCAAAGCAGGAGAATCACTCAAGCCCAGGAGTTAGAGACCAGCCTGGGCAACATAGTGAGACCCTGTCTCTCAAAAAAAAAAAAAAAAGTTAAATCAGGCATGGTGGTGGATTCCTGTGGTCCCAGCTACTCAAGAGAGTGATGTTGGAAGATTGCTTGAGTCTGGGAAGTCGAGACTGTAGTGAGCCATGGAAGTACCACTGTGCTTCAACCTGGGTGACAGAGTGAGACCCTGTCTCTAAAAATAAAATAAATTTAAAAAATCTTACTATGGGCCGGGCGCGGTGGCTCAAGCCTGTAATCCCAGCACTTTGGGAGGCCGAGACGGGCGGATCACGAGGTCAGGAGATCGAGAGACGATCCCGGCTAACACGGTGAAACCCCGTCTCTACTAAAAAATACAAAAAAATAGCCGGGCGAGGTGGCGGGCGCCTGTAGTCCCAGCTACTCGGGAGGCTGAGGCAGGAGAATGGCGTAAACCTGGGAGGCGGAGCTTGCAGTGAGCTGAGATCCGGCCACTGCACTCCAGCCTGGGTGACAGAGCAAGACTCCGTCTCAAAAAAAAAAAAAAAAAAAAAAAAAAAAAAAAAAAAATCTTACTATGGATGTAAAATTCAAATAACATAAAATTTGCCATTTTAACCATTTTAAAGTGTATAATTTAATGACTTCCAGCATATTTGCAATGTTGTGCAATCATCACCTCTGCCTAATTCCAGCACATTTTCTTCACCCTAAACAGAAGCCCAATACCCATTAACACTCACTCCCATTTGTCTCCTCCCCAGCCCCTGGCAACCTCCCAGGCTCAAACAATCCTCCCACCTCAGACTCCTCAGTAGCTGGGACCACAGGCATGAACCACTATGCCTGGCTAATTTTTTTTTTTTTTTTTTTTTTTTGAGACGGAGTCTCGCTCTGCCGCCCGGGCTGGAGTGCAGTGGCCGGATCTCAGCTCACTGCAAGCTCCTCCTCCCGGGTTTGCGCCATTCTCCTGCCTCAGCCTCCTGAGTAGCTGGGACTACAGGCGCCCGCCACCTCGCCTGGCTAGTTTTTTGTATTTTTTAATAGAGACGGGGTTTCACTGTGTTAGCCAAGATGGTCTGGATCTCCTGACCTCATGATCCGCCCGTCTCGGCCTCCCAAAGTGCTGGGATTACAGGCTTGAGCCACCGCGCCCGGCCGATTTTTTTTTTTTTTTTTTTGATAAATAGCATCTCACTATGTTGTCCAGGCTGGTCTCTAACTCCTGGGCTCAACTGATCCTCCTGCCTTGGCCTCCCAAAATCGTGAGATTACAGATGTGAGCCATCATTAATCCACCTTCTCTCTCTATGGATTTGCCTTTTGTGGACATTTCATATAAATGGGATCAAGATGTGGTCTTTTGTTTTTGGCTTCTTTCCTGTAGCCCCTAATATATTTAAGATTCATCCATGCTGTAACATGTATCATTCCTTTTTATGACTAATATTCTGTTGTATAAGAATATGCCACATGTCCGGGCGCGGTGGCTCAGGCCTGTAATCCCAGCACTTTGGGAGGCCGAGACGGGCGGATCATGAGGTCAGGAGATCGAGACCATCCTGGCTAACACAGTGAAACCCCGTCTCTACTAAAAAAATACAAAAAACTAGCCGGGCGAGGTGGCGGGTGCCTGTAGTCCCAGCTACTCGGGAGGCTGAGGCAGGAGAATGGCGTAAACCCGGGAGGCGGAGCTTGCAGTAAGGTGAGATCCGGCCACTGCACTCCAGCCTGGGCGACAGAGCGAGGCTCCGTCTCAAAAAAAAAAAAAAAAAAAGAATATGCCACATTTTGTTTATCCATTCATTGGCTGATAGACATTTGTTTTTTTCCTGCCTTTTGACTATTATGAACAATGCTGCTATGAACATTTCTGTACAAGTTTTCTTTTTTTTTTTTGAGCACGTGTTTTCGGTTGTTTTGGGTATATACCTAGGAATGGAATTGCTGGATCATATGATAATTCCATGTTTAACTTTTTCAGAAACTGCCAAGCTGTTTTCCACAGTGACTGTACCATTTTACATTTCCCCAGCAATACATGAGGGCTCTAATTATTTCACATCCTTGCCAACATTTATTTTTCTTTTTGCAAAAATTACAGCCATCCTACTGGGTGTTAAGTGGAATCTCACTGTGGCTTTGATTTTGCACATCATTGATGACTCATGGTGTTGAGCATCTTTTCATGTATTTTTTTGCTGTTGAGTTGTATAAGTTCTTTATATATTATGGATACTATGTCATTATCAAACATATGATTTGTTGATGTGTTCTCCTATTCTTTGGGTTGTCTTTTCACTTTCTTGATATGATGCACAAAAGTTTTTAACTTTGATGAAGTCAAATGTGTCAATTTTTTCATTTGTTGCTTGAACTTTTACTTTACTACCAAGGAATCCTTTGTCAAATCCAAGGTCTTTTTTTTTTTTTTTTTTTTTTTTTTTTTGGAGACGGAGTCTCGCTCTGTCGCCCAGGCTGGAGTGCAGTGGCCGGATCTCAGCTCACTGCAAGCTCCGCCTCCCGGGTCTATGCCATTCTCCTGCCTCAGCCTCCCGAGTAGCTGGGACTACAGACGCCCGCCACCTCGCCCGGCTAGTTTTTTTTTTATATTTTTTAGTAGAGATGGGGTTTCACTGTGTTAGCCAGTATGGTCTTGATCTCCTGACCTCGTGATCCGCCCGTCTCGGCCTCCCAAAGTGCTGGGATTACAGGCTTGAGCCACCGCGCCCGGCCTAAATCCAAGGTCTTATAGATTTACCTCTATGTTTTCTTCCAAGAGTTTTATGGCTTTCACTTTTTTTTTTTTTTTTTTTTTTTTTGAGATAGAGTCTTGCTCTGTCACCCAGGCTGGAGTGCAGTGGCACAATCTGGGCTCACTGCAACCTCCACCTCCCAGGTTCAAGTGATTCTCCTGCCTCAGCCTCCCAAGTAGCTGAGATTACAGGTGCCGCCACCACACTCGGCTAATGTTTTTATTTTTAGTAGAGATGGGGTTTCACCATATTGGACAAGCTGGTCTTGAACTCCTGACCTCATGATACACCCGCCTCAGACATCCAAAGTGCTAGGATTACAGGTGTGAGCCACCACGCCCGGCCTGGCTTTCACTGTTATATGTAGGTCTTTGATCCATTTTGAGTTAATTTTTATATATGGGGTGAGATAAGGGTCCACATTCATTCTTTTTGAAAAAACTTTTTTTGATAGAGATGGGGGTCTTACCATGTTGCCCAGGTTGTTCTCAAATTCCTGGACTCAAGCAATCCTCCCATCTTAGCCTCCTAAAGTGCTAAGCTTACAGGCATGAGCCACCTCACCCGGCCCAACTTCATTCTTTTTTTTTTTTTTTTTTTTTTTTTTTTTGAGAGAGGGTCTCACTCTGTCACCCAGACTAGAGTGCAGTGGCACGATCTTGGCTCACCACAACCTCTGCCTCTCAGGCTCTAAGCAGTTCTCCTGGCTCAGCCTCCCAAGTAGCTGGGATTACAGGCATACACCACCATGCCCAGCTAATTTTTGTATTTTTAGTAGAAACAGGGTTTCACCATGTTGGCCGAACTGTCTAGAACTCCTGACCTCTAATGATCCACCCGCCTCGGCCTCCCAAAGTGCTGGGATTACAGGTATGCACCACTGCGCCCAGCTTCAATTTCATTCTTTTGCACGTGAATATACAGTTACCAGAGCACCGTTTGTTGAAAAGACTATTTTTTCCCCATTGAATAGTCTTGGTGCCCTTGTCAAAAATCAATTGACCACAGATAAGATATATGGTTTATTTCTGGACTGTCAATTCTGTTTCATTGATCTGTATGTCTATGCTTGTGCCAGTACCACATTGTATTAGTCTATTCTCACGCTGGTAATAAAGACATACCTGTGACTGGGTAATTTATAAAGGAAAGAGGTTTAATACACTCACAATTCCACGTGGCTGGGGAGGCCTCAAAATCATGGCAGAAGGCAAAGGAAGAACAACAGCACATCTTACATGGCAGCAGGCAAGAGAGCGTGTGCAGGGACTCTCTTCCTCCCTTCCTCCCTTCCTTCCTTCCATCTCTCTCTGTCACTCAGGCTGGAGCACAATGCTGCAATCAAGGCTCACTGCATCCTTGAACTCCTGGGCTCAAGTGATCCTCCCACCTCAGTATCCCAAGTAGTTGGGACTACGGACGTGTCCTACTATGACTGGTTAATTTTTAAACTTTTTTTGTAGAGACAGGGTCTAATTTATAGCCCAGGCTGATCATGAACTCCTAGCCTTAGCACTTCTCCTGCCTCAACTTCCTAAAGTACTGGGATTACATGTATGAGCCACTGTGCTCAGCCTAGGATTGGTTTCTTATGAGACCTATCTCCTTGGCTTGTAGACAGCCATCTTCTTCCTATATCTTCACTTCTGTGCATGTCTGTGTCTAGATATTTTTCTTCTTATAAGGACACATGTCATATTAGATTATGGCCCACCTTAATGATCTTATTTTAACTTAATGACTTCTTTAGAGGCACTGTCTCCAAATGCAGTCACATTCTGAGGTACTGAGGGTTATTAAGACTTCAACATATAGATTTTGGAGGCTGGCCAGGCACAGTGGCTTATGCCTGTAATCCCAGCACTTTGGGAGGCTGAGGCAGGTGGATCACTTGAGGTCAGGAGTTCAAGACCAGCCTGGCCAACATGGTGAAACCCTGTCTCTACTAAAAATACAAAAATTAATCAGGTGTGTTGACACATGGGTATCGTCCCAGATACTCAGGGGGCTGAGGCAGAAGAATTGTTGGGACCCAAGAGGTGGAGGTTGCAGTGAGACGAGATGTGCCATTGCACTCCAGCCTGGGTGACAAAGCAAGCATCTCAAAACAACAACAACAACAAAAGAAAGTAGGGTGTTGGCTATGCACATTGGCTCATGCTTGTAATCCCAGTACTTTCAGAGGCCAAGGCAGGTGGACTGCTTGAGCCTAAGAGTTGGAGACCATTCTCGGCAACATGGCAAAACCCATCTCTACAAAAAACATACACACAAAAATTAGTCAGGCGTGGTAGTATGCACCTGTAGTCCC
Organism: Macaca thibetana thibetana; assembly: GCF_024542745.1. Lineage (NCBI taxonomy): Eukaryota > Metazoa > Chordata > Mammalia > Primates > Cercopithecidae > Macaca > Macaca thibetana. Next base: position 831,209 of record NC_065592.1, on the reverse strand, counting down.
AGCTACTTGGGAGACTGAGATGGGAGGATCACTTGAGCCTAGAAGGCAGAGGTTTCAGTGAGCCAAGATCCTCCAGCCTGGGCAACAGTGACTCTGTCAGGAAAGAAAAGAAAAGAAAAGTAGAGAAAGGAAAAGAAGAGAAAATGGTGGCCAGGCGCGGTGGCTCACACCTGTAATCCAAGCACTTTGGGAGGCCAAGGCGGGCAGATCACAAGGTCAGGAGATCGAGACCATCCTGGTTAAGATGGTGAAACCCATCTCTACTAAAAATACAAAACAAAAATGTATCAGGGCATGGTGACAGGCGTCTGTAGTCCCAGTTACTCGGGAGGCTGAGGCAGGAGAATGGCGTGAACCCGGGAGGTGGAGCTTGCAGTGAGCCGAGATCCTGCCACTACACTCCAGCCTGGGCGACAGAGCGAGACTCCGTCCCAAAAAAAAAAAAAAAAAAAAAAAAAGAGAAAATGGAGTGTTAAAGTCTCCAACTCTTATTGTTGGACTAATGTTTCTCACTTCAATTCTGTCACTTTTTGCTCATATGTGTTGGAGCTTTGTTGTTATGTGCAGGGATGTTTATAATTGTTATATATTTTTAATTCATTGAGCATTTTAGTATTATATAATGTCTTTGTTTCTTATAACAATTTTTGTCTTAAAGTCTATTCTGTCTAATATGAGTATAGCCAGGTCAGCTCTCATTTAGTTACTGTTCACATAAAATATCATCTTTTTTTGTACTTTTAACCTATTTTATTGTTTGACTGTAAAGTGAGTATCTTACATATACACAGCATATAGTTAGATCCTGGTTTTTAAAAAAATCCATTCTGTCAGTCTCTGCCTTTTACTTGGAGAATTTAATTCATTTAGATTTAATATAATTATTTATGCAGAAGTATTTACTTCTGTTATTTTTCTATTTGTTTTCTAAATATCCCTTTTTTAACATTCAAAATTGATTTATTTAAAGGTTTCACAATAGCTATGTCCAGACATTTAGACTTAGGGGAAGTAAAATTAAAAGAGGATACTTTTTTTCCCAAGGAGAATTTCTTTAAAACCAAACACATTGCTAAATAGCAACATTATACTTGGTAAACAGTAACTGGCAACAAAATAAGTTCTCCCCAAACCAGTCCCAGATACTGTTTAATAACCAAGATACAAACTAATTTTGTTGTAAGAAGCCTAGACCAATTTTATCAAACATGTCCTTGGTTAGATATCCAGTTTCATTTAACGTTTTGAAAGTTCATTTGACAGTCCGTCAAGTCCCTCATACAGACCAGTTCCTTGTGTTGCACAAGTGGCTTGAACATACCATGTTCGGTTACGAAGAGACTGAAGACCTAGTTTATCTATCATTTTGCTGATGGCCATAGCATTTGGCAAATCCTGTTCATTTGCAAAAAGCAGCAGCACTGCATCTCTCAAGTCATCTACCAGAAGCATTTTCTGCAGCTCATCTGCTACTTTCTGAATTCTTCCACGATCATTACTATCTACCTACAAAAGCAAGACCCTGAGTATTCTGGAAGTAATGCTTCGAGAGAGGTCTAATTCTATCTTGACCACTAACATCCCATACTGTGAACAAATGTTCTTATACTCTACTGTTTCCACATTAAAACCAGTGGTAGGAGGCTGGGCGTGGTGGCTCACGCCTGTAATCCCAGCACTTTGGGAGGCCGAGGCGGGGGAATCACTTGAGGTCAGAAGTTTGAGACCGGCCGGGCGCGGTGGCTCAAGCCTGTAATCCCAGCACTTTGGGAGGCCGAGACGGGTGGATCACGAGGTCAGGAGATCGAGACTATCCTGGCTAACACGTTGAAACCCCGTCTCTACTAAAAAATACAAAAAACTAGCCGGGCGAGGTGGCGGGCGCCTGTAGTCCCAGCTACTCGGGAGGCTGAGGCAGGAGAATGGCGTGAACCCGGGAGGCGGAGCTTGCAGTGAGCTGAGATGCGGCCACTGCACTCCAGCCTGGGCGACAGAGCGAGACTCCGTTTCAAAAAAAAAAAAAAAAGAAGTTTGAGACCATCCTGGCCAACATGGTGAAACTCTGTCTCTACTAAATATATAAAAATTAGCCCAGTGTGGTGGCAGACGCCTGTAATCCCCAGCTGCTGGGGAGGCTGAGGCAGGACAATCACTTGAACCCGGGAAGCGGAGGTTGCAATGAGCCACGATTGCGCCACTGCACTCCAGCCTGGGCCACTGATGAAGCGAGATTCCATCTCAAAAACAAAAAACAAACAAACAAAAAACAGTAGTAGGAATGGTGATGACTATCTCTCCTAACTTCAGTTTATACAGAATGGTCATCTTACCAGCAACATCCAATCCAAACAGCAAAATGTGCATTTACTTCTTGCCAAAGAAGCAGGAAAAGAGGGAGGAGATGGTGAGGCCCATGGTGGTAGTGCCACTTGCAATGAGCAGAGGCGGAAGGAGTTTGGGGCAGCCCCCTGCTTTCTCCTTACGCACTTGCAGGCAAACTGGACAAGAGAGAAGAGAAAGAGTGAAGGAAGAAAGAGGGAGGCAGGAACATCTCACTGGCTGCTGTGCCAATGAAGCTCCGGGACAGGAATTCTCAGGGAGAGGACCTTCTGGGTGACTGGCAAGGCAGCTCCAGCTCTAACCTTTAGGCTAAGACTGCACCACGTCACACGGTGACCACAGCGACTCCCAAATACCTTAACTTTTTTTATACCCCTGTTCGTCCACTGCCTTTTTTTTTTTTTTTTTTTTTTTTTTTTCTAGACAGAGGGTCTCACTCTGTCGCCCAGGCAGGAGTGCAGTGGCATGATCTCCGCTCACTGCAACCTCTGCCTCCCTAGTTCAAGAGATTCTCCTGCCTCAGCCTCCCGAGTTAGGTAGGATTACAGGTGCCCACCACCACGCCTGGCTGATTTTTGTATTTTTAGTAGAGACAAAGTTTCACTATGTTGGCCAGGCTGGTCTCGAACTTCTGACCTCAGGTGATCCTCCCGCCTTGGCCTCCCAAAGTGCTGGGATTACAGGCACGAGCCACCATGCCCACCCCCTCCACTGCTGCTTTTGTGTTAGGTACTTGGCGGTGTACCATTCTGATTTCCTTCTCTTTAAATATATATTTTGTTTTTTAAAAATTATTTGCCCTAGGGATTACAATTAACATCTTAATTCATAACAGAATTCCGATTAATTTTAACAGTATCCAAAAACTTTGCTTTTATATTGGCTTATCCCTCATCTTGTTCTAATTAAAAATTACATACATATACATTGTGTGCACTGACATATATTTAGAATTATGCAGTTCATTTGAAAGGGAAAGAAGAGTTACTAAACCAAAAATGTATTATTAATGGTGACTTTTACATTTGCATATGTAATTACCTTTATTGGTATTCTTTATGTCTTTTTTTTTTTTTTTGAGACCGGGGTCTCACTTTGTCACCCAGGCTGGAGTACAGTGGTGCGATCTTGGTTCACTGCAACCTCCGCATTCAAGCGATTCTCCTGCCTCAGCCTCCTGAGTAGCTGGGATTACAGGTGTACGCCACTATGCCAGACTAATTTTTGTATTTTTAGTAGAGACAGAGTTTCACCACGTTGGCCAGGCTAGTCTCGAACTCCTGATCTTGGGATCTGCCCGCCTTGGCCTCCCAAAATGCTGGGATTACAGGCATGAGCCACTGCACCTGGCCTATTCTTTATCTCTTTACATGGATTCAAGTTACTGTCTAGTGTTCATTTATTCCAGCCTGACTCCCTTTAGCATTTCTTAAATGGCAAGTCTACTAGAAGTAAGCTATCTTGGTTTTTGTTTATCTGGGAACGTCTTAATTTCTCCTTTTTTCTTGAGAAATTGTTTTGCAAGTTATACAATTTTTGGTTGACAAGTTTTTTTGTTTCTTTTAGCACTTTGCATATATCATCCCACTACCTTTTGGCCTTTGTGGTTTTTGATGAGAAGTCCACTGTTAACTTTATTGAGGATCCCTTGTATATGAGTTGCTTCTCTCCCTACTTTCAGGATTTTCTTGTCTTTTTTTTTTTTTTTTTTTGAGACACAGTCTTATTCTGTTGCCCAGGCTGCTGGAGTGTGGTGGTGCAATGTTGGCTCACTGCAACCTCTGCCTCCTGGGTTCAAGCAATTCTTCTGCCTCAGCCTCCTGAGTAGCTGAGACTACAGGCACCCACAACTATGCCCGGCTAAGTTTTGTATTTTTAGTAGAGACAGGGTTTCACCATGTTGGTCAGGCTGCTTTCAAAATCCTGATCTTAGGTGATCCACCCACCTCAGCCTTCCAAAGTCCTGGGATTACAGGTGTGAGACACCAAGCCCCCACCTTCTTGTCTTTAACTGTTTGATGATAGTGTAGCTTGATATGGATCTGTTTGAGTTTATCTCACCTTGAAAAAACTTTTTTGAGTTTCTCGGATATGTAGATTCATATCTTTCACCAAAAATTTGGGAAATTTTGGGCCATTATTTACTGAAATGATCTTTCCTCCTTACTCTTTCTCTCGTATTCCTCTCTGACTCCCATTGTACATATAGTGGTATGCTTGATAGTGTCCCACAGCTTTAAGGCTTTGTTAATTTTTTTTTCTTTATTCTTTTTTCCTTTCTTTTCCTCCAATGGCATAATTTCAATTGACTTATCTTTATGTTTGCTGATTATTTTTTCTGTCTTCTCAAATATGCAATGAAATTTCTCTAGTGAATTTTTAATTTCAGATGAGATTGGGTTCATTCAGGGTGTTACGGCTGTCGATGGAATTTTTAATTTCAGTTATTGTTCTTTTCAACTCTAATCTTTCTATTTGGTTCCTTTTTTTTTTTTTTTTTTTTTTTGAGATAGTGTCTCCTTCTGTCACCCAGGCTGGAGTGCAGTGGCGCGATCTCTGCTCACTGCAAGCTCCATCTCCTGGGTTGACGCCATTCTCCTGCCTTAGCCTCCTGAGTAATTGGGACTACAGGTGCCCGCCACCACGCCCGGCTAATTTTTTTGGATTTCTAGTAGAGACGGGGTTTCACCGTGTTAGCCAGGATGGCCTCGATCTCCTGACCTCGTGATCCGGCCGCCTCGGCTTCCCAAAGTGCTGAGATTACAGGCGTGAGCCACTGCGCCAGGCCTATTTGATTCCTTTTTATAATTTCTCTTTATTTCTCTTTTCTATTTGGTGAGATATCATGCTCATAGTTTCCTTTGGCTCTTCGTACATGGTTTTCTTTAGCTCTTGAGCATATTTAAGAGTCGATTCAAAGTCTTTTTTTTTTTTTTTTTGAGACGGAGTCTCGCTCTGTCGCCCAGGCTGGAGTGCAGTGGCCAGATCTCAGCTCACTGCAAGCTCCGCCTCCCGGGTTTACGCCATTCTCCTGCCTCAGCCTCCCAAGTAGCTGGGACTACAGGCGCCCGCCACCTCACCCGGCTAGTTTTTTGTATTTTTAGTAGAGACGGGGTTTCACCGTGTTAGCCAGAATGGTCTCGATCTCCTGACCTCGTGATCCGCCCGTCTCGGCCTCCCAAAGTGCTGGGATTACAGGCTTGAGCCACCGCGCCCGGCCCGATTCAAAGTCTTTGTGTAGTAAGTCCAATGCTTGGGCTTCCTAAGGATGACTTCCTATTAATTCCTTTTTTTTGTCCCTGTGTATGAGCCACACTTTCTTTGCTTCTTTGCATGCCTTGTAGCTTTTCTGTTGAAAACTGGACATTTCAAATATTATGATGTAGCAACTCTGGAAATCAGATCCTCCCCCCTCACCAGGGATTGTTGCTGCCATCTAAGTGTAATTGCTGTCATTCATTTGGTGACTTTTCTGAACTAACTTTGTATAACCATCCCTTTCCTGTTTCTCAACTGAATTTTCCAATTTTTGTGCTTTTCATCTCTGTTTCTCTAAGCTGCATTCTAGCTGATTTCCTCAGATCTATCTTTCAAGGAACTAACTCTTTCTTCAGTTTTGTCTAAGCTTGTTTTCCGAGATAGAGTCATGCTCTGTCACCCAGGTTAGAGTGCAGTGGTGTGATCTCAGCTCACTGCAACCTCTGCCTCCCAGGTTCAAGCAATTCTCCTGACTCAACCTCCTGAGTAACTGGGATTACAGGTGTGCACCGCCATGCCTGGCTAATTTTTGTATTTTTAGTAGTAATGGGGTTTCACCGTGTTGGCTAGGCTGGTCTCAAACTCCTGACCTCATGATCTGCCCACCTCGGATTACAGGCATGAGCCACTGTGCCTAGCAGAGGTAGGTATTTGTTGTACCCATCTTACAGATGTGAAGACTAAGACTCAGTGGGGGTCACCTGTCCTGTCTTTTTTTTTTTCTTTTTTTTTTCCAGACAGGGGTCTCACTGTGCCGCCCATGCACTGGAGTGCAGTGACGCAAACACGGTTCACTGCAGCCTCAAGCTCCTCGGGCTCCAGCGACCCTCCTGCCTCGGCCTCCGGTGTAGCTGGGACCACAGGTGTGCACCACCATACCCGGCTAAATTTTTGATTTTTCATAGATACTGGCACTCACTTTGTTGCCCAGGTTGGCCTCCAACTACGGGGCTCAAGCAATCCCCTACCTCAGCCTCCCAAAGTGTGGGATTGCAGGTGGAAGCCCCTGGGCCCGGCCCACCTGTCTTCTTGTCCTGCCTGCCTCCTTTTGACTGTCTTTCTGCAACCAATTTATGCAGGTGCAGCACAAGTCTCTCTCCCTGTTCACCTGAGCTCCCAGGTTATACCAGAGACCTTTGCACTCCATGTCTTTAAGGACTTTACTATTATTTTTGTGCAAACAATTTTCCATGTTGTGGACGAGAAGAACAGGAAAGTGAGAAGGGCTCAACTCCAAGTTCCCTCCCTTCCGTGGGGCTCCCCACCCTTTTCCTTCCCTCCCCTCCCCTCCCCTTCCCTTCCCTTCCCTTCTTTCTTTTTTTTCTTTTCTTTTCTTTTCTTTTTATTTTTTTGAGACAGAGTTTCGCTCTTATTGCCCAGGCTGGAGTGCAATGGCACAATCTCGGCTCACCATAACCTCCGCCTCCCGGGTTCAAGTGATTCTCCTGCCTCAGCCTCCCGAGTAGCTGGGATTACAGGCGTGCACCACCACGCCCGGCTAATTTTGTATTTTTAGGAGAGACGGGGTTTCTCCATGTTGGTCAGGCTGGTCTCAAACTCCCGACCTCAGGTGATCTGCCCGCCTTGGCCTCCCAAAGTGCTGGGATTACAGGTATGAGACACTGTGCCCAGCCACCCCACCCTTTTCTAAGAGAAGTTTAATGAACTTAGATCTGGGCATTTACTTCCTTGAGTTAATGCCTCACCTTCCCCTACCAAGGTGCAGTCTTCTGAAATATATTTTGTAAATGAAATACGAAGCCACGTTTGGGTTCATGGCTCAGGCTAGTAATTTAACCTCACTGTGCCTCCATTTTCACCTGTAAAGTAGACATAATCATCCCTACGTCATCGAACTGTTCCGGGATTCAATAAAATGGTGTACATAAGGCTGTTGACACAGGGCCTGGCACATAGTAGGCACTAATTATTGCATAATTAAAAACCTCTGCTTCTCCACCCTCCAGAGTTCTCTGTAGCCCAGCCTCTGCTTGGTGGAGACAGAAATTCATTTTCTTTTTTTTTTTTTTTTGAGACTAAGTCTAGCTCTGTCGCCGAGGCTGGAGTGCAGTGGCCGGATCTCAGCTCACTGCAAGCTCCGCCTCTCAGGTTTACGCCATTCTCCTGCCTCAGCCTCCCGGGTAGCTGGGACAACAGGCGCCTGCCACCTCGCCCAGCTATTTTTTTTTGTATTTTTTAGTAGAGATGGGGTTTCACTGTGTTAGCCAGGATGGTCTCGAACTCCTGACCTAGTGATCCGCCCGTCTCGGCCTCCCAAAGTGCTGGGATTACAGGCTTGAGCCACCGCGCCTGGCCAGAAATTCATTTTCTTAAAAAGTTGTGCTGAGAGCTGATCCATCCTGGGGAAAGACACATGATAATGAAACTTTCAAGAAACTGATGTATAAATTTTAGTGCCATAATGTAACTGCTCTGTGCCTTAAGGCAGGATCCCCAACCCCTGGGCCTTGGACTGTTACTGGTCCGTGGCCTGTTAGGAACAGGGCCGCACAGCAGGAGGTGAGCAGTTGCGAGCGAGCATTCCCACCTGAGCTCTGGCTCCTGTTAGATCAGCAACGGCATTAGATTCTCACAGGAGCACAAACTGTACTGTGAACTGCGCGTGCGAGGAATCTAGGTTGCGTGCTGTTTATGAGAATCTAATGCCTGATGATCTGAGATGGAACAGTTTGATTCCAAAACCATTATCCGTCCCCAGTCATCCATGGAAAAATGGTCTTCCATGGTCCCTGGTGCCAGAAAGGCTGGAGACTGCTGCCTTAGGGGGCATTATGGGTGAAGGAGGAGGAGGCAGCTGAGGCCCTGGCTCCTGTATTGGCTGGAGCCTGGCTCTGGGGCCTCCTTTAGTTGTGAGCACGTGGCTGTTTCACTGGTAGATCCTGGGCTACACTGAGGTTTGCAAATAGAGGCTGGAGGGCAGGACAGAGGTGCGGAAGAGAACATTTATTCATTCAACAACTATGTATTGAGCACCCACTAGGTACCAGATACCGTTGAAGGATGTTTAGGGATATCTCATGGACAAGGTGCTCTGCTGTCACGGAGCTGTGAGAGGGTCCACAGGGAGGCTCAGGAAGTAAAACGTCAAGGTAGAGAGGTGAGTGATGGCCAAGGAGGCAAAGGCAGCGGCCTGCTCCCGATCACAGTCCCAGCCTTTGCACATGCCCCGCTCCCTTCCCAGAGCTGCGAGATCAGGTTCTATTTTTATCCTCCTGTGACAGGGGAGGAAACCTGGGTCGGGGAGATTAAGTGGCTTCACTTGGGAAACTCAGCAGTACCAGAGGGTGAAACTCCAAGAGCCTGAGGCTAGGAAGGGAGAGGATGATGGGCTGGTTGGGGGCTGGAGGGGACCACAGAGCCACCCCAAATCCCTTCTCAATGGCAGCCTTGCTGACTTTCAGCTGTTTGCCACTGTGGCCCCTAAACTAGTCCTCAGAGATAGTAGCACAGGGGCTGAGATGCTCACATGAGAGTTTCTGTCCTGTTCCCTTACAGATTCTGCTTCCTAGAGACTTCTCCAGCCTCAGGAACGCTGGCTCCATGGAACCATCCAGGCCACTCATGAGTGGGTGGGCAGTGGGAAGGGAAAGAAGGGGGACCTTGATTCTTCCATCTGAGCCAGTGCCCAGGGAGGGCCTGGGTTCCTGCCATACTCCTGGGGGTCATCTTAGGGCAGTGGGAGGCCCATCAGGGTTGGGGGCATTTGGTCAGCAGCCTCAGACATGCTGGCTGGTCAGGGCAGCCTGCTGTGCGCATGCATCTGGGCTCCTTGAGGTCAAGACCAGGTGGAAAGGCTTTTCTGGCCTCGGAAGGAGTGCAGTGGGGTCTGTGTAGGTGGTGAGTGGCCATCCTGGTGGCCAGAGTGCTCAAGATACCCAAGGAGATGAGATGCAGACAGCAGGAATGGGCTGCAGCCTCCAAGGTGGCTAACACAGAAGCCTGTAGTTTGAGGAACTACACTGGGGCTTTGGGGACACAACCAGGATGGTAGTTCTTTTTTTTTTTTTTTTTGAGACGGAGTCTTGCTCTGTCGCCCAGGCTGGAACGCAGTGGCCGGATCTCAGCTCACTGCAAGCTCCGCCTCCCGGGTTCATGCCATTCTCCTGCCTCAGCTTCCCGAGTAGCTGGGACTACAGGCGCCCGCCACCTCGCCCGGCTAGTTTTTTTTTTTTTTTTGTATTTTTTAGTAGAGACGGGGTTTCACCGTGTTAGCCAGGATGGTCTCGATCTCCTGACCTCGTGATCCACCCGTCTTGGCCTCCTGAAGTTCTGGGATTACAGGCTTGAGCCACTGCGCCCGGCCCAAGATGGTAGTTCTAAGGGACCTGCCTGCAGATCCTCACCTCCCACATTCCCCCTCGCCAACCTTCCTGTGCTTGAGGACTGCACTTTGTCCATTTTGCCAACCAGAAAGTCATGGCTGGAACCTTGTCCTAGAGTCCTGGGGTGTAAGAAGGTCCTGGGCTCCCAGCAGAAACAGAGGGGCAGGGCTAGGAAAGGTGCTGGCTTCTCCTGCAAACTCATCCTAAGACCCCAGGGCTTTGGGGTCTCAGCCTTCCTGCAAATTGGCTTCATGACCTTGGGCAGGACCCTTTGCCTCACTGAGCCTGTCAGCCTGGAACAGAACACCTGCCTTCTGGGTGTGCATGGGGTTGAATTGTCTCTATGCTGGCACTCACTTTGTGAATATTGCATAGATGTGTGCATTCCAGGCAGTGGAGCTGCTGCTCAACTTGGAATACACCTGGGGACCCCAAGAGCTTGGGGTGGGTACAGCCCACACAAAGAAACTCGACCTTGCAGTTGGCAGGTTCAGCAGGCACTGAGGAATCTTGTTTTGTTTTTGACTTTTTTATTGGGGTCAATATACACAACGTGTAACCACCTTAAGTTACAGCTGGATTAAAATTGATTTATGTGGCCTGGTGCAGTGGCTCACGCTTGTAATCCCAGCACTTTGGGAGGGTGAGGTGGGTGGATCATCTGAGGTCAGGAGTTTGAGACCAGCCTGGCCAACATGGTGAAACCCCGTTTCTACTTAAAAAATATAAAAATTAGCCGGGCGTGGTGGCGGGTGCCTGTAATCTCAGCTACTCGGGAGGCTGAGCCAAGAGAATCGCTTGGACCCGGGAAGTGGACGTTGCAGTGAGCCGAGATCGAGCCACTGCACTACAGCACTCCAGCCTGGGTGACGAGAGCGAAACTACTTCTCAAACAAACAAACGAAATTGATTTATGTGTAAACGCAAGTGGTCATCACCCAAAACAAGATACAAAACGCGTCCACGGGCTGAACCTTTCAAGATACAGAAAAAGGGCCGGGGTGGCCCTCTCCCAGAATCTCAGCCTGGGAACCTGGTATCTAGTTGCTGCCCCTCACTGGGCAGATGGGGAAACTGGGGCTTGGGGCGAGAATGTCCCCAGGCAGAGCTGGGAACACCCCTAACTCTTCGCCAGCTCTGGGGACTTGGCGCCCTCTCCAGCCACAGCGAACGTGGGCGCCCGCGCCCCAGCAAGTCAGGGGTTGGGGAGATGGGGACACGGAGGGCGCGGCTGAGCGCGGCTCCTCCCCGGGCGGGGCCGACCTGCCGGCGCGCGCCGACGCCCCGCCCCGCGCGCGCGCTCCCGACAGGCTAATTAGGCGCGCGGTTTGTTTACAAACACGGGCTCCCGGCAGGTGCGCGCCGCCCCGCCCGTGCGCGGCCGGGGTTCGAGGGTGACTCCCGTGGGCCCCGGGGTGCCCTGGCGGGGGCCGCGGTGCTGGCTGCATTCCCGCTTCTTCCACGCCGTCCTGGGGTACCGGAAAATCCGCCGCCAGGCGCCGTCCCCGACACGGGGTGGGGAGAGCCGCGCGGGCCCGGGCGGGGAACGGCCCACGGGGTCCCACCGTTGCTGCCCTGCCGGGCGGGGGTCGGGCCCCGCCCCCGCGCGCCCCCCGGGCCAGGCCCGCTCTCGGCCGGGTCGGCGGGGCGGGCGGGGGCGCGCGGGGCGGGGCGCGGCGCCGGCGGGGCCGGGACATGTAGTCCGCGCTCTGCGGCCTCCCCTGGGCGGCCCCGGCGCGGGCCCGGCCGCGGACTACGACTCCCGCCAGGCGCCGCGGCGTAGCGCATGAGCCCTGCTCGGCTCCGGCGCGTCTATTATGCTGCCGGGGCCGGCGAGCCAAAGAGGAGCCGGCCGCGCGGGCCGGGAGGGGACGGCCGCTGGAGCCGCGAGGCCAAGTACGCCTTTCTCTTGCTTCCTTGCGCGCGCGGGGCGGCGGGCGGCGCGGGCGGCGGCGGGTCGGGCCGGGCCGGGGAGCGCGGCCCGAGCGCCCCGCGCAGGCCGCCAGCGCGTCCGGGGGAACCGGGAGCCCGGGGCCGCCGCTGCCGCCGCCTTTGTGCGCGGCCACGATGCAACAAAGCGCGGCGGCCGCCCGGGGTCGCGGCGGCGGTAGCGGCGGCGGCGGCGGCGGCGCGGACTCCGCTCCCCTCCGCCCGCTCCCGCCTGGCCGCCTCCGTCCCGGACTCGGGGGCGTCGCTGCGGCCGGGGCGCGCAGCCCGGAGTTGGCGCGGCCCGCGCGCCCCGCGCCAGCCCGGCCTCCGCGCGCCCTCCCTCACGGAAGGGATTTTTTTCCCCCTTTCCTCCGCCCGCCATCTTTCGAAGGGGGGAACCCAGGGAGGACGCGGAGGGGGAAGGTGCGCGCGGCGGCCCCGGCCTGCGGCCGTGCGCTCCGCGGCGCCACTTTCCCCGCGCCTGTCCCGCCGGCCTCTCTCCAGAGCCGTTGCTGGGGCCCGCGCCTGGGGACGGTCGCCGCGCGCCGCTGCCGGGGCGGGGGGCAAGGCTGGGCTCGGGCCTGGGCTCTGCGCGGCCTCCTCCCAGAGTTACGGGCCCAGAGCTGACTTTGAGCCCCCCTGAGTTGTCGGATTATTGCACCCAAACCAGGGGGAGACCCAGTTCCCGTTTTGAAATCAGCCTGAAAATAGCTTAATCCGGGCGAGGGCGAGTTGGAGCGGGAGGGTCGGGGGTGCTTCCCCTCCTTCCCACTTTTGGGGGCCGCCGGAGTGACAGCGTGATACAAGCCCATCCGGGGAGAAATGCGCACCCCGAACCTTGTACACCCACATGGCCCTGGTGGGCTCCCTGTGAATAAAGCTGGGGCGTGCGGCAAGTCTCATTCCACCGGTTGCTCGTATGGGGGCAGGGCCGGGATGGGGGCTTCGCGCGGCCTCCTTTCCCTCGAAGGCGGGCGTCCCAGAACTCGGCCCGCCGAGACCCACCGGGGGCAGGGACCTGGCGTCCATCGTGTGAGTTCCTCCATTGGACCCAGTCCTTGAATGGTTGCGATCCTTAATTTTGGTTGAAAGCTTTCTGCTCAGAAATATATAGCTGGGGTTTCTCCTCCTTAGATTAAACTTGGCCATTGTCTACAAAAGTTAACCAGGAGGGGAGACTGTAGTGCATTGGTGGGCAGAGTAATTGGACTGGAACTGCAAGAGACAGCTTCGTGTGTTCCGTCCTCCCCCGCCCTCCCCTGTGAGAAGAAACAGAAGAGGAAAAGAATTTTCTCTTTCCCTGCTCTTTTGTAGCCTTTTCCCCTTACTCTTTACTTTACTTTTTTTTTTTTTTTTTGAGATGGAGTCTCGCTCTGTCACCCAGGCTGGAGTGCAGTGGCCGGATCTCAGCTCACTGCAAGCTCCGCCTGCTGGGTTCACGCCATTCTCCTGCCTCAGCCTCCCAAGTAGCTGGGACTACAGGCGCCCGCCACCTCGCCCGGCTAATTTTTTGTATTTTTTAGTAGAGACGGGGTTTCACCGTGTTAGCCAGCATGGTCTCGATCTCCTGACCTCGTGATCCGCCCATCTCGGCCTCCCAAAGTGCTGGGATTACAGGCTTGAGCCACCGCGCCCGGCCTACTCTTTACTTTAAAATGGAGGGTTTCTTCCTGGGTCCATGCAGTGGACCCGGGGAGATTCTGAAATCTATGCAAAGTTGTGTGGCATTTTTCTGCGGAAAGTAGTTTGTTACTGGCTTCCAACGGGGTCTAAGGAAGGTCTAAATCCCTGCAAGGGGCTGGCCTTAGGGGTTAGGGACACCTCCCTCCCGGGTCCTTCCCTGGCAGCCCTGATGCAGCCTCTCATTTGCAAATAAAGGTCTGTGTTTGCCGTTTTCTCTGTTGAGGCCTTGATGTGTGCTGGTCGTTACTGATCAAGAAAGATAAGGCACTCGCTGTGACGGGACAGCGAGCCGGGACGTTTCTTTCTGACCTTACCGGTAGCCTCGGAGGCCGGGTGCCTCAGCAGGGCACCGGGTGCCTGGAAAGACTGTGGGAGCAGCTCCAGCCTGAGCCCTGCCGCTGGGACATCCGGGGAGGAGGGATTTCAAAAGCTTTCTCCGGGTGGGCAGTCACTGCGTTTTTATTTTTGTTTTGTTTTTAGAAAGCAGAGTAATTACTTTCCTTTGATAACTCGCGCCTGCGTCGGAAGTGAGTGAGCTTTGAATGAAGGACGGGACTTGCAAACACTCCGTGCCCTCCACTCTGAAGTAGTCATACCCAGAAAGTGAAAGTGGGGGTGTGCAAAGCGGAGCAGCCAGGCCTGCTGCAGCCTGCGGTCCCTTCCTCTGCCCTCTTCCTCCAGGCTCTGGAGGTGCCAGCAGCAGGAACCCTGTGCACCAGGTGGGCGGTGATGGCCTCGTCCCATTCCTGATGCCACCAGGAAGTGCCACCACTTTCTCTGAGGCATGGTGGCTCCGGGTTTCCCAAGTAGGGTGATTGGCACAAAACCAACAGCTGTGCTGTGTCTGTCCAGCCGCTCGTCGGCCCAGTTCTCCATGGGAAGAGCCATGTTTTACGGTGGATACACAGGGTACTGGGGCGGGGTGTGGGGAGCCGGAGCCTACCTTTGCCGGCATTGCTGCCTGGGAGGTGGGGGTGTGCCTGAAGTCATGCTGCAGGTCTCTTGGTTTTCAAAGCAGTTGAAGCAGTTGGTCAGAGGATCCTGCTCTTGCTTCCTTGACCCAATCATCAAGGTATAACTGACCTGACGGGGTTCCTGTCCCAGGCAGGTGCCTTTTTTTTTTTTTTCCGCCTTGAGATGGAGTCTCGTGTTGTCACCCAGGCTGGAGTGCAGTGGCACGATCTCAGTTCACTGCAACCCCCACCTCTCGGGTTCTAGCGGTTCTCCTGCTTCAGCCTCCCAAGTAGCTGGAATTACAGGCGTCTGCCACCATGCACCGCTATTTTTTTTGTATTTTTAGTAGAGACGGGGTTTCACTACATTAGTCAGGCTGGTCTCAAGCTCCTTACCTCGTGATCCACCTGCCTCGGCCTCCCAAAGTGCTGGGATTACAGGCATGCGCTACCGCGCCTGGCTGGCAGGTCCCTTATATCACGAAGCCAGTATCTGGTTGAAGCTAAAAGGTAACTGGATGAATCAAGGCAGAATGCAAGGCTTCTTGCCATAAGAAGGTTTTGGAACTTGTTGGTCTGCCTGGGGCCTTCCTGACCCCTGTGGCTCCACCCCCTTGTTGGAGCAGAAGAGATGTACAGGTGGCAAAGCATGATGGGGCGCCAGGTACATTTGGGTCAGCATTTGCCAAGAATGGCCTTGCTCCTGTGTTTTTATTGGTACTGCCACCTTGTAGAGGTGCCCAGCTGGTGGTGGAGCATAGGGCTTTCTGTCCTCTCCTTTCTGTGAAATCATGGGCCCCTGTGCCCGGGCCTCCCTGCTCCGGTTCCTGGACTCCTGCCATCTGAGGTGCTTGAGGGCTTGCTTATTTGTTTGTTTGTATTTTTAGTAGAAATGGAGTTTCACCATGTTGGCCAGGTTGGTCTCAAACTCCTGGCCGTAAGTGACCCACCCACCTCAGCCTCCTGAAGTGCTGGGATTACAAGCATGAGCTACCATGCTCGGCGAAGATCCTTAAGAGCTCATTTATTTATTTATTTTGAGACAGAGTCTCATTCTGTTGCCCAGGCTGGTGTGTAATGGCATGATTTCCCCTCACTGCAACCTCCACCTCCTGGGTTCAAGCAATTCTCCCTGCCTCAGCCTCCCAAGTAGCTGGGATTGCAGGTGCCCGCCACCACACCTGGCTATTTTTATTTTTATTTTTTGGTAAAGATGGAGTTTCGCCATGTTGGCCATGCCGGTCTTGAACTCCTGACCTCAGGTAATCCACCCATCTGAGCCTCCCGAAGTGCTGAGATTATAGGTGTGAGCCACCGTGCCCGAGAGCTCTTTTAAAGAGAAAGTGTCACATTTTGGGCCATTCACCTGTTGATGGTTTAAATTGTGAGTCTTCTGGCCACGGCTGATTGAGCTCCCAGTGGAGACAGGACCTGTGTGTGTGACTGGAGGCTCGGACCCTGTTGTGTCTGTGCTGTTGGCTGTCTGCGTCTGGCACCAGCCTGTGGCTGTTCCCTGAGAGTCAGTTCGCAGGCTGCCTCCTCGCGGGGCCTTCGGAGCCTTGTGTTGGGAAGATGGGGCTTGGAACATGCCCCCGCCCCCCTCCTTGCTGCAGGCCCCCAAGGTACTGAGTTCGTCAGAAGTTAACAAGGTGTTGTGGGGACAACTTCTCCAGCCACTTGGAAAAGTGTCCTGCTGAGGGTGCGGTGATGTTCAAAAGTTGCCGGCTGGGTCTTTCTGAGTGTGGCTTGTTAACCAGCTGCAGCATTTCCCAGAGCGCCCAGTGGACTCGGGTGTGATCTGCAGAGGCGGCTGCTGATTGGGCCTGGAGTCTGGGGCAGAGGGAGTGCCCTCGGTGCACCTGTGAGGACCTGGGGCTCCAAGTCGGTACCTGGGAGCTGTGGGGCTCGGGGGCGGGACGTCCTTAGCCTCTGTGTGAGCACTGACCGAGATGAGGCAGAGATACATCTGTGCGGGGTGCCTGGCCCCTGCAGGAGTGTTGAGGGTTGTAGCTATAACCTGTCATGTGGCAGAAGGAAGACGAATCTACCATAAGCGGCTGAGGGGATGCCCTCCCTGTGCCATGCGTCCCTGCAGCCCTGGCCTGACAATCCTACAGGGAGCAAAATGTGCAAAGGGGCACCTGTGTGAGCCTGCGGGTCCACGGTGCCACCCACCCCCATCTGCCCACACCATAGGACGGAGCCCTGGGTGCACTGACCAGGCCCTTGCTGGGGTAGGAGGCAAGGGTCAAGCACGGTGGCTCTGTGGGCTGTGGACTTACGGACAGATGTGCTGCACGCCCACGCTCTGCTCTTAGCTCTGCTTCCACTCTGTCCCGGCAACAGACCTGGGGGCGCCCTGCAGTCCTCCGCGTTTGTGGTTGGGCGCGGGCAGAGAACATGGATGAGATAACCAAGGGGATGGTCTGAGAGCTGCGGCCCTGCTGGCCCCTTGTCCTGGCTTGGCATGGCTGGGTGGGAGAGCGGTAAGGCCAGGCCTGACTCCCTGGCTGGGGTGTTTTGTGCGTTTGGTTCTCAGCAGGCCGGCCAAGAGGAGATGAAGCAGACAGATGGGTGCTGGGTGGGCCCGCCGCAGCTTTGTTTTAAGAAGTGCACGGTCGGCGGAGTTCCAGGGCCTGACCCTGAGGCTGTGTCCCTCTGAGAGCATGGTGTCCCCTTCCCTGTAAAGGGCCAGGTGCTGTCCTCACTCACTGCCCCTCTGAAGAGAGTCCCCTGCCTGAGTCGTGGCTCTCCTGCCCTTCCCAGCCCTGTGGGAGACCCTGACTACGTGGCAGTGGCCTGGGGTTGGGAGGGCCTGACCCGTGTCTGTGGGGCTGGCTTCCTCGTTCCCACCGTGTGCAGAGGAGGGTCAGGCCTCCTTACATCCCTCATGAGGGTCCCACAGGGGTAGAGAGGCGGGTGGGGACAGAGCTTGGAAGAGGTGATAGGGTGTGGCCAGAAGGCTGTGGGGCGTCATGGCAGGAAGGGAAACCTTCTGGGAAGCCACTCTCCCAGGGCCGTCAGGCTATGGAGAAGCACAGGCCCTGGTTCAGAAAGCAGGAGGCGTATGAGGTCTTAGGTCTGGAAGGCACTTGGGGGATGCAGAGTGGGGAGAACTGTGGGGTACAGGGGACAGTCACGGGAGAGGCGCTGCTGGCAGCTGCAACCTGCGCAGTACGTCTGGGGCCATGCCCCAGGACAGCCCAACCAGTCTGCTGAAGCGCCCGGGGACAGGGCTGGGTCTGTAGACAGGCGGCCAGGCAGCTGTGGGAGAGCAGGTGCACTGTGCATGGGGGGCTCACGGCACTGGGCAGAGTCCCCTGGGGAGTAGGCGCCAGGGCTGGCTGTGCCTGCTCGGGTGGGGCCCATGATGCCCAGCTGCCATCCCCAGGGCTCCTCCAGGGTGACAGGGGGCCCCCAACCCCCGACTTCTCCCCTAGCTCCACAGAAGGAAGCAGTTGGCTCCGTCTGTCACTGAAGGCAGCCCTGCCCGGACAGATCCAGTTTCCCGAGTCCTGGAGGGTGGCCCCAGGGTGGCCGCTGGTCACCACGTGGGCCAGGGAGGCCCCTTTGGCCGCCTGGGGACAGGTGCTCTGTTGGCCGGGTTAGTTTTGGGTGTGGGGGTGGCAGGCTGGGGTCCTTTCTCACAGTCTCAGCTCCCTCCTGCCACAGCCAATCACAGCACCACTCCCAGCATTATCCCGAGAATTCTGGGGCCGTGGGGTGCTGGCGGTGAGTCTGGCGTGGATGTCCAGCTTTGTTCAAGCTGGCTCTGGCCTTCTCTGCCTGGGTGAGCTTGTGCCCCTTAACCTCTGAGCGTCCCCTCCACCTATGGAAGATGGGGCTCATCTGACCCCCACTGATGCAGGACAGAGTCCAGGAGACGGGCTGGAGTGCCGCAGTGGGGGCCACCCAGTCAGGGACATGGGGACCCTCAGGGTACAGAGGCCCAGGGCTATGGAAATCCCAGGGCTGGAGACCCCTGGGGAATGGGAGCCCCTGGGAAAGGCCTCCCCTAGCTTCCTCCAGCACCCCCACCCCTGGTTCCAGTGCTCCTGTCTTCCACCCTTTAGCTGGCAGGCCTGGCTGAGCCTCTGCAGAGCTGTGTAGCCTGTCCCTCCCTGCCACCGCTCCTCCCGACCCATGCTATAGCTGCAGTGGCCTTGGTAAGCCGTCCTCCCAGCCCTGCCTGTTTGCCGAAAGCTGGGACTCCTCCTTCCTGGACCCCAAACAAGGGCTTTGTGTTCTGGGGTCAAACCAGGCTGGAGATGCCCCCATGGTCCAGCCGCTGCCCCTTGGCTGGTCTGCCCCAGGGTGTGGCGTTGGGGACGGCACCCCTCTGTCCTCCCTCTGTGGAGTGCCTGAAGGCTGTGCTGCTGTGCGGGCCAGGTGGTGTGCCCGCTCCTGCCCCTCTAGGTCCCTGCCCCCCAGGAGGGCCATGGAATGGCGGGAGGGGTCAGGGAGGCTGCTGCCGGCTTTTCTGGGTGTTTTCTTTGGTGGCAACTTTACAGATTTGCATTCCTTCCCCGCTTGTCCACAGCCCTGAAACGGTCCAGGACTCAGCATCTTTTCTGATAAATTCTCAGCTGGGCCAGCCTAAAAGGGGCTGAATTTCTGCTTTTCATTCAGGTCCTCCTGTGCCCTATGGAGAGGAAGGCGGAATCCAGGGACCTTGGGAGGGGTTCGGGGGAGCACCCACAGCTTCTGGGCCAGAGGTGTGCCTGCCTGGGGCCACACAGCAACGGTGAGGATAGGTAGGACTCGGGCCACCTCACCAACATCCCTTCCATGTCCAGCACAGAGCCCCTCCTGGATAGGGCATGAGTGGGACCCAGGGAGGGGGCTAGTCGGTGTTCGGGGAGCCTGTGTGTGTGTGTGTCAGGGGCTTGCTCTGACATCCAGGCTGGAGTGCAGCAGTGCGATCACAGCTGACTGTGTCCTCAAGCTCCCAGGCTCAAGTGATCCTCCCAACCTCAGCCTCCTGAGTAGCTGGGATTCTAGGTGCACCACCAGGCCTGGCTAATTTTTTAAAATTTTCATAGAATCAGAGACTGACTATGTTGCCCAGGCTGGTTTTGAACTCCTGGCTTCAGGGGATCCTCCTGTCTCTCCCAAGGTGCTTGGATCACAGGCCTGAGCCACTGTGCATGGCCTGGGTCCTTGAGGATCTCACCAGACCCGCTCACTGCTGAGTTTTTTGCTTGGCGTTCGAGGACTTTTGTGGTTTGTCTGAGTTTCCTCTCTGGGCAGTTTCAGATCCTCTTGTGTCTAAGGCAGGCTGTCTGCTCACTCCGACTTTCACCCGACTGGCAGGGGTGGCCTCTGCCTCTCTCTCTGCTGGGCCGGGCAGGCAGCGCCTGTGGGCTCTATAGCATGGGCTTCGTGAGCAGCTGAGTGGGAGACCCGGGGAGGGAGGTGGGCCCCAGGGAGGATCTCTGAGCCTCCGCCGCCTCCTTTGGGAGATGGAGCTCCATCCCTGTCCTGTGGTGCCCGGGGGAGAGCAGCAGTAGCACATCTGGCTCCCCAGGCCTGTCCCCAAAGGACCCACAGCTTCCCTGCCAAGGTCCCAGGGACGGAGTGTGTTTGCTGAGGATGAGACTGCTGCTGTGACAGGCAGCTAATGGCCGGGCTGCCTTCCTGAGGGGGCCTTGCCCACACGGCAAAGAGCCCCTCAGAGCGAAGCAGCTGCCAGCAGGCTGTGTGGGAGCCCCTCACCACAGGAGGACTGAGTGGTAAAATTAGTTCCCCTGCCCTGTCTCCCACCCTTTAGCTGGCAGGCCTGGTTGAGCTCCTATACATGCTCACAGACCCTTCAGGTTCACGTTCTAGCACACTGGCTTCCAGCCCCGCCAGTGTCCAGGGTCCCTGTGAGCCCTGGCGTGGGCCCCCGCTCCCCGAGAAGAGGAGCAAGAGTTTACCCCCAGGAGACCACACCCTCTTCTGCTGCACATTCCCGCAGGGCAGGTACGAGGGGTGAAGGGGGGATAGCAACACAAAGGTTTCATGTGTCTAGACTTTAAGGCACTGGGGTCTCTGGCACTGCTGCCTTCCTCCAGCCCAACTCACTCCACCTGAGTCCATCTGCCCCACCCCTGCCCCACTTCCTCACGGGAGTCTCCTCAGCTTCCTCCCCATCCCATGAAGGTGGAGAGTGGGTGCAAGGCAGAACCCTGGACCCCACAGTTGCTGTGAGGACACAGCATGCAGTGTGTGTGTTGAGGAACAGGGTGCTGGGGGCCTGGGGAGAAGGGAGGTGCGCCCTCTTCCCTCTGACAAGCTTCCGCGGGCAGGGGCAGCTCTGGGCTGGCCCGTTTCTTCCAGACTCCACTCATTTTCACCCCTCATGTTATCATGAAGCAAATTCCAGACACGTGTAATTCATAGAACTTTCAGTCCAAATCTCTGAAAGATGAGGACTTTTGAAAGGTTATAACTACAATGCCACCGCACCCTCGATACTAACTCTGGTTCCAGAAATACAGCCAGTGTTGAATCAGTGCCCCTTGGCTCCTCCAGCAGGCTCTGCCAGCACACCAGCCCAAGGCACACAGCCTCCAGTGCCCAGCTTTGCTTCACACCCGGTGCCACTGCCTACACCAGCCGTGGGGCCCAGGCCACTCCTTCCTGGACTGTAAAACGGAGCCCTCTTTGGCCACCCGCCCACCCTCCCTCTTGGTGACACAGTGGGCTGAGCGAGGGACTGAACCCTTTACAGCTGATGCAAGGCTGCCCGTAGTTTGAACCTGTGTATCTGCAGAAGACCGGGTTTGATTTGTGATGTCATCTCAGACCCTGGGGTAGGGGTGCGTGTAGGAGAGACACCTCCAGCCCTTCGGGAAAGGCTCCCCTAGCAGGTTTGACTTTCTGAAGTCCAGAAAGTTGACAGTCACGACAGGAGTAGAGGCAGGTGACACGGAGTGGTCAGACTCCGGCCTGGGGGGATAGGGATGTAACAGTGAGGGGCTGGTCCCTGGCATCCAGACATGATCCTTCTGTTTACTTTGTTTCTGGGAGCTGGGAGAAGTAAAGACCATGTTTGTTTTGGGCAGATGTGTTCTGAACGTCCAACACTGCCGGCCACGCTCCCAGTGTTACCTCTGTTCGTCCACGTGGCACCCTGGAGTGATGCAAGGTCCTCCTCCCTTTGCTGCGGCCCCAGGTGACTTGGGATCTAGGGGCACCTCCTTTTCTCCCCAGCCAAGGGGGTCCATGGTCACACCCAGTTCTAGCCGCTGGCTAGGACGTCCCAGCCCCCAGAATGTCCTTGCGTGAGTGAAGCTGTGGCCTGTGGGGGGCATGACTTTCATGCCTGCCCATGGGCTATGGTGGGAAGCACGGCAGATGACGGCCTTACTGAGCTCTCCACACAAACCATCTCTTCACTCCACAGCGAGGTCAGCCGGGGCTGGAGAGCCGGGCCGTGGATCCTGGTGTGCCAACAGCCAGGTGCTCCATGCCTCCCTCGCAGGGCCTCTGTGGCTGGTGTGTGGACCCCGTAGTGGCCCCCTACCGCCTTTCTGCATGGCCTCTGTGGCTGGTGTGTGGACCCCGTGGGGGCCCTGTAGTCAGCCCTTTCGGAGTCTCCACTGAACCTTGGGTTCTGGAGGGGCCTTGTGGCTGGCGGCTGGTCCTGCCCTGGGCTGCCTTTGTGTCCTTGCTGGCTGTTGGGGGTGGGGGAAGCAGGAGCGCCTCGTTCCGTAACTGCCCAGTGTCCTCTTGCTGTGTGGCCGCCTGCAGGCTGAGGAGCCTGGGGTAGGAAGCCCAGGGTCTTGATCCTAGGCTGTGCCTCCACTGCCCACTGCTGAGTGCTTCGTGTCCCAAAGCCTCGGCGCTCAGGTGGCACTCCGGAGGTAACACTCTGGAGGTGAAGGAGGAAGGGGCCTCAGCTTAGTCGTCTGTACATGTGCGCAATCATTCTGACCTTGCAGGTTTGTTGTGGGGGTTGCGGGGGTCTCGGCATCAGTGAGCTGAAGGGTTTGTGGCCCTGGCCGACCACCTGTGCTGTTTGTGGTGTTTTCTCCGCTGTCTGCTCCCACCCCACCTCACCCTGCAGAGGAGCCGCCGACATCTGGGCCAGAGGGCGGAGGTGGGGTGAGCGTGGTGTGAAAGCACCTGGCTGTCCTGCTTGTGCGTCCTCTGGGGTGCTCAGAAGCTGGGGTAGGGTGATCCCACCACCGTCCTTCTCTTGTTGGAACCTCCACGTCGATTTGTACCTTAGTCCCTCACTGATTTTCAGCTGGCCTGGCCGGTGTCTGTTTCATCGTAATTTCTTTGTGGAAGCCTCAGTTGCCTTTCACATCTCAGGATGGGGCCCCGAGCTCCCCGCACAGACGTGGAAGGTGCGTGGGCTCTGGTCGGGAAGCTCTTTGCCTCATCTCCTTTCCACCGCCTCAGGGGAGGTCTTTCAAGGCGGTCTGCAGGTCGCCCTGGTTCTTTCCAGCGTCCGTGTGGGGCTCCCTCACACAGATGCCTTCGGGTTTCTTCATCTTCTCTGTCTGGACAGTGGAGACACTGAGGGTGGCAGAGCTAGGCGCTGGCTGAGGTTTTTGTCTGTTCACCCACTGCACTTGGAGGGAAGGCGTCTGTGGACGGGACTGGCCTTCAGCCCCAGAGGGGATGATGTGGTGTGAACGTGCTGCGGACGGGGACCTGAGGCACTGAGCCCGTCTCAGCGGTCCCTCCCCGCAGGACTCTGGGAGTCGAACACTCTCCCACAGGGAGGGTCACCCTGGGCTCTCACCTGACTCGTCTTCTGGTCTCGTCTTGCCCGGCGTGGTCCTTACCAGGTGGTGGGTCTCGGTACCTGGTAGCGGAGAGGGCTTGAAGGGGATGCCACTCCTTTGCCCTCTGGCTGCCCTCCCTCCCCGCCCCTCCCACTGGCCGGTGCCAGGCTGCCTGGGGGCTCTGCTTCTGTGCTGAGGGCTTGTTGGGGAGGCAGGGCCACTTGTCATGGCATCGTGTTGTCCTCAAGTTTTTGCAAAAATCTGAGTGTGTGTGGGGTCGGTGTCTCAGAGGGCAGGTTGGTGTTCCAGGAGAGGTGAGGTGAGGTCACCATACCTCGCCACCAGGTGTGGGGCAGTCGCCTGCCAGTGTGTGCCAGGGGTTTTTTACACTGCACCCCTCAGCTTCCAGGTCTTGTTGGGGTCGGTGTGTTTCTGCCAGGTAGCAGAGCTGGAGGCGAGCTGCACCCTCAGGGCCTGTAGTGACCACTGGCATTCAGTGAGCACATGCTGGCACCAGGCGCAGCCCTAGAGCTTTAACCACATTGGCCGGGATTTCCCTGGCAGCACCAGGAGGGCTCCTGGGCTGGGCCTCGGGCGGCTCTGCAGTGGCTGGTGGGCTTGTGCCAACCAGAGCCCAGGGCGCCCCTCCCTCTGCCTTGCTCAAGCTCACAGTCCATGGCTGGGCGGGGCTGCCTTCCCCACCCAGGACGAGCCCTGCACTCCGGTGTCCATGGCCGGAGCTGGGCTCCTACTCAGCCTCTGGTTTGGAACAGTGGGCGGGTGGCTGGAAGTAGGTGGCTGGAAGGGCCTCGTCTGGCCAGGCGTTGTGTCCCAATGGCAGCAGAAGCAGGCCCCCACGTTGAGCTGTGACCGTCTATCCTCATGCTTGGAGGAAGCTGGCCTGCAGCCGGGGAGCCTTCGTTTGTCCCATGACCACTCCCACACCCCCAAAGGTCAGTTTCAGCCCCATTTCCTGGCCCCTGGGCCTGTGCAGCAGCAGTAGTGGCTACTGGGAATTTCCTCCCATGACTGACACCTGGGAGCCGACATCTGGGCCCTGGGAGGCGGCAGCAGCACAGCCTGGGCCTTCTGTCGGTGCTGCCCGGCAGTCTCAGCGGAGCTGCGTGTGGTGCTTGGTGCCCGTCACTGGCGTGAGCTCTCTCTGTGCCTGACTCCTCCACCCTCAGGAGCCTCGTGGGGAAGTGGAAGGACCAGGTCGTGTGGCTGGCCCCAGCGTCTGTGCTGCCTGGGGCCCAGCAGAACGGGTGTTCTGGGAGGTACCTGGAGACGTTGGGAGGGCAAGAGCCTGCTGCTGTCCAGGCATTGAGGGAGGGCTGCAAGTCACAGGAGACAGGATGCGGGTCTCAGGACTCAGTCACTCTGGGTCGCCCCGGGCCCCACCAGCCAGGGTGGGGCTGGACTCACTTTCACTCTGAGTCACATGGAGCTCCTGGGAGGTTTTGAGCAGACCAGTGACCTGATCGGACTTGGTTTTAACAGGATCGCCCTGCGGTACGGGCTAGGCGGTCCTTGCGGGGCAGAGCAGGGAGCCCTGCTGGGAGGGCTTCATGGAAATCCTAGCAAGTGGTGGTAGTGAGGGGCAGTGCCGCCACCCTCTGGCCTGGGGCAGCAGGAAGAGAGGCGTTTGGGGGACCCCAGGTTTGTGCCCAGCACAGCAGCTCTGTGACTGGGGTGAAGACACAGAAACCGGCGCAGCTGCCCTCCCCACCAGGGTTGCGGCCTGGGGCTGTGAGCAGCGGCTTGGTGAGATGGAGGGGCATGGAGGCACCCGCTCACCCCAGGAGGGTGTGGAAGAGGTTGGGTATGAGGGGCTTCCCTGGATGAGACCTTGGCACAGGTGGATGCTCCTGGAGTTGAGACACGTTCTCTCGTGCAGGCATGCTTGGTGGGTGAGCTGTGTTGCATGTAGCTTTGAAGCCCTTTCCACTCTGGGGTGGGGTGGGAGGAAGTGAGGTTGCCATGCAGGGTGCTGACAACATTGAACATCCAGCTTGGGGAGGGGCTCCCGGTTTGCAGCATTTGCCCATTGCTGGGGTGTAACTGCCAACCGGGGCAGATTTCAGGAGATCAACCAGATGTCAGCCAGCTCACAGACTTCCCCTAGTCTTGACTGTCTGCCCCGAGCATCTACAAGTGGCTGGTTCTGGGGCCGGAGCCGGCTCCTCCCATGGCAGAGCTGCTGCCTGGGCTCCGAGGGGAGCCTGCAGCCCTGACCTGTCTGTCAGTTATACGAGCGCAGGAAAGGCTCAAATGGCAGCAAGGGACGAGGCTGAAGTTGAAGTCCCAGGCGCTGGGTTAGAGCTCTTCACGTCTGCCCCACACCTTTACAGGTAGACCTGGGGCTACACCGCAGGGCCCTGGCCATGGTTGGAGGCCTGCATACATTCTCCACTCTGCAGCGTTCCTGTGGGTGCTCTCGACTGTCTGTGCCCACCTGGGACACGCAGGGTGGCGGTGGCCTCTTCCTGCCAGCCCTGCCTGTGGCCAGCCAGTCGGGGCCAGGGAAGCCCCAGCATCTTGCATGTACAGAGCTCCCCGTGGTCAGCTGGGGTGTGGAGGTCGGCAGGGTCTGAGCCGCTGCTCCCACCTCTCTGATTGGCCGAGAGTCAGGCCGGGTCACAACCACGCTGCCATCACAAACCTGGGCTTTTGTTCTCCTGGTTACGATAGAACCTCACTGCTTGGCCTCGCTCGGGGGTGCCACCTCCCCGCACCGTGTTTGGGTCTGCAAACGTCTGTGTTGTGCCGGCCCCACTTCCCGTGGCTGTATTGGGCCCACATCGTGGCTGTCCACGCATGGGTCACTCTTCAGAACATTGTCGTGGCCAAGCTGTCAGAGCCCAGTAGCAACTAGTCGGCCCCCACGAGTGGTTGGTTGGTGGGCAGAAGGCTGCCAGTGGCTGAGTCCCTTGGCACACCTGCCTCCCAGCGTGTGCCCCAAGCGCCCACCTGGGAGCAAATGGCATGTGCCTGAGCTCCCTCCACCGCCCAGGCCTTCCCTCCCGGGCCTGAGAGCAGTGGTTGGAGAGTCGTCCTGAGCTGGTGGCGCTTGGCTTGAGCAGCTTTCCCGACAGCCACTCACCTGGGTGGCTGGGCAACGGGGGTGAGTGAGTGGAGCAGGCCCTGCTGGGGCTTGACAGGTGCCCTCCAGAGCCTGCCGTGGCTGGGAGAGGTGGGGGTCCCCAAGGTGACTGGCCTGCCTCTCTGTTGTGCGTCCTCACTGCAGTTGTCGCCTGGTTGGGCCCGGAAATGGGACGTCGCGCCTCCTCGGGGAGTGTAGAAGCAGCCAGGGCCTCTCCAAGCCGCTGCTGTGACAGAAAGTGAGCGAGCTGCCAGAGGATGTCCACCACCACGACCGTTGCCCCCGCGGGGATCCCGGCAGCCCCGGGGCCTGTGAACCACCACCACGACCGTTGCCCCCGCGGGGATCCCGGCAGCCCCGGGGCCTGTGAACCCACCGCCCCCGGAGGTCTCCAACCCCAGCAAGCCCGGCCGCAAGACCAACCAGCTGCAGTACATGCAGAATGTGGTGGTGAAGACGCTCTGGAAACACCAGTTCGCCTGGCCCTTCTACCAGCCCGTGGACGCAATCAAACTGAACCTGCCGGTGCGTAGCTGCTGCCTCCCCAAGAGCCACGTTCTGCTGCTGCTGTCCTCTGTCCCCCTCGTGCTGCCCCCACTCCTGGAAAGACTGCCATTCTGGCCTTAGGAAGGTGCTGCTAAGCTGGGGACAGCCTGTGCCTCAGGAAGCCCACAGCACGAAGGCACACAGCGGTCACGTGGGCGTGGGAGAGTCGAGGGCGGCTGCCCCGGGTGCAGGAAATAGGGAGAAGCCACGCGCGTCTGGGAGGAAAGCAGGTGGACGGTGATGGGGCTTAGGAGTCGAGGTTCACTGGGGCCTTCTTCTGCCTCACTGGCTCCTGCAGGATGGCCCATCTGCCAGCTTGGCGAGCCCACTTGGAGTTAGAGGCAGAGATGTTGAGGCCTGCCTTCCGGATGATGGTGCCCTCAGCTGCATGCTCGTTTTTGACCTGGGCCCAAATAGACAAACCCTGAGCATTGCAGAGGAAGCCCTGGGCTGGTGCTTGGTGGCCTGGGCTCTAGGCTCTGCGAGGCCCTGGTCACCTGCAGGTTTAGACCCCGGAAGGTTTGGCCCCATCTCCAGTATGTAGACCTGTCCTGGGGTCTGCCCTAGCCCTGTGGGCTCCCCTCTGCACATGCTTGGGGTCCGGAGAGAGGTTAGGCAGGAGTTTGGAGCTGGCCAAGTGCCCACCTCAGAAAGTGCCTCTGGGCCAGCCCCAGTCCTCAGTCCACTTGGGAAGGCCAGGCTGTATCCTCTTGGGAATTGCGAAAATAATTATGTAGAATCTTTCGGTAATGCCTCTGAAAATCTCTTTCCTAGGATTATCATAAAATAATAAAAAACCCAATGGATATGGGGACTATTAAGAAGAGACTAGAAAATAATTATTATTGGAGTGCAAGCGAGTGTATGCAGGACTTCAACACCATGTTTACAAATTGTTACATTTATAACAAGGTAAGACGCCGGCCCAGAATGCCGCTTGCAGTCAGGATTCGGGTGCTGTGTGGCGCGGATCCCCTGGCCATTCTTGCCAGTGCCAGGTGGACCTGGGCGCTTTGCAGCAGCTCTTGGGCAGGTTCAAAGCACATCACCTGGCCGGGTGCCATGGCTCACACCTGTAATCCCAGCACTTTGGGAGGCCGAGGTGGGCGGATCTCTTGAGCTCAGGAGTTTGAGATCAACCTGTGCAACATGATGAAACCCCATCTCTACTAAAAATACAAAAAAATTAGCCGGGTGTGGTGGCACCTGTAATCCCAGCTACTTGGAAGGCTAAGGCAGGAGAATCAGTTAAACCTGGGAGGTGGAGGTTGCAGTGAGCCGAAATCGTGCCACTACACTCCAGCCTGGGTGACAGAGCAAGATTTCGTCTGGAAAAAAAAAAAAATGTATATGTATATATGTATACGTATGTGTGTATATGTTATATATATTCATTTAGTTCTCTCCTGTGCTGCCAAATGTTAAATTTTAAGTATTTTTTTTAGCTACAACTAATAATGTCCTTTGCAAGCACACAGCTCCTTTCCTGATCTGGACTCTCTGTGTCTTCAGCCCACAGATGACATTGTGCTAATGGCCCAAGCCTTAGAGAAAATTTTTCTACAAAAAGTGGCCCAGATGCCCCAAGAGGAAGTTGAATTATTACCCCCTGCTCCAAAGGGCAAAGGCCGGAAGCCGTCTGCGGGAGTCCAGAGCGCAGGTACAGGGAGCCAGGGTGGGCAAGGGGCGGGGCCTCTGTGCAGCGGCCCACCGATGGATGGACTGGGACGCGAGTCCCTTAGCCATCTGAGCTGTTTCCCGTCTGTCGTGAAGAGCTCATGGGTGCTGGGTCTTGGCTGAGTGTGGCCTGTGGGTGATGTTGGAGGGGCAGCTAGCCCAGGGATACAGAAGATATTAATGCTGGAGCTGCTTTTGAGCCCACTCTGGGGAGGAGCTCATGGTCTGGGAGGATCGCCTGTCCCTGCTCTTCACCTTCCAAATCCTGCTCCCCCTTCCAGCTCCAGCCCTGAAGTCACTTCTTCCATGACGCCTGGGGCCTGTGCCCCTCCTAGGACTTTGTCTCTTCAGCACTCATTTTATTCTCTGTGACCTGAGAGTCACTGTCACCTGCCTGGCTCCCTGGTCAAGTAAGACCGCCTCTCCTTGTTGGGGAGCACGGTGGTGATTAGTGCTGTGAGCCCTGGGATCCCACCTGGCCTGGAAACCCGGCCCGCAGGCGTGTCCAGATGGAAAGGCTGACCGAGCGGGATGGTCAGTGCCGTGTGCTGTCCCGTGTTGCAGATGGGAGAAGCTGGGGGCTTAAGTACGGCCACAGCCTTGGTCACTCAGCTAGTTACTGAGGGAACCGAGTTCGGTACCAGCTTTCTGTGACTCCAGGGTGGCCCTTGACTGCCAGGCCATGGGACTGCCCTGGCTTCCTTGTTCTGCCTCCTATGGTCTGTGGCGGGGGTCTCCCCTTCATGCGGGGAGCCCTCAGCCAAGATGAGCCAGAGCAGTCCTGCCCCCAAGATGCAGGGTCGGGGGCATCTCAGCATGGAGGGCTCTTCTGGCTGGGGGTTTTGGCAGCACAGAGCTGGCCCCCATGTTCTGGCTGGAGGGGTGGCACTGGAAGCTTCTGGAAATACTAGTAGAGCCCGGCATGCCAAATGTCGCTTCCTTGTCTTGAAGGTACGCAGCAAGTGGCGGCCGTGTCCTCTGTCTCCCCAGCGACCCCCTTTCAGAGCGTGCCCCCCACTGTCTCCCAGACGCCTGTCATCGCTGCCACCCCTGTACCAACCATCACTGCAAACGTCACGTCGGTCCCAGTCCCCCCAGCTGCCGCCCCACCTCCTCCTGCCACACCCATCGTCCCTGTGGTCCCTCCTACGCCGCCTGTCGTCAAGGTGAGCACCCTGAGTCCGGACGGCTGGGGCGTCCGAGCCCAGCCAGGGTTCCTGAGGTCAGGGCAGGAGCGGCGGGCGGGGGGCTCCCGTCTTTCCCTGAGTGCCGGCTCCTGGGAGTGGCTCTCTCCGCGCCCTGGGAGGTCAGGCCGTTGTTCCTGACGCAGATGAGGAGACCTAGGCCTGGGGAGCTGAAGGTCACACAGCTGGTAAGGGAGGGCCTGGCTGAACTTGAACCCCAGCTTCTCTGGCCAGAAGCCCTAGCCAAGGGCTCGGTCAAGGTGGGGAAGGTGTGGGAGAGAAGCAAAGGTCGGGGGGTCCCAGTCCTCCCCTGCTCACAGCCAGGAGTGTGGTGCCAGCTGTACCCACCTGGGTGCATTGTGAGGTGCCGGCACCCAAGCCGGCCCCGCCTGTGGGCTCCACATGGGAGCATGGGGACCCGCCTATCCTGCGCCCCACTTGGCTGGGAGCTTTTCACAGTGGGCCGTGTTGGTCTCGGCAGGGAGTGGGTGCTCCCTGCAAGATTTGGGGCTAGCGAGGCCTGGTGAGTCTCCTGCTTTGGGCAGGGCCCGTGCCAGGCACTTATGTGTATTATCTTCTTCGATTTGATCCTCACAGCAACCCTCTGGGCAGACAGTATTTCCCCCATCTTACAGATGAGGAAGCGGGCGCTCAAAGGGGTTAAATGGCTCGCCCAAGGTAAAACGCCACCTCCGTTGCTTCCCCTCCCCGTGGCCTTCACTGCCTGCACTTATGGGTGGCCCCCGGCCCAGCCGCCTCCGCCAGCGGGGGCTGTTTCTGGAGCATGTCCCATTTGCCACGGCCAGATGAGTCCATCCCTGCTCCCACCCGCCCTCTGCGGCACGCGCCTGGCGCTTGGCAGCCCGTGGGCGCCTGTCAAGTGTTGTGGATAGCCGGCTCCGGCCCCTGCCAGTCCGAGGGTGGCGGCTTGGCTGGGCAGTGACTGTGGGTGGCTCTCTAGACGGCAGGTGCCGTGGGCTGGCTCCTCTCCCGCTGGGCTAAGATTAGAAGCCGGCTGAGCTGGTCTCAGGGTGCACACTGAGCCCTGGCCCCGGAACGCTGAGGTGATGCCCATGGGTGCTGGGTGCTGAGGCCCTTGCAGGCTGCCCAGAGAGACCTGCACACCCCCAGGGGGCCTGGACATTAAACATGAGTGTCTGCCTGGTGCCTGGCTCCGCCCCCAGGACACACCCGTGGAAGGCTCTGTGGGTCGTCTCCCTCCTCTCCTTGCTTGAAATAGCCTTCAGTGGCTCCCATTGCCGCCGGGATGGAGTCCAGACTCGCCCACTCACCCCCTGAAGTCCCTTGTTCCCAGAGCTGCTGTGGCTGCTTCATGCCTCCTGGTTGGGCTGCCCCTGCCCTGTGTCCGGAATGCTCTCCTGCCTCCTCCTTGTCCCGCAAAACTTGTGTTTGTCTGCGGAGCCCCCGCTGTCAGGCCCTTGTCTGGAACTTTCCTGCTGGTCTCTAAAAGCAGGGAGTTCCCAGGTCTCTGCAACGCCGAGGTCCCCGGGTCCTGGCCTGGGTGCTTGTTAGGTGTCTGGTGAATTGCATGCAGCACCTCACACGGCTTGGGGTGTGAGGGGCGAGCCCACCCGGGACCCCTGAGCCCTCGGGGCTAAGGGAGAGAGGGGTCTCCCCATGCCCAGGTGAGGGCGGGTTTCAGAGTTGAGCCTGAGGGAGAGTCCCAGCCTTACCACTGCCAGCTGTGTGACCTTGGGCCAGTGACATGGCCCCTGAGCCTTGGTGTCCTCTCCTGTGGGGCCGTGCATGTGGCCGCTTAGCCCGGCGCCAGGCAGGCAGACAGACAGTGCCCCAGAAACGCGGTTGCAGCGACATGCATCTTCGGGGCGGCGGCCTGGTTTCCGGGGCTCACTGGTTATTTCACTGTCGCAGAAAAAGGGCGTGAAGCGGAAAGCAGACACAACCACTCCCACGACGTCGGCCATCACTGCCAGCCGGAGTGAGTCACCCCCGCCGTTGTCAGACCCCAAGCAGGCCAAAGTGGTGGCCCGGCGGGAGAGTGGTGGCCGCCCCATCAAGCCTCCCAAGAAGGACCTGGAGGACGGCGAGGTGCCCCAGCACGCAGGCAAGAAGGGCAAGCTGTCAGAGCACCTGCGCTACTGCGACAGCATCCTCAGGGAGATGCTGTCCAAGAAGCACGCGGCCTACGCCTGGCCCTTCTACAAGCCGGTGGACGCCGAGGCCCTGGAGCTGCACGACTACCACGACATCATCAAGCACCCGATGGACCTCAGCACTGTGAAAGTACGTGGCTGTGCGGCAGGCCCTGCTCTGCCCACGTCCTGCGGATCTGCCGTGGGTGCTAATGTCTTGTGCCGGCTGAGTGGGGGCTCTCGGGGAGCAGGGTCTCGCCTGCTGGAGAAGTGCACCCTCCGGGCTGGCCCCTGCGGCCCTGGCTGTGGCTGGCAGGGCCCAGCGAGAAAGGTGTGCCCTGCCCGTGGGTCCCGGAGTCTGTGGCTCTGTTGTTGTTTATTCCCATCAACCCCATTTGGTGATTTAATTGATTTCCTTCCCAACTCCCATTCTGTATCATCAGGTCAGGGGGCTCCTAGATCTGGGCCACTCTCACAGTTGGCTCAAGTTTTAAAGCTATACTTTGCCTCCCTCAAGCCCTGGATACAGGCGCCTCACAGCAGACCGGAGTGAGGTGGCCGGTGGGGATGGCCTGGCTTCTGTCCCTTAAGTGCCTCCAAGCCCCACCCCCTCACCAGACGGAAGCGGGCCCTGGGCGGGTGGCAGAGCTGAGACTGAGAGCCTGACCTCCCCCATGCCCGTCTTCTCGAGGCGGCAGCCTCTGCCTGGGCTCTTGTGTGCCTCGCAGCAGGTCAGAGTGAGTCTGTCCCGGTGGGGGGTGGCGGGGCGGGTGGGGAGTGGCATTTGAGCTACGCCGCCCCAAGGCAGGGTGAGCTCCACCAGGTCTTCCCTGAGCGCCTTTCCAAACTTCTGGCTGGCACCTGGTCTCCCTC
Source organism: Macaca thibetana thibetana (assembly GCF_024542745.1). Lineage (NCBI taxonomy): Eukaryota > Metazoa > Chordata > Mammalia > Primates > Cercopithecidae > Macaca > Macaca thibetana. The sequence continues at coordinate 798,483 of NC_065592.1, read as the reverse complement.
TGGGAGAGCTCTGAGCCAGCTCCCAGGGACATGCAGGCGGTGGAGGTGTGGGCAGCCTCCTCCGCCAACTGCTGGTGGCCCTGGGAAGAGCTGTTGGGAGCCCTGTTGGGCAGTTTTTTGTTTTCATCCTGGAAAGCCAGTTGCAGTTATTCTCCACCCCCTGAACCAGGATCCCCTGATGAAAGCCTTTTCTTCCCTGGTTGACTGGATCTCGGCCGGGACAGACCTGGCTGGCTCAGGCCCCAGTGCCGGGTGCACAGTCAGGCGAAAGCGATGAGCGCGGCTGCCTGGCTTCACTGCCGTGGGTGGGGAAGCTGAGGGCCGGAGCCACGTGGCTCAGAAGCTGCCAGGAGCGTCGGCTCCAGCCTCCAGGGCCAGGGTTTGTGTGCCTATACCACAGCACAGTAACAGGAATTTCTGGAACATCATTGGGGGTTCCAGCGTTTGTGCCAGACCGAAGCTCAGCTTAATTCCGTTTTGGTCGAAGGGTCTGATTTGCCCTTGAAACCATAATAAAGAAGCTCTAGAAAACCAGTTCACTTTAAAGTTGTGATCTGCTTTGTTCGGAGCTTCCCACCTCTGTCTGTCCTGGCGTGAGGAGAAGCCAGGTGCCGTGGCAGCACCTGCTGCCTGCGAGTGTGGCCCAGACGCCGCGGGGAAGGGGCATGAATCAGCAAGAGAGGCCTCAGGACCTGTAGATTTTACCGATGGAGCTTTTGGGGATGGTTTGCCCCGGCACATGCTAAAACAGAAAAACAAGCTTTTCTCCCAACATCAGAGGCTTTCAGGTCCCTCTGTGCTCCCGGGTTCTTTCTGCCAGCCCTTCTTTCTGGATGGGTCTCATGTCCGAGTGCACAGGGTACAGGCCGTGAATTGGCGGGCGCCCTCTGCGGGTTAGGACCCAGCCCCTCCATCTCACTGGCACCTGGGTGAATGCAGCCTGGACCCCATGGAGCGGTCGGGGTAGATTCGCCCTGCCCTTGCGTGTGTCCTCCCTCGAGGTCCCCGACAAGGTCCCTCTCCTTGAAGCTGTCCCGGGATGGGAAACCCACTCCCTCCGGCACAGTGTGACCTCTTTTTGCCCCAACTGGTGTGTTCCTAGTGGCCACCTTGGAAACATCCGTCGACGGTCCTGCCTCTGGCCGCTCCCTGGCCAAGCCACCTGCACCTCCCAGCTCTGGGGACTGACTGTGTGCCCCTCCTCACCCCTGCCACCTGGGACTGTCTGCCCAGGCCTTGGCCTCAGTTCTCCGCTTGCCAAAGCCAGGTGGGACCCGCGGTGGGTTTTGCTCTAGGGTCTCTGTGTGGCCGAGTAGACGTGGGTGGGTGTCGGCCCACACGCCCCCATTGCCTCCACTGCTGTGGGGTTCAGTAACTGCCGCTGGACACAACATGGAGTCCCTTAGGTCCAGCTAGGCCCCTGGGATACCGGGGTGCTTCTGTAAGACGCAAGCTGGCTAACAGCTACTGGCTTCCTCAAGGGAGAAATAACATTTCCTTGTGTAGACTGAGCAGGCCCCTGTCGTTGGTGGAATCTGACTTTGCCGCAGCCTCACGCCGCCCTGGGGCTGCCGATGGCATGTCGGCGTGTGAAGATTTACCCACTTTGTGTGAAGGGACGCTCTGGACAAGGAAGGGGCTAAGGGACACCCGCGGGAACCCGGGATTTCTCGTTGAGCGCCTTTTTCTTCCAACCGGGAGATCTGTCTCTGGAGTCCCAGACCCTCCCTGCCAAGCCATCGAGTCACCCTCTCATGTCCTCACTTAGAGCTTCCTTGTATGAGGTGCCGGAGAGCTGGGGTGTCCTGCTGGCCAGGCCGGTAGGCACTGTCCTGGAGCTGGCAGTGGCTGCTGCTCCGGTGTTCATCTCGTGGGGTGTGGCAGAGAGTCCTGAGGCCACAGGCCACGCTCACTGACCCCTGTCGCTGTGTGTTGCAGAGGAAGATGGATGGCCGAGAGTACCCAGACGCACAGGGCTTTGCTGCTGATGTCCGGCTGATGTTCTCGAATTGCTACAAATACAATCCCCCAGACCACGAGGTGGTGGCCATGGCCCGGAAGCTCCAGGTAACCCGAGGTTGGGCACAGGTGGGGCGGCTCAGCTCGGCGCTGTGGGCATCCTGGCCTCGGTGTGGGGTGGGTGCCCAGGTAATTGTCCAGCTGAGGAAGGCCTCAGCCTCATTCCCTCAACACATTTTTCCCGAGTGCCAACCAGGTCCTGCCAGGCTCTGAGCTGGGTTCCAGGAGCTGCCGCTGGGGCAGGGCAGCCGGTGAGCAGGCGGGACCGCTGGGACTCCGTGGGGGTGTCGCAGCAGTGAGCCTTTCCCACCGGGGGCTGGCGCACGTACCAGGTGGGAGGGCAGATGCCCTTTCTCCTGTGGCTTCACCGACTGTAGTTTCCAGCAAGTCTCTGTGGCAAGGAGAGGCTTGGACACTAGCCTGACAGTGCAGCCGGTGGATGAATTAGATGACAGTGGCTTGTGTAGCATTTTGCTTTTCTGACAACAGAAGTAAAAGGCGGATTGGAGAAGATGCAGGAAGCAGTGGGATGTCTTAAGGGAAAACAGGAGTGTCTTGGTCTGGCTCTCAGCACAGGGACTTTGTGAACATGCACAGACCTCACAGAGATATTTGTGTTTGTGTGTGGACATCTGTGCGTGTGTGGACCTGTGTGCGTGCACGTGTGTGCGTGTGTGGACCTGTGTGCGTGCACGTGTGTGCGTGTGTGGACCTGTGTGCGTGCATGTGTGTGCGTGTGTGGACCTGTGTGCGTGCTCCTGCCTGCATGTACATTTTTCTGCCAAAGTCCAGGTCCCGCACACATATTTTGGTGTGGGTGGATGCGCCAGAATCTATTCTTACCTTTTCTAATTGTGATCGCAGGTGGTTTGCTTTTATCAATAACAGCACCCCTATCATAAATGTTATTTAATCAAAGGACTTGATTTTGGGAGGAAAGGGGAGAATTATGGGTACGTGTTCTCTTCCAGCGTGCTTTTCCTTTTCACGGGACCCAGAATGTTGTGTAAGATGTTCACAGTCCTTGCACAGACTGTTTTGAAATCCCCGAGCAGCCCGTGGTATTATTGCGGATGACACAGGACCCATAAAAGGGGCAGAGAGAGAAACTCGTTCCCGCCCTGCGGGTCCTGCTGCCTTTCCCACCCTCCCGTGCACAGGGCCTGCCCAAGGTCCTCTCCCAGGCACTGCTGCCATTGCCACCCTCTCTCTGCACTGGGTCCTGCGGGGGATGATGGCAGAGTGGTCCTGGAGGTCCCATTACATCCAGAGGAAGCCATCAGAACCCCGGTTTTATACCGAGACCTTGCTCACTGTGTCTTGAACCCAAAAGACCTCGCAAAGCCCAGTCTTCTGGAGCCTGGTAAATGCTGGGTTGAGTTTAACGAGGGAGCTGAGCGTAGAGGATGGAAACCCAGGCTTGCAGACCAAGCAGGGACGCCGGCAGCTCTGCCCCCCCTACTCCTGCAACAGGTGCTGTTGGATAGACATGGTGCTCACGCCTGTAATCCCAGCACTTTGGGAGGCGGAGGTGGGAGGATCACTTGAGGCCAGGAGTTTGAGATGAGCTGTCTCTAAAACAGATTTTCAAAACGAGCCACGTGTGGTGGTGTGTCCCTAGTACCAGCTACTCAGGAGAGTGAGATGGGTGGATCACCTGAGCCCAGGCATTTAAGACTGCAGCGAGCTGTGATTGCACTGCACTCCAGCCTGGGCAACAGAGTGAGACCCTGAGGCTGATGGATTTCCATGACTGAATACTATTTAGCAATTGTACCATTTTATCAATTGAGCTGTGGGGTTAGAGCCCAACAGCAAAATGACCTGACCTGAATGACCTTCAAGATTGTCAACCGAATGGGGGCCTGGATCGCTGCGCTGTGGGTTGGGTTGCCTCTGGGGACATCTGAGAGGAGAGCCCGGGATATGAGAGCCTGGGGTGGGCTTTTGCAGAGCTGGGTCCAGCCTGAACAGTGGAGGCACATCATGTGTGCAGATGGTGTGGATTCAGGTTTCTGGGCTGGGCAAAGAAAGCTCTCATTTCCGCGTCACTGTGCATCCCTGTCTTCACTGAGCCCGGGCTGCCCCAGGGAGGGGGGCGTTTGCTGAGAGGGGCTACTGAGGGCCTAGGTCCTGGTCCAAAGGCTTTCCAAAGTCAATTTTGATAGGAAGTTCGGGTGTGATGGCTCACACCTGTAATCTCAGCACCTTGGGAGGCCAGGGTGGGAGGATCACTTGAGCTCAGGGGTTCAAGACCAGCCTGGGGAACAGAGCAGGACCCTGTCCTTACAGAAAATAAAGTAGGCTGGGCGTGGTGGCTCACACCTGTAATCCCAGCACTTTAGGAGGCCCAGACAGATCACAAGGTCAGGAGTTCGAGAATAGCCTGGCCAACATGATGAAACTCCGGCTCTACTAAAAATACAAAAAATTAGCTGGGAGTGGTGGCACACACCTGTGATCCCAGCTACTTGGGAAGCTGAGGCAGGAGAATCACTGGAAACCAGGGTGTGGAAGATGCAGTGAGCTGAGATCATGCCATTGCACTCCAGCCTAGGCAAAAGAGCAAGACTCTGTCTCGAGAGAAAAAAAAATAGTAAAATATATATGTATATAAAATGAAATATTTATATATATATTTATATTTGAGACAGGTCTCACTCTGTCACCCAGGCTGGAGTGCAATGGCATGATTTCAGCTTGCTACAGCCTCGACCTCCTGGGTTCAAGCAATCCACCCATCACAGCCTTCCGAGCAGCTAGGATCACAGGCGTGTGCTGCCATGAGTGGCTAATTTTTATATTTTTTTGTAAATAAAATATTGATAGGACTAGACTTTGGCCTTTTGGACCAACTTTTGGAGTTAACCCTTCATGAGATGTGATGCTCCAGTCAGTTCCGGGGTGAAGAGATGGGAAGGGGTCAACACTCGGACTCCTGTGGCTGTGGAGGACCCTGTCCAAGCTCAAAGGAAGACACTCCCATTTCACAGCAGGGGCAGCCCGGAGAGCTTCGGGCCAGCAGGCTAGAAGGATGCGTGCATCTTCTAGAGAGGGCTCATGGAGTTGGTGAAGGGAGCTGTGGGCCAGCTCCTGTGTCCCCTGCTCCCAGGCCTGTCCCCAGGAATTGCCTGGGGAGGGAGGGAGGGCGAGTTGGAAGCGATCACAGCCCCCAGGCAGGCGGGACCCTGTCTCCTCCTGCCCCGACCTTTGTAACAGCTGTGTGTGCTGCCCCAGGGGCACTTCAGGAACCCTGAGGGCCCACACCAAGGGGCAGCCCCATGGGGGTCCATGTCTTCAGGGCAACCTCTGTTCTCCCACAGGATGTGTTTGAGATGAGGTTTGCCAAGATGCCGGATGAGCCCGTGGAGGCGCCGGCACTGCCTGCCCCCGCAGCCCCCGTGGTGAGCAAGGGTGCTGAGAGCAGCCGTAGCAGCGAGGAGAGCTCTTCGGATTCAGGCAGCTCGGACTCAGAGGAGGAGCGGGCCACCAGGCTGGCAGAGCTGCAGGAGCAGGTGGGCACTGGCATACCTGGGTAGGGTTCAGGGGCTGAGGCGGGATTGCTGGCACGGCAACCCAAGTTCTGTCCCTTTGCATGGTTCCCTCCTCTGCCCTGTGTCCCACAGCAGCCGCCGCAGTGCTTCCTCGTAAAGGTACTCAGAGTGCCCTCCCCGGGTCTGTTCTGGCGTGGCGCGAGCCTAACCCACAGCACACATGGGTGGCTGCGCTGACTCCTGGCTGGGATGTTTCTGGAGACCTGGCGGGCCTCAGGTGGGAGCTCAGTGGTCATGTGTGGTTATGTGTGCCTTGCTCTGCTTGAGAAAGGCCTGTGAGGCACTTGCAGAGGCCGCAGTAGTGCCTGGGCTCCAAGCAGTCACTTGCAGTGGGGTGGGGTGCGGGCTCCAGGGTCCTGAGGGCCCTGCCGTGCAGCTGCCCAGCCCCAGCCCAGCTGCCAGGCTGTGCTTCCTCCCCCTTCTCTGCCTCGCTTTCCTCGTTTGCAGTATGGGACAGATGTCGCCCCCTCTGAGCTGTCTCGAGGTCGAATTGAGAAAGATGTGAATTGTTTCCCCAAACCTCCGGCAGCCAGCCAGGTGCATGATTTCTGGGGCCCCAGATTGAGAGAAAATAGAGCAGGGCTGTCGAGTCAGGAGGGGAACAGCATGAATCAGGGCTGCAAGGACAGCGATGGCCCTGCAGACCCCAGAGTTGGGTAGGACATTTGATTTTGAAGTGGCAAGGACACACAGCGGGGCAGACGTCTGTGAGGTGGCAGCTCCTCCACCCACCCACTGTCTTCCTTGCACAGACCACCCAAAGGCAGGGACAGGCTGTGTCCTCACCTGGGCAGTGCCTCTCCTCTCCCATGGTGTGGCTCCAGTGGAGAGGGCGAGGTGCTTGGCACACTGCCAGCTGCAGGGCGGCCCCGGATGAATGCTGGCTGCTGGCAGTGGTTTGTTTTAACCCCGGAGACCTGCGTGTTATCAAATGGCTTCCCAGAAGTTACTGATGAAAATCTCCTTTGTGCAGGCATTTAAACTTCTAGAGAGTCCTTCCTCATCTAAACAGTGGTGATAAAAATGTTAGCTGCCCACCTAATGTAGATGACGGGTTCATGGCTGCAGCAAACCACTGTGACACGTGTATACCTGTGTAACAGACCTGCACGTTCTGCACATGTATCCCAGAACTTAAAGTATAATAGTTTTTTTAAAAAAGTTAGCTGCCCTTAGCTGCCCTGTTGTGCTGCCTGTGCAGTGCTGAACCTGTGGCCAGGCATCTCTTCCCCACTGCAGGTGAGGAAGCCAAGGCGGAGAGGGCTCATGACTCACTAGGGGTCACGGGAGTGAGGGGCAGAGCAGGGCCCGGGTGCTCCTGGTTCACCTCCGTGCCCAGCGGAGGCAACTCCGACATCGCCCCAAGCCCCCTCCCATCCAGGGCCCCAGGCAGCCCCAGTGGTGTGGGCTGTGCCCGACGCCTGCTCAGCTGCCCGCTCTTTTCCAGCTGAAGGCCGTGCACGAGCAGCTGGCCGCCCTGTCTCAGGCCCCCGTAAACAAACCAAAGAAGAAGAAGGAGAAGAAGGAGAAGGAGAAGAAGAAGAAGGATAAGGAGAAGGAGAAGGAGAAGCACAAGGTGAAGGCCGAGGAAGAGAAGAAGGCCAAGGTGGCTCCGCCTGCCAAGCAGGCCCAGCAGAAGAAGGCTCCTGCCAAGAAGGCCAACAGCACGACCGTGGCCGGCAGGTGGGCTCCAGACCTGCTCAGGCTGCAAGAGCCCGGCGCTCAGTGTGCTATGGGGGCTCACGTAGCAGCAGTGCTGGGATTGGGGGCTTTGTGCCTTGGCCACCTGGAAACCAGGGTGATGAGGGCGTGGAGACTGAGGACCTGATGAGACCTATGCTAGGAAGTCCGGGGGCTCAGGTGGTGCTGCTCAGCTGTCTGCAGGGCAGGCCTGGATTCTGGGCATGGAAGTGCTGCCACGGCCTGGTCTCCACATCTTGAAGCTTTTGGGATGTTTTCCTGGTCTGGGCCAAGGATCTTGACTTGGGGGAGTTGAATGCCCCATTTTGGGCTTGCCCATAGGCAGGGAGCAGGGGTGGTGGAATCGTGCACAGCTGCATTCAGCCTCCTTGAGCCCGTGCTGTGGCTGGACACCACCCTGAAGAGTGTCTGCTGGGGACACGCAGGAGCCACAAAGCAATATGAGCTAGTAGGGAAGGAGCTCAGGCCCAGGATTCCTCTGCCAGCCAGGTAGAAGGGAGGCTTCCCGGGGCGGGAGGCAACAGCTGTGTGGGAGCAAGCTTGGCAGCCGAGGGCTGGGGAGGGAGTTCCAACAACAGGGAACAGTGGGTACAAAGCCGCAGAGGCAGCAGGACGTGTTCCTTTTGGGAATGAGGGCAAATTTGGCACCACTGAAAAAAAACAAGTTGGGAAAAGAGGTGAGTTGAGGCTGCTGAGATCGGCCGGCTTCGTTTGAGGTGTTCACGCTTCCTTTCCAAGCAGATGAAGGGGAGTTAGGATTTAAGCTCAGCATGGTCGGATCCTAGCCGCTATGGAGAAGAGCTTAGTGGGAATCTGGAATGGAAGACAGGATACCTACCCCTTTGGAGGTTATCGTGGTTGTGCAGGCAAGATAAATTGGTGTGGCTCTGGAGGTAGAATAATTTGGGAGGCGGCATGGCCAGGTCCTGGTGCTTGGAGGGGAGAGGAGAGGAGCCTGGGGGTCCTGGGTTTGCGCTTGGACGGCTGGGTCAGCCATTGATGGAGACAGTGAGTGGAATGGTCGGGGTAGGTCTTTCCTTCCCTTCTTTTCTCCCTCCCTCCCTCTTTCCTTTTTGGAGGGGGATGCAAAAATCCATTTTTCTTATACAGGTTGAGTATCCTTTATCTAAAATAAGGGTGTTTCTAGAATAAAAAGTGCTTCAGATTTTGGATTTTTTCAGATTGTGGAATTTTTGCATTATACTCCCCATTGAGCATCTCAAATCTGAAGCATCTCAAATCTGAAAATCTGAAATGCTCCAGTGAGCATTTCCTTTGAGCGTCACGTTAAGATTCAGACAGTTTCAGATTTTGGAGCATTTTGGATTTTTGGTTTTGGGATACCTAGCCTGTACTATCTTTGTCTGGTCTTAGTATCATTATAATGCTGGCCTGAAAAATGAGTTGGGGCCAGGTGTGGTGGCTCCCACCTGTAATCCCAGCACTTTGGGAGGCCAAGGCAGGAGGATCACTTGAGCTCAGGAGTTTGAGACCACCATGAGCAACACAGTGGGACTCTTATCTCTTTAAAAAAAAAAAAAAAAAAGTCTTGGGATATAATATTTGAGTGATTAGAGGCAATTAAAAAATGATTTAAGGCCGAGTGCAGTGGCTCACACCTGTAATCCCAGAAATTTGGGAGGCTGAGGCAGGCGGATCAGCTGAGGTCAGGAGTTCGAGGCTAGCATGGCCGACATGGTAAAACCCTGTCTCTACTAAAAATAGAAAAAATTAGCCAGGCACAGTGGTGGGCCCCTGTAATCCCAGCTACTCGGGAGGCTGAGATAGGAGAATCGCTTGAACCCAGGAGGCAGAGGTTGCAGTGAGCTAAGATCATGCCACTGCACTCTAACCTGGGCGACAGAGTGAGACTTGGCCTCAGAAAAAAAAAAAAAAAAAGATTTGAAAAGTGTTGCCCCTGTTCTGTTCTCTGGAGTAAATTTATAGAATTGATATTAATACTTAAATGTTTGGTAGGATTCACTAGCAAAACCATCTGAGCCTGGAGTTTTGATTGTGGGAAAGTTTTTAATCATGAATTCAATTATTTTAATAGGTATAGACTTATTAGATTATCAGTTTCTTCTTGAGTGAGTTTTAGAGGTTTATGCCTTTGAAGGCATTAATCCATTCCGCTCAGATTGTCAAACTTACGGACATAAGTTTATTGGTTAGTATTTCTCTATTATCCTTTTATTGTCTGTAGGACCTGTAGTGGTGTGTCTTTTTCATTCCTGATATTGGTAGTTTGTGTCTTTTTTCTTGGTGAATCTGGATAGAGACTTACCAATTTTATTGATCTTTCAAAGAAACATAATTAGATTTCACTGATTTTTTAAAAAAATGTTTTTACTTTTATTTATTTCTCATCTTCACTGTTTCCTTTTGCTTAGACTTGGCTTCTTTTTACAAGGTAGAAGATTAGATTACTGACTTGAAACCTTTTTTTTATTTTTTATTTAAAAAATTTTTTTGAGAAGGGGTCTCACTCTGTTGCCCAGGCTGGAGTGCAGTGGCACGATCTCAGCTCATGCAACCTCTGCCTCCCGGGTTCAAGTGATTCTCCTGCCTCAGCATCCCAAGTAGCTGGGATTACAGGTGCCCGCCACCATGGCTGGCTCATTTTTGCTTTCTTAGTAAGGACAGGGTTTTGCCATGTTGGCCAGGCTGGTCTCAAACTCCTGACCTCAGGTGATCCACCCGCCTCGGCCTCCCAAAGTGCTGGGATTACAGGCGTGAGCCACCATGCCTGTCCCTGCATTGTCCTTTTTTCCTGAAAATATTCCTTTTTCTGAAGTCTACTTTGTCTGAAATTAATATAGCCACCCCAGCTTTCTTTTGACTAATGTTTGCATGGTATATATTTTTCCTCACTTTTTTCTTTTTAACCTACCTAGAACATTATATTTAAAGTGGCATTTGTGTAGACACTAGTAAGTTGGGTCTCGTTTTTTAATCCAACCTGAGTATCTCTTCCTTTTAGTTGGTGTGTTTAGACCATTTATATTTCTTTCTTTTTTTTCTTTTTCTTTTCTTTTTTTTTTTGAGACAGAGTCTTGCTCTGTTGCCCAGGCTAGAGTGCAGTGGCAAGATCTTGGCTCACTGCAGCCTCTGCCTCCCTGGTTCAAGCAATTCTCCTGCCTCAGCCTCCCATGTAGCTGGGATTACAGGCGTGCGCCACCTCTCCTGGCTAATTTTTTGTATTTTTAGTAGAGACCAGGTTTCACCCTGTTAGCCAAGATGGTCTCAATCTACTGACCTCGTGATCCGCCCGCCTCAGCCTCCCAAAGGACTGGGATTACAGGCGTGAGCCACCATACCGGGCCTTAGACAGTTTATATTTCACGTAATTATTGATATACTTGGATTTTGGTGTATCATTTTATTATTTTCTTTTTCCTCTGTGTTTTTTGTTCCTTTGTTCCCCCTTTTTTGCCTTCTTTTGGATTACCTGAATACAGAGATCATTTCTTGACCTGTGGAGTTTGAGATGCCTATGGGGTGTGGAGAGGAACTAACCTCTGTAATTGTTTTCTGGCCAAGGTCTGGAAACCCGGCAGCTGGGAGCAACTTTTCTAACCTTGGATTTTCTGCCTTGGGGCACCACTTTGGGAAGAAAGCTTAGTCCCAGAGAACAGCCTGCTGTTGGGAGGAAGGGGTGTGTGCAGTGGGCTCCCAGGGCAGGTAGACAGAGACTCAACGCCACGTTGCTCTGTCTTCTGCCCCAGACAGCTGAAGAAAGGCAGCAAGCAGGCATCTGCCTCCTACGACTCGGAGGAAGAGGAGGAAGGCCTGCCCATGAGCTACGATGAAAAGCGCCAGCTTAGCCTGGACATCAACCGGCTGCCCGGGGAGAAGCTGGGCCGGGTGGTACACATCATCCAGTCTCGGGAGCCCTCGCTCAGGGACTCCAACCCCGACGAGATAGAAATTGACTTTGAGACTCTGAAACCCACCACTTTGCGGGAACTGGAGAGATACGTCAAGTCTTGTTTACAGAAAAAGCAAAGGAAACCGTTCTGTAAGTTGCCTGGGTGGAGCATGGTGCTCGAATCTCCTCTTCCCTCCTTGGCCTGCCCCTCCTGTCACTCCTCACAGACCCTGTGCAGCGAGCGTGGGCACAGGGCTGTCACACTGTCTTGGCTCCTTGGTCCCACCACAGATGCCCTGAGGATATCTGTGCTCAGCCAGGGCCAGTGGGCTTGGGGCTGAACCCAGGCCTGAGCCCCACCCAGCCAGAGCCCTCTTGCCCTGTTGTCGGGGACATGGGCAGCACTGCGTGCCTTGGCCTTAACCTTGTGCAGGGAACGCGCGACCCTGGGGCTGGACTTCGGCCCCAAACCCCATTCATTCAGGGCCCAGTTAGGGTCCTCACTGCATGCCTTCCTGAGGTTCCCTCCATTTGGGGCCTTGGCTGCAGGTGACCTCTCATGGTCCCTTGCAGGACAGACCGGCTTCTCTTATAACAGGGACACCCTGTCTTTGACTGGAGTCACAAGTCCAGAGGCCTCACAGGACGGACCGTGGGGCACCGGCCCAGGCTTCCCTGAAGTCAGTGGCAGGAACAAATCACTGCTGGGGTCTGCAGGTCTGGCAGAGTAGGAGGGAGGGCAGACCTGAGGTGGCCCTTGTGGCAGCCCCCACAGGCTGTCAAGTGAGTGCAGGGCTCACTTGAACTTGCATGTGGCCTCTTGGGTGTGCATGGGCCTCGCTCGCTCTCAGAGCAAGTCTCCTTTTCCTGGCTGGAATATCTGTGTGGTCATGGTGCGTCTGACCCACAGCAGGTCACCGGGTCGACTTGGGGGGAGTGACTCAGGAGTGTCAGGCAGTGGAGAGCAGCGGCCCTGGTAAGGCAGGTCCATGAATCAGAGGCTCTGGCCCTGCACATGAGGGACACTGGCCAAACCACATTCTGCCTGTGCACCTGCTGGCACCATAGGAATGGCCTCTGTCACCTTAGGATCCAGGCTTTGCACACTCTGAGGGCTCAGCAGATGCGGGTGGTGGTGGGTCTGTCTCAACCCAGTCATTTCTGCCACTTAAAGCCCTGGTGACAGCTGTGTCTCTGTCAGCTCCCAGACCCATGAAAGCTGGGCAGCTGGTGTGGATGCCAGTGTGCAGGGCTGGGGCCTTGGCCACCTGGATGCAGCCCTGGCTCCTGCCCCATCGGTCCCCTCTGCAGTCTGAGTGCCCATTTGTTCCCCGACAGCAGCAAGCGGGAAGAAACAGGCAGCCAAGTCGAAAGAGGAGCTAGCTCAGGAAAAGAAGAAGGAGCTGGAAAAGCGTCTGCAGGACGTCAGCGGGCAGCTGAGCAGCAGCAAGAAACCCGCCCGGAAAGGTACCGCCTGCGCCACCATGCCACCTCTCTTTGGTGGGGGTTGGGGGCTGTCAGCAATAGGGGTTTGAGCATCAAGCAGGCCCACCTCTGAGTGTGGCTCACCTGATGAGCTCCATGTTCTTAGATGAGCTCTTGAGCTCCTGAAACCGCGATTTCCTTGTCTGTCACTCGGGGGTCACACCCCAACCCTGCAGGGAGGTGTGCAATGTGGGGGGTGTGTGGATACACCCCATTCCAGGGCACCATAGACAGAGGACCCCCCAGGAGAGGGCTCTTGTGGGGCTCGACCGGGCAGCCCAGCCCCTAGGCAGTGAGCTTTCTGACTGTTCCCTGGCAGTGGCAGCAGTTCACAGCAGGCTGAGGTAGCAGAGGTGGAGGCCCAGCCCCATGCCCTGCGCATTGCCAGGTCTTGTGTTCAGGGGAGCCAGCATTTGAGCCCTTGCCTCCGTTTTTGGACCCTGTTAGAGCACGCATCTCTTTCCCTGGCTTCCAGGACACATACGGGGGACAGTATGGTCCTGTCTGGACTGGAGCATGTTCTAGCTGGGGGCCGTGGCCTTGCGACATGGTTTGCCCAGTGTCGAGACAGGGCCCATGACCCTGCCCACTGAAGGGGTCTGTCTCCTGTAGTCACTCTTGGGACGCCCCAGGCAGACTAAGCGCTCCAGAAACGCCAGCAGCTGGTGTTCCTGTCGTTGCTGCTGGTGGCCATGTGACTGGCGGATATTTTTGATGGGCAGCCTTTCTCGCATCCATCGTTTCCTGTTAGTAGTCTGTATTCAGTTTTTCTGTCTCAAGTATATTCAGATAGTCTTGTTGACCTGATTAATTTCAGTAAATACTGATCAAACGACTGGGCCAGGAAATGGGTGGATCGTGGCATGCGGTGTGGTGGTGTCACACTGGCATGGACGACGTGCCGCCAAGCAGGTCAAGGAGCGGGTGTGCAGAGCGCATCTCCCTGTCCATGTCTCCACAGAGAAACCCGGCTCAGCACCCTCAGGGGGCCCGTCCAGGCTCAGCAGCAGCAGCTCCTCCGAGTCTGGGAGCAGCAGCTCCAGCGGGTCCAGCTCCGACAGCAGCGACTCAGAGTGAACTGGCTTCGGACAGAACAGGACAAATGGATGTCGCACACGCCGAGACTCTGCCGTGCCCCTCTGTGGTTCATAGACTACTTTCGTTCCATGGTGTGCAGGTCTGCTTCTTAATTCAGTGTTATGATATCTTCCAGTTTTTGCTTTCATAGGTCAGAGGTCTATCTTGTGTGTGCGTTAGACTTGATGAGAAGGTGTGAACTCTGCACAAAGTCTCTTCTTCATCACTGAATTCAGTCACTTGGAGATGACAACTTCACATGCTAACCCGATGACCCCAGAAAACTGTGTGAGATTCGTACCGAAGAACCTGGTGGAATCCCTTTGCTTAGACCCAACCTGGTCGACAGCTCGAGAAAGCATTTTTTCCAAGGAAATGTCTCGGCCATGGGTACTGTATTTGAAAGCTGGTTCGTCCTTGTCATGTGGGCCCTGAGCTCTGACCCTCGTGTCTGACGCGGCCACCTCTTTCTGGAGGGGCTGAGGACAGATGTGCCTGTTTGTGGGGACCAGGCTGGGCCTAAGCGAAGGGTTGTCACAGCCCCAGCCCGGAGCGTGGAGCCCTTGTGGGGGTCGGGTGGGATGTGCGTTCTCCGATCGTGGTGATGTCAGGAGCTCCTCGGAGGGAACAGAGCGGCTGTGTGTGCAGCCTGCAGGTTTCCATACACTGAAGCTTTTACCTCAACTTTAAAAAAAAAAAAAGAAGAAAAGATTTAAAAAAAAAAAAAAAAAAAAAAAGGAGACTTTTTTTGTAAGGTTCGGCAATTTTCTACGGAAGTCCAGCCCGCTGTGAGTCCCCGCCTGGCTAGCGCCGCCCCTGCTGCTGCTGCTGCTGCGCCCTTGGGAACCACTTCCCAAGCTTTTGTGTATATAAATAGTTATTTATTAACATCATTGGTCATTTTTAAAAAAAAAAAAAATAAGAAAAAACCGCAGAAGAAATGCATTCACACAATCGCAGAGATGCAGGCCTTGTCAGTGGTGTGCCGGGCCCGGGTCCTGTCTGGCGGCGGCCTGTCGTCTCCAGGTGCTAACTCCTGCCACCGCGCGGTGCTCACCCACATCTGTGTTCGCGCGCTCGCCCCTGGGTTCGCTGGGTTTTTTGGGTTTTTTCTTTGTGTTTTTTTTTTTTTTTTTTGTATGAAACTTGGAGGCTTACAGGTATAGACAGCTTTCAGCTACAGCACATTCTAATTTTTTATTTTGTTTAGTTCTTTTGTATTCACTTCTGGTCTCTTTAAGACTGTTTTAAAAGAAATCGATTTAGGGAACCCCAGTTATATAATATAAACTTTGTAATCTGAGAGAAAAAATGTATAGTAAATCTAAGTCTTGATTTTTAACTTTCTATTGTAAAAAATAATAATATACAGAGTTTAATAGAAGGTTATGTTTTGGTTTTGTTTTCCCAGAGGCTGCCATATGGCCTTTGAGTGCGGGGATGCCCCACACTGGCCCACCAATGAGCATGGCGGCTTCGGCCAGGAATGCCAGGGTTAGCTTCCCGGGCTCGTGGGTGGGCATGCCTGCCCCATGCCAGCCTACAGAGGCCTGGCCAGGCCCTCCCCAGCCTGTCTGCCCTCCTCAGGGGTAGAGGAGTCTCTGGGCCCCAGGAGGATTCCCTCCCAGAGACTTGCACGGTGCTCCCTGCTCACGCGTTGTCACAGTTAGCCCGGAAATGACTGAAACCAGGCATTCTCCCGGACCTGGGCGTGGGGGAGCCTCCAGGCAGACGCTGGCTATGGAGCCGTGGTGTCGTCTGTCCTGTATGGTGGCCAGTGCTTTCTGCCAGCACTTCTGGATGGTAGAGGGACTATCATTAATATCCTAATACATGGTGATTTAAAAAAAACAACAACATAAAATTGATTCAGAGTCCACTGGCCCTTACAGATGTAGGTACACCCTTACTGGAGAGGGGGCTCTGATGAGGAAATGCTGGTCAGTTACTACTTTTTAAATTGCTGGTAAGTCTGACATTTGGTGAGTTTTCAGCCAGTTTGTTAAACTTTTAATTAAGTTTTGTTTATAATAAAAATATAAATGGATTTGAAAGTTTCCATTTTTTAAAGTTACCCTTGTTTTTCAAAGGTATTTTCTCAACAGATTGTTAATGGACTATTTAAACCGAATTTAAGGAATTCACACACGACAGTGGACAGGTCTTCATGCAGGCTGGTTGGTAACGTGCTGCCAGCACAGGGCTGGGTGATGCGCACACCTTAAGCTGGGGGTGCCTGGGGATGGGGGGCGCTCCCTGAAATGTCCCTCCAGCCACAGGGCAGTGAGGCACGTGCCGCCTGTGTGAGCTGTCGGGAGCAGCCGGCTGTGGGGCAGCGCAGCAGGAGCGTCGTGGGGCCATTCCTTCTCGGCTGGTTCTCTGTGATGGTGGCGTTGGCTCGCCTCTGCTCCTTTCATCTAGAAAGAAGCCACTGACCCTGACAGCCCACCCGAGGGTACACTGAGCAGCCGCATTGGTGCTGTCACTTTTTTAAGGCTTTCTGTCCAGACTTCAACACTGGTTTCTTTTCAGAGTTTCGAAGGATTGATGACTTCCTCAGCGCCCTCGCCGGCAGGCTGAGGGTGACAGTCACGTCCACGTCTTCTGTATTAGAAGGCTGCGGTGATTCAATTAGATTGTCCCGCTGCTGAGACCTGTAGGGCAGCTTCTAACATGCTTTTTTCAAGGGGAGAGGAGCAGTGACAAGTCGTGTGTCGGAATTGGATTTGAGAATGCTCTGAGTGACCCCTGGAGGCCAAGGGGGCAGGCTTCGGGCGTGAACTGAACTCCAGACCCCTCTTTGTGTTGGGCGGTGTCATCTTGCTTACAAACTGTAAGACACATTTTCTTTGGTGTTTGTTTTTGTTGTTGTTGTTTTGCAGCACTCACGCCTCTGACAGTCTTTTGGGAAAGAGTAACACCTACATACAGAATTGGTCACATCCAGAGTAGCGCCGTTTCTTAACACTGGCATAAGGCCTCCGGGAGGGTTTTCCTTTTTATAGTTAAAGTGTTACTTTTCTGTATGATGTGCATGCAAGTTTACCGTAACTTTTCTTAAACTTTTTAGTGCCGTTTCTAGTATATTCCTGTAAATGTCAGTTACTGAAAATGAGTCCAATGTAAGTAGTTTAGCTTGTTTATTGCAATGCTGGCCTCAACACAACAGAATAAAAATGGTAGAAAGTACTCTTTGATGTTTCTGGTAATCATGGACCCTTCTCCTGGGGCATTTGTTTTGTTTTCATAATAAAAAGCAAAAAAAAAAAAAAAAAAAAAAAAAAAAGGACTGTTATTTTGCATTTTCCTGTGCTTTGTGTGGGGGCTCCCAGCCTCTCTCCTGGAGCCTAGAAATGTCTGGAAGCACCTGGTCTGGAACAGCCTTCACTGGTCCACAGTGAGGGTGCTGAGCTCCCCACACTTGACATCCTGTAACTCTTGGCAAAAACACCCAAAGCATCCAAAAGGGGCCCCCCAAAACCATTTAAAGGCAGAATGCAGTGGCTCGTGCCTGTGATCTCAGCACTTTGGGAGGCCGAGGCAGGAGGATGGCCTGAGGCTAGGAGTTTGAGGCTGCAGTAAAGCCGTGATTGCATCACTGCACTCCAGCCTGGACCACATCTCCCAAAAAAATAATAACCAAACCATTAAGTAGCCCTTGTCCTGTGCCCTGGCAGGATGAAGGCAGCATCATTTCTGGCCTCACTAGGAAGCTACGATCCCCTTTACTGACAGTTCATTGGTTCCCTGGAACAAGCTGCCCTCTTCGAGACGGCCAGGTTCTGTGCTCTTCTAGTCGACCTGGCCACTTGTCCCCTCCCTCTGCACCTCAGTCCATCCTGAAGTGGCTTCCTGTGATGCGCTCAGTCCTAAGGGACATGCAAATAAAATCCCAAAAGCAGATTTTCATAGGTTTAACTGCCAGACTGCAGAGGCTGGCGTGCAGCACGGCTCACTGAAGAATGACAGCTCTGGAACTAGGCCTGGAGGAGACATTCCAGGGGAGAAGATTCTGGCTGGGCCCACGTCTAGGCCTGAGGACCTGTCCAACTCGACCCCAGATGGAGTCAGGGGGCACGGTGTCACTCTTGGCCAGATTGTGACCCTTATCCAGACCAGCCTCCTTGAGGATGGACATGGGGCCTTGTCCGCCCCAGGCAGATGGTGTCTTCCTGCAGCCTAAGCAGCTTAGTGCCAGCTGGCTTGTGCATGGCCCACATGCCCTGACCCCTGCAGAGACTGGCCCTTGAGCACACATCCTCCCAGTGCTGCACATGACCTCAGATCCCATTCTGCGTGTCAGCGCTGCCTCCTATGCTTGGCATCAACCCCGCCACAACCCATCCTCGGGGGAGTCTGTGGTGTGGTGAGAAGGTGGCCCACAGGCATTCCAGATTTGCCTCTGGAGTTTGCTTTCTTCCCAGGCAGGACTTAAACTGAAGAACTAAAAAGATGTAGACAAACCCTACCTAGTGGATGTGTAGTGCTTCCTTGGCAGGCCCGCCTTGCTGTGGGTGTGTCAGCTAGCGGGGCAGGTCCTCCAGCCCCATGCTTGCTTACTCTGCAGCTCCATTCTGCAATCCTGGAAGTCTGACTTCAAACCTCCTAGCCGCAGGCTGCAAACAAGCCAGGAATCTCTCAGAAAGGACCCAGGCAGTGCAGGAGGCTGCTGCCGACCAGGCCTCTGGCAGGACGTTTGGGGAATGCACTTTGACCCAGCAGTTCCACTTCTAGGATGTTTGCGAATGAACTTGCACAGCTGCAAAGAGAAGCACGAACCGAGTACAGGCACATTCAGAACATGCTGTTTGCACAGATGACAACTTCGACGCTGTCACTGCCCATCTGTGGACTCACGGGAGAGCTGCGAGTCAGAGGTTAAAAGCATGAAGTGGGCCGGGTGCGGTGGCTCACACCTGTAATCCCAGTACTTTGGGAGGCCGAGGCAGGCATATCACCTGAGATTGGGAGGTTGAAACCAGCCTGGCCAACATGGTGAAACCCTGTCTCTACTAAAAATACAAAAATTAGCTGGGCGTGGTGGCAGGCACCTGTAATTCCAGCTACTCAGGAGGCTGAGGCAGGAGAATCACCTGAACCCAGGAGGCAGAGGTTGCAGTGAGCTGAGATTGCACCATTGCACTCCAGCCTGGGCAACACAGTGACTCTGTCTCAAAAAAACAAACAAAAAAGCATGAAGTGAATGCCCAGTCTGTACAGTTGGGCAAGAAAGAAAATGGCAGACACAAGAGGCATGGTACAGGAGGACGCCGTCAGAATCACGTGACCGTGTACGCACACTGAGGAGCTACGGGACACGCCCCCAGCTGCCAGCCAGCTTCTCCCCAGGGAGAGCACTTTTGCTTTGCTTTATGCCTTTCTGTATTGCAGTTTTTAGCAATCAATTAGATATTACTGCTATAAAAAATGGGAAGCCAAGTAGCATATTACGAACAAGGATAAAAATAACGTGAGGAAGGGGAGCAGTGTATTAAAGGATGTTTATTTAGAAAAGAAAAATTAGCTTTGACAAGAGACACCTGCACATTTGTGTAGCCAAGGAGATGTCAGAGCAGAGGGTGAATCCTTCATGGAGACTGAACACACAGGTGGCCAGCTGTGGCAGCGACAGTGAACACGTCAGTGGCGGCCTGGGGGCAGAGGCTGAATGCTTTAAGTCTGACGGAGAGCCTGCCTTGCTCAGCCCTGTTACTACATGGAAATCACTGTACGCCACACATGTGCAACTTACAACTCTCAGGTTTCCTGAATGTGTTTTGGAGGCACTGGCCGGTGGGCCGCAAATGCTTGGAAGCTACCATGATGCTTCACACAGGACGATCATTTTGGTAACTCAAAATATAAATGCGGGCTTGGTGCGGTGGCCCACGCCTGTAATCCCAGCACCATGGGAGGCTTGAGCCCAGGAGTGTAAGACCAGCCTGGGCAACATAGGGAAACCCTGTCTCTATACACAGTAGTTCGCCTGGAGCCACAGCTACCTGGGAAGCTGAGTTTGGGAAGATCACCTGAGCCCATGAGATCGAACCTACAGTGAGCTGTGATCGTACCACTGCAGTCCAGCCTGGGCAACAGAGTGAGACCCTGTCTCAAAAAGCAAACAACAAAATGTAAGTGCGACAAAGCTCCCAGTGAGATGCTGCTGCTACTCCGCCATTTATGCTAAAAACAAAAAACTTAAAACCTATACAAACTTGAAAAGGTGGTTTATAACAGGGATGGGAGGGT
Source organism: Macaca thibetana thibetana (assembly GCF_024542745.1). NCBI lineage: Eukaryota > Metazoa > Chordata > Mammalia > Primates > Cercopithecidae > Macaca > Macaca thibetana. The sequence continues at coordinate 778,527 of NC_065592.1, read as the reverse complement.
TACTCTTGGCTTGGTTAAACCAAGCATCTAGCAGTGCCCAGGCCTATGCTGTCCCTAGCAGCACCTGGAGAATTTGAATGTCGAAACAGCTGACTAGTAACTGAGGGGACTCTAGAGGGGAAGTGTCCTGTGCACCAGTCACACCGCGGCTGTGCTAAGGGACTCGGGGGCAGATTCTGTGCTGCTTGGGTTCTTACGCCACGGTTTGATCTTCACATTCATTATTCAAAATCTTCCAGCAAGGATTAGAAATCAAGACAACTGAATGAAACCCATGTCTGTTTTCCTCGAAGAGTGGTCCTGGGCTCAGGTGCTCACATGGGAATTACATGATTGCGCAAAACTTGGACTGCCCTGTGTCCCTGGAGACCTCGAGCTTGTTTTTGTCTCGGACCAAGATGGCCTCATTTCCATACTGTGAGTACCACATGCTTCGGCTCCTGCTCAGGTATGTCCCGGGAGGCACAGACTCCAACTTCTGCTGTTGCTGCTGCCAGATGAGCAAGGAGGTGTCCCTGTACCGGAGGCGGGCGTAGCCTTCAGACAAGGCCTTCTCTGCCAGGGGGACGCGGCCACTCATCCCCTCCCCTGTCCTGCTGGACTCCTGGGAATCCTGCTGTTCTGAGATGGCCCACAATGGACAGCTGCCACAGGCTTCGCACTAAATTAACGGACAGCTTTCCCAGCTTTGGGGTTTAAGGATCCCTCGTTTAACTGAATGGTAGAAATTAGGAATTCAGCCCATTTGCAGGCAGCGTCCTCAGGAGGGTTGTGTGGCGAGGAAATGAGGCGGCCTCGCCATTCTGAAGACACCTGAGACCCATTCAGGGGACCGCACACAGGTCAGAGCGGCGCCCAGCCACAGCTCTTCCGGGTGCAGCTGTGTGGAATTGATAAGGACGTGGCGTCACACCCTGGGGGGTGATTCTGCCACCATGGCCTGGACCACTGAGTTTGAAGAGATGGATCCAGCGCCCTGAGGAAGGGACATGGTGGCCCCAGACGCAAGCTGCAAGGAGCTCCGGTGGCACGCCCTGCACGCATCTGTCCGAGCCGGCTTTCAGGGCAGCGGCTGTTCTGACCCACCCTGGGGATCCGGCCCCAGCGTCTGTTCAGGTCTCGTCTCTCCCCAAAGATGCTGCTGCAAAGGAACGAACATGCAGTCAGGCGAGGGGAAGTCAAGCGCCCCGGCAGCGGCGGCAGTCTACAGCGCAGCATCAACTGTCTGGGGGTCAGCGGCCTAGATCGAGCTACTTACGTCGGGTGGGGCAGCCTGGGAGCTGGGTGGGGAGTGAGACGGGCGCCCAGTGCCAGCTTTTTCAGTCACTGGGCGGTGCTGGGGAGGCTGCTTGTTGGGGCTTCAGGGTCTCCATCTGTGAAACAGGAGCCAGCGGCGCTTGAAAGGGCGCGGGTTCTCGGCGACGCCGCCAGGCGTCAGCCCCGGGACCGGAAGGGGCCCCCAGGGCCGCCTTTCTGCTCCGAGCATCCAGCTCCCGGGAGGCCCCTGGACCCAAACAAAAACGATGTCAGGAGAAAACGAACAGGGAAGCATCGCAACCCACTCCCGAACGCCCTCCCAGCTGCGCAGCGTCAGGGACCTCCCGTCCTGGGATACCCGCGCTGGGTCAGCCTCAGCGTCCCGAGCCCCCATTGCGCGTCCCCCCCGCCTGCGCGCACCCTGGGGCCCCAGTCGCATGGCCCGCGGCCCCCATCCCCGTGCCCCAGACCCCACGCGCTCTGGGTCGCCCCATCCTCCAGTCCCCTATCGTCCGCCCGCATCCCCGGGTCCCCCACGTCGCCCACCCCAGTCACCGCGTGTCGTGGGCCTCGGAGACGCGGGCAGCGGGGCGAGGCGCTGCAGGGCTTCCAGGGCGGGGCCTGGGGCCGCGGGGCCGTGTCTCCATGGTAGCGCCGCAGGCCTGGCGAGCCGAGCGCAGAGGCTGGGCAGGCGGGTGCGACGAGCCCGAGCCATCGATCGCTCCGGGAGGCCGGGCCGGGCCCGCCCCAAGTAGGAACTGGAAGAGGAGGAGGTGGGGCTGGAGGAGGAGGGGCTGGATGGTGAGGGTCTGGACAAGGAGAAGGGGCTGGAGGAGGAGGGGCTGGAGGAGGAGGGGCTGGAGGAGGAGGGGCTGGAGGAGAAGGGGCTGAAGAAGGAGGGGCTGGAGGAGGAAGGGCTGGAGGAGGAGGGGCTGGAGGAGGAGGGGCTGGAGGAGGAGGGGTTGGAGGAAGAGCTGGAGGAGAAGGGGCTGGAGGAGGAGGGGCTGGAGGAGGAGGGGCTGGAGGAGGAGGGGCTGGAGGAGGAGGGGCTGGAGGTGGAGGAGCTTGAGGAGGGGTTGGAGGAGGAGGGGCTGGAGGAGGAGGGGCTGGAGGTGGAGGGGCTTGAGGAGGGGTTGGAGGAGGAGGGGCTGGATGGTGAGGGTCTGCGCGAGGAGGAGGAGGTTTGGAGGAGGAGGGGCTGGAGGAGGAGGGGCTGGAGGAGGAGGGGCTGGAGGAGGAGGGGCTGGAGGTGGAGGGGCTTGAGGAGGGGTTGGAGGAGGAGGGGCTGGATGGTGAGGGTCTGCGCGAGGAGGAGGAGGTTTGGAGGAGGAGGGGCTGGAGGAGGAGGGTCTGCGCGAGGAGGAGGAAGGGTTGGAGGAGGAGGGGCTGGAGGAGGAGGGTCTGCGCGAGGAGGAGGAGGGGCTGGAGGAGGAGGAGGGGCTGGGAGCGGAGGAGGGAGGAGGGTTTGGAAGAGGAGAAGGGGCTGAGGAGGTACTGGAAGAGAAAGAGGAGCAGGAGCTGGAGGAAGACGTGGAAGAGGAGCTGGAGGAGGAGGAAGAGGAGGAGTGGGGACGCCCACAACCCTGTTAGTAAGACACTGCTGTACTGTATGGCCTTACCATCTTGGTGGTTTTCCAATTCTGCTTGTGTAGTTACTTTTGCCACTGCTGTTACTGTTTCTATTAGCATTCTTACTCCCAATAATGGATACGATTGTTTTTAATTAATTAAATGTCTGGGCATACTGTCTCAAAAATAGGTCTTCACTTTGGGAGGCCGAGACGGGTGGATCACGAGGTCAGGAGATCGAGACCATCCTGGCTAACACAGTGAAACCCCGTCTCTACTAAAAAATACAAAAAACTAGCCGGGTGAGTTGGCGGGCGCCTGTAGTCCCAGCTACTCGGGAGGCTGAGGCAGGAGAATGGCGTAAACCCGGGAGGCGGAGCTTGTAGTGAGCTGAGATCCGGCCACTGCACTCCAGCCCGGGTGACAGAGCGAGACTCCGTCTCAAAAAAAAAAAAAAAAAAAATAGGTCTTGAATTTCTCCATCTCACCCAACCAAGCCAGGCCTCTGTAGTGCTCATTTGGGCTCCTCAGCAGCCCCATGAACGCAAGATCTACTTCCTTTTTCACTCCACCTCCAATCATACTCCAATAACACTCTTAGTATCTACCCCTTTCCCCTAATTTTATGGTTTTCTCCAATGCCAATGAACAAAACTAGCATAATGGAGCCTGGTGTGGTGGCTTACCTCTGAGTCCCACCTACTTGGGAGGCTGAGGCAGGAGGATCCCTTGAGCCAGGAGTTCGAGGCTGCTGTGAGCCATAATCATGCCACTGCACTCCAACTGAGACCAAAGACCAAGACCCCATCACTAAAAAAAAGAAAAGAAAGAAAATGAGCATAGCAGACATCCAAGGAGGATGCTTAGTGTGAGCACTAAGCCCACAGTTGTGGAACGCACATTCTTTTTTTTTTTTTTTTTTTTTTAAGAGGGAATCTTGCTCTGTCACCCAGGCTGGAGTGCAGTAGTGCGATCTCAGCTCACTGCAACCTCCGCCCCCCAGGTTCAAGCGATTCTCCTGCCTCAGACTACAGGTGCCCGCCACCATGCCCAGCTAACTTTTGTATTTTTAGTAGAGACAGGGTTTCACCATATTGGCCAGGCTAGTCTCGAACTCCCGACCTTGTGATGTGTCTGCCTCGCACTTTCTTTACAAGTACCTACACAGGTCGTTTAGCAAAACTGATCGCGTGCTGGACCATAAATAAGTTTCAACAAATTTGAAAGCGTTTAAATCTTACGTGATTTCTCAGTCTTTCGACCTGGGAAAAGACAGCAACTGAAGATAAACTGCTTTCAAGAGACACAAGAACAAGCGTGTATACAAAGACCCATTGAACACTTTTGCCTCTATCTGTCGGGGTGTGGTTTTTCACACCTGTAATCCCAGCACTTTGGGAGGCCTAGGCGGGCAGATCACTTGAGGTCAGGAGTTCGAGACCAGCCTGGCCAACGTGATGAAACCCTGTCTCTACCAAAAATATAAAAAATTACTCCAGTTTGGTGGCAAGCGCTCATAATCCCAGCAAGCGTCCATAATCCCAGCTACTACTGAGGCAGGAGAATCTCTTGAACCCAGGCGACGGAGGCTGCAGTGAGCTGAGATTGTGCCATTGCACTCCAGCTTGGGTGACAGAGTGAGACCCCATCTCAAAAAATAAACAAAAAATTTGCCTCTGAGTTAATATGATTTGTTCTATGCCTTGAACTAAATAATTTGAATAGTTACCTGTAAGCTTCCTTTTCCTGTTGTTGTCAAAACTATATAGAACTCATATTTCTGTTCGAAACATTACTTATGTTTTGTTTTCCCGAGTCAAAAAACCGTTCTTCCTTTTGAGCTATTTTATAGCTACAACAATTAAGTAAAAAACGAAGATTACCCCCTCTTTCTACCTGATATCTCCAGAGTCTGAAAATGACTTAAAATCCCATTGGCCCCAATCTGATTTGATATCAAGCACCCTCCCTCTAGGCCCAGGGACGATTGCAGAAGAGGTAACTCATGAGATTGTAAGGGCTGGTTTCGAGGGATAAAATGTGTTCAGACCCTCTGAATCAAAGACGGTTCACAAATACCTAAATAGCTGATAGCTCAATACATAAAACTTAGGATAAGTCAATTCTGTAACCTCACTTTCTGGATTTTGGTTTTTGACTCAGCTCAATACATAAAACTTAGAGGTAAGTCAATTTTCCTTTTTTTTTTTTTTTTTTGAGACGGAGTCTCACGCTGTTGCCCAGGCTGGAGTGCAGTGGCGCGATCTCGGCTCACGGCAAGCTCCGCCTCCTGGGTTCACGCCATTCTCCTGCCTCAGCCTCCTGAGTAGCTAGGACTACAGGCGCCCGCCACCGCGCCCGGCTAATTTTTTGTATTTTTAGTAGAGACGGGGTTTCACTTGTGGTCTCGATCTCCTGACCTTGTGATCCGCCCGCCTCGGCCTCCCAAAGTGCTGGGATTACAGGCTTGAGCCACCGCGCCCGGCGTAAGTCAATTTTCTAACCTCACTTTTTGGATTTTGATTTTTGGCTCTTACACAAAAAGTTGGGGTTTTTGTGTTGTTGTTTTGTTTGTTTGTTTTGTTTTGTTTTGATTTTTTTGAGATGGAGTCTCGCTCTGTGGCCCAGACTGGACTCGGCTCACTGCGACCTCCACCTCCTGGGTTCAAGCAATTCTCTTGCCTCAGCCTCCCAAGTAGCTAGGGTCACAGGCATGTGCCACCATGCTGGTCAGGCTGGTCTCAAACTCCCGACCTTGTGATCCATCCGCCTGCGTGGTGGTGGGCACCTATAATCCCAGCTACTTGGGAGGCTGGAACAGGAGAATTGCTTGAACCCGGGAGGTGGAGTTTGCAATGAGCTGAGATCACGCCATTGCACTCCAGCCTGGGCGACAAGAGTGAAACTCTGTCTCAAAAAAAAAAAAAAAAAAAAAGGCTTTAAAAATTAAAAAAAACAAATAAATAAAATCCTAAGCCCCCCCCAATGGATTGAACAGACGTCCTCTTGGCTAAGGGGACCCCAGAGAAACCTGAAAAACAGCATTCCTGGCTGTGACAAGAAGGGAGGCTGGACATGCCTCATTCTTCCCTCTCCCTTTTGGAATTTAGGCACCACTGACCAGCATCATTAAAATAGAGGTCGTGACATTGACAAAACAGAGTTTTTGTTTTGTTTTGTTTTTTGAGACAGAGTCATGCTCTATTGCCAGGCTAGAGTGCAGTGGCATGACCTCGGCTCACTGCAACCTCTGCCTCCTGGGTTCAAGCAATTCTCCTGCCTCAGCCTCCCGAGTAGCTGGGAATACAGGCGCCCACCACCATGCCCAGCTAATTTTTGTATTTTTACTAGAGACGAGGTTTCACCATGTTGGCCAGGATAGTTTCAATCTCTTGACCTAGTGATCCACCTTTCTCAGCCTCCCAAAGCACTGGGATTACAGGCGTGAGCCACCACGCCCAGCCAAAACAGACTCTTTATGGCAACAAGATACTAAATTCTAACCAGACCCTTGTATAGCATCACATGACAGATAGCAGACCCTGAAGGAAAGGAAAATATTTTACCCCAAAATGTATTTCTTTTTTTTTTTTTTGAGATGGAGTCTCGCTGTGTCACCCAGGCTGGAGTGCAGTGGCATGATCTCGGCTCACTGCAATCTCCACCTCCCAGGTTCAAGCAATTCCCCTGCCTCAGCCTCCCGAGTAGCTGGGATTACAGGTGCATGCCTCCACACCCAGCTAATGTTTGTATTTTTAGTAGAGACGGGGTTTCACCATGTTGGTCAGGCTGATCCTGAACTCCTGACTTCAGGTGATCCACCAGCCTCAGCCTCCCAAAGTGCTGGGATTACAGGCGTGAGCCACCATGCCCAGCCCCCAAATATATTTCTTTGACTTATTTTGGAATGTCCCTGCAAAGCCGTCTTCTGTGGGGGAAATTTACATCTCTAAAGCATCTCCATTAGGAGCCTGGCCTTTCCTTTCTAGGCCTTTCCTGGATTTAGGAGAAATTAAATGAGAGTCTAATACACGGGGGTCCAATCTTTTTTTTTTTTTTTTTTTTGATACAGAGTCTCTGTCACCCAGGCTGGAGTGCAGTGGCGCGATCTCAGCTCACTGCAAGCTCTGCCTCCTGGGTTCACCCCATTCTCCTCCCTCAGCCTCCGGAGTAGCTGGGACTGCAGGTGCCTGCCACCACACCCAGCTAATTTTTAAAATTTTTTAGTAGAGACAGGGTTTCACCATGTTAGCCAGGATGGTCTTGATTTCCTGACTGTGATCTGCCCTCCTCGGCCTCCCAAAGTGCTGGGATTACAGGCATGAGCCACCACGCCCAGCCAGGGGGGTCCAATCTTATGGCATCCCTAGGCCACATTGGAAGAAGAATTATCGGCTGGGTGCGGTGGCTCACATGATTACTGTTTTCTGGACCATGGTCACTCATTGGCTCAGAATAAACTTTTTAAAATATTTTACAGCTTTTTTTTTTTTTTTATCAACAAGGTTGACACAAGGTTGCTTGATGGAAAATTAATCTACAGAATCAACTACTGTTCTAAATGACAGCAAAAAGCAGAAAACAAATTTTTTTTTTTTTTTTGAGACAGAGTCTCGCTTAGTCGCCCAGGCTGGAATGCAGTGGCGCGATCTCGGCTCACTGCAAGCTCTGCCTCCTGGGTTCACGCCATTCTCCTGCCTCAGCCTCCCGAGTAGCTGGGACTACAGGCGCCTGCCGCCTCGCCCGGCTAATTTTTTGCATTTTTAGTAGAGACGGGGTTTCACAGTGTTAGCCAGGATGGTCTCGATCTCCTGACCTTGTGATCCGCCCGCCTTGGCCTCCCAAAGTGCTGGGATTACAGGCGTGAGCCACCGCGCCCGGCCAGAAAACAAATTTTTAAAAGATACCATTTACAGGCCAGGCGTGGTGGCTCATGCCTGTAATCCCAGTACTTTGGGAGGCCAAGGCAGACAAATCACCTGAGGTCGGCAGTTCGAGACCAGCCTGACCAACATGGTGAAACCCCATCTCTACTAAATATAAAAAGTTAGCTGAGCATGGTGGTGCATGCCTGTAATTGCAGCTACTTGGGAGGCTGAGGCAGGAGAATCGCTTGAACCCAGGAGGAGGAGGTTGCAGTGAGCCAAGATTGCACCATTGTACTCCAGCCTGGGCAACAAGAGCAAAATTCTGTCTCAAAAAAAAAAAAAAAAAAAAAAAAGATTCCATTTACAATAATTTCAAAATAGATCAAATACCTAGAAATGGGGAGGGATGCCCCATTCTCCATGGTGTGGTTATTCCACATTGCCTGCCTGCGTCAAAACATCTCATGTACTCCATAAGTATATGTATCTACCATGTACCCACACAAATTAAAAATTAAAAAAATACCTAGGAATATTCAGGACTTCACAAGAACTTTAAATGGAGAAAGTTTATGAATTGAAAACCTCACTATTTAAATCTCACTATTTAAATTAAAAAGATAGATACGAACTACAGAAATCTGAGTAAAGTATGCACTTGAGTTAATAATGTATCAATATTGGTTCATTAATTGTCACAGACCACACCAAAGTAAGATGTCAACAATAGAGAAAATTGGTTTGGGGGCTATATGGATACTGTACCATGTTTGCAATTTTTCTGTAAAACAAACTCTTCTAAGATTTTTAAAGCTTATTAAAAATATACCTTTTAAGAGTGAAAAAGAAAGCCACAGAACGTGAGAAGAAATTTGCAATACATATGATTGATATGGAACTTACATTAGTCAGAGTCTATTTGGAAGAGAGAAACCACACCAATCATTTGAACAGGGAGAAATAAATATAAGGAATTGTTCGCTAAGTACAAAGTTGTTAAGTTCAGAAGAAAAAAATAACTCTAAAATATCCTAAAGGTAAAGGTAGCACCTGCAGGAAGCGACTACCACTGCCCCTAGGGATAAGGAACAAAGGGAAGAGGTTGGAATGATGAGAACCTAGATGCTTAGAGGAGGGACCCCATGGAGCTGCCAGAAGTGTCCAAACCAGAGTGACTCCATCTTGAATGAGAGGAAAATACAGTGAGACCTGCTGGGTCACATTCCCAGGAGGTGAAGCACTCTTATGGCTGAGGGAACAAGTTAATGATGCTTACTAACTAAACAGACCCAGTACTTTAGGAAACGCCGATGTCCCGATATCTCTTTTTTTTTTTTTTTTTTTTTTTTTGAGACAGAGTCTGGCTCTGTCGCCCAGGCTAGAGTACAGTGGCCGGATCTCAGCTCACTGCAAGCTCCGCCTCCCGGGTTCACACCAGTCTCCTGCCTCAGCCTCCCGAGTAGCTGGGACTACAGGCGCCCGCCACCTCACCCGGCTAGTTTTTTGTATTTTTTAGTAGAGACGGGGTTTCACTGTGTTAGCCAGGATGGTCTCGATCTCCTGACCTCGTGATCCGCCCGTCTCGGCCTCCCAAAGTGCTGGGATTACAGAATTGAGCCACTGTGCCCGGTCCCGATATCTTAAGAACAAAAACTTTCTTAATTTAAGAATAGGTTTCGACTGGGTGTGGTGGCTCAGACCTATAATCCCAGCACTTTGGGAGGCCAAGGCGTGTGCATCACCTGAATCCAGGAGGTTGAGACCAGCTTGGGTAACATGGTGCCATCTCTACCAAAAACCAAAATTAGCCAGGTGTTGTGGCACACACCTGTGGTCCCAGCTACTCAGGAGGCTGAGGTGGGCGGATCATTGAGCCTGGGAGTTTGAGGCTGCAGTGAGCCATGATCACGCCAGTGCACTCCAGCTTGGGGGAGGGGAGCAAGACCCCATCTTTTTTTTTTTTTTTTTTTTTTTGAGATGGAGTCTCGCTCTGTCACCCAGGCTGGAGTGCAGTGGCCGGATCTCAGCTCACTGCAAGCTCCGCCTCCCAGGTTCACGCCATTCTCCGGCCTCAGCCTCCCGAGTAGCTGGGACTACAGGCGCCCGCCACCTCGCCCGGCTAGTTTTTTGTATTTCTTAATAGAGACGGGGTTTCACTGTGTTAGCCAGGATGGTCTCGATCTCCTGACCTCGTGATCCGCCCGTCTCGGCCTCCCAAAGTGCTGGGATTACAGGCTTGAGCCACTGCGCCAGGCCTGACCCCATCTTAAAAAAAAAAAGGAATAGCTAGATCCAAACATACATGCACTTAACAGGTAAGGGAATCTACGGAGCTGTTAAAAACCTTGTTCCTGCAACCAGTCCCGAGACCATAGCATATCACAGTCCTGAGGCCACAGTGTATTATGCAGTGGGCATTGCCAGGGTTCCTGCACCAGCCAGCAGCATCTCGGCTGCTGAGGGTTCTTTAGCCAGCAGGCTGACTTACGCCTTCGTTCCCCAGGGGCATGAACCCGCGATTACCCTGCCCTTTATATGTTTGTGTTCAGTTGCTGTAGCTTTCTACTGGCCTCTACTGTTGGGTAGAAATGCTAAAACACACGTCAGAAAATCCCCTGGGCTCCCGCATATCCTGAGCCTCAGTGTAGAGCCGCGACTCCCTTTGAACTTGGCATTAGGCATCAATCATCCCAGCTGGTAAAGACACATACTTCTTGGTTTTGTTTTGTTTTTGAGACAGGGTCTTGCTTTGTTGCCCAGGCTGGAGTACAGTGGTTCAATCACAACTCACTGCTGCTTCCACCTCCTGGGCTCAGATGATCCTCCTGCCTCAGCCTCCCTAGTAGCTGGGACTGCAGGCGTGCACCACCATACCCAGCAATTTTTTATTTAATTTTGTTTTTGTAGTGACAGGGTTTGTCCATGTTGCCCAGGTTGGTCTCGAACTCCTGGACTCAAGCAATCTTCCTGCCCTGGCCTCCCAAAGTGTTGGGATTATAGGCGTGAGCCACCGTGCCTGGCCCTGCTTATCGGTGTTTTGATGCAGTGGAATGAGGACACCAAGTTGCCAGGTGGTAGTGTCATTTTCCAAATCAGAGGAACCATCCTTGAATTCCTTGGTGGAGGAAAAGAGGCTGATGGTATCTGCAGAGGGGGCAGCTATGGAAATCTGAGCCCCTCTGAAGCGAACTGGCCTCAGAGACACTGGCCCAGCACAGCAGTCCCCACAGCCATCCATCTGGTACTTGGTCCCAGAACTGCCAGACACCTTGATCCCAATCCATTCCTTTCCAAATCCTGAACCATCCAGCCAGACATTTGCAACTGCTCAAGAGTCAGTGTGGATGCATGCAGGCAATACTATCCAGGGATTAGGAAGAAGTGAAGGGCTGGAACACACCAGTGAACCTGAGAACAGTGTACACAAAGTACGTAGATTGTATGACTCCGTTTCCGTGAACTGTCTGGAGCAGGCACATTCGGAGAGACAGGCAGTGGATTTGCGGTTGCCAGAGGCTGGGGTTGGGTGGGGTGGGGGAGAATGGAGAGTCATGGCTAATAGGAACGGGGTTTCTTTTAGACAGATGAAAATCTGCTAAACTTCGATTGGGTGATGGTTGCACAGGTCTGTGAATATACTAGGAAGCTTTGGATTATACAGTTTAAATAAGTGAATCTTATGGTATGTGAATTATATCTCAATAAGGCAGTTTTTGGTTTGTTGTTTTGTTTTTGTTTTTGCTTTTGAGTTTCCTTTATGTTGCCCAGGTTGGAGTGCAATGGCACAATCTCGGCTCACTGCAGCCTCCACCTGCCAGATTCAAGCAATTCTCCTGCTTCGGCCTCCTGAGTATCTGGGATTACAGGCACGTGCCAGTACGCCCAGCAAATTTGCTGGCCAGGCTGGTCTTGAACTCCTGACCTCAGGTGACCCACCCACCTCGGCTTCCCAAAGTGCTGGGATTACAGGCGTGAGCCACCGCGCCCGGCCAATAAAGCAGTTTTTAAAAAGTTAATCGTGACTTGCTCAAGGCTCTCAGCAAAAATTGTGGAGCAAGGAACTCCCAATTCTGCCCCTTCATAAAGGCACATTTAAAAATGCGCAAAAATCGTCAGAGTAAAATTTTTTTGGCAGCTCAGGAAATTCACAGGAATGACTGTTCCACCTGAGGAACAGTGATTCAGAAAGAATGGCTGATGGTCATTAGGAACAGTGAACTTGATGGCTTTTTCATTGATCCCAGTCACTTACCCCACTTCCTACAAAGATTTTGAGAGAATTGGACTAGGATCAACACAGCCAGGTTGGCCCCAATGGGATAGAGAAGGCACGGAATGAAAAGAGACCTTTTCCCTCCAAGCTTCTAAGGCAGGGATGAGGTTAGGCTCAACAACAAACACAACACAGCCCTCCGATACCACTCGACGCCATGTTGTGCGGGACACCGTGTCACAGTTACAGGAAGGAAAAATAATTCGTGCCAAGAGCCATGAGGAATCATTCCTGGAGCCTGCACGAAGGAAGTGGCAAAGTGCCCCGCTGGCTTTGAGAAAAGATGGACTTGGGGGGCTGCTGTGCACTCCCCTGGGCCTGTATTCCCACTCTTCGAACTGGAGGGTCTACAGCAGCCTGTCCTGTGTCCACTGGGTGTGTAGTCACTGGGTGTGGGGCAGACAGTCGGCCTCTTAGTCTTCGGTCCGCAATGGAGAGGAACTGTAACCGGTAAACTGCACTGAGGCCTCTCATTTGCACCTGGACCTCATTACGTCACCAGAGCAGGAGGCCGTGATAGATGCGGCTTTGCGGGGAGCAGTGAGTGTACTCTGCATGTGCAAGGAATATAAACAATTCATGGCTAGAGGATGGACTGCTTTGGATTTAAACACGCCAAATGCCTTGACACTTCTCTCGTCAAAACTGCAGCCTAAGCCAAGGGCGGTATTGCACACCTGTAGTCCTGGCTACTCAGGAGGCTGAGGCAGGAGGACCACCTGGAGGTCAAGGCCTGGGAGTCAAGTTTTCAGGGAGCTATGATGACACCACCGTACTCCAGCCTGGGGGACAGAGTGAGACCCTATCTCCAAACAAATACAAAACAGGCTGGGTGTGGTGGCTTGGGAGGTCGAGGTGGGTGGATCACTGAGGTCAGGAGTTTGAGACCAGCCTGGCCAACACGGTGAAACCCCGTCTCTACTAAAATTACAAAAATTAGCCGGGTGTGGTGGCGGGCGCCTGTAATCCCAGCTACTCAGGAGGCTGAGGTAGGAGGATTGCTTGAACCTGGGAGGCAGAGGTTGCAGTGAGCTGAGATCGCACCACTGCACTCCAGCCTGGGCAACAGAGCGAGACTCTATCTCAAAAAAAAAAAAAAAAAAAAAAATTGCAGCCTAAGCCTTCTCCTCTTGAATGTGTGCTATTCGGAGTGACTCCTTTCTTTTTTTCTTTTCTTTTTTAGGGGACAGGGTCTCGTTCTGTCACCCAAGCTGGAGTGCAGTGGTGCAATCACAGCTCACTGCAGTCTCAACCTCCTCAGCTCAAGTGAGCCTCAGCCTCCCAAAGTGCTTGGGTAACAGGTGTGCACCCCTGCGCCTGGCCCTTTCGTGAGTCCTTTCTAAGAAGTAGTATGTGGCAACAGCAGCACCGTCTGGTTTCTGTGGCTGGGTGGTGGCCTCCATCCGGCTGTCTTGGCCTCGGGACGCTTGCAGGGGCTTCTGGACTGGCTTGTGTTCCCTGTTGCTCTCCAGGCTCCATGGCTCCTGCCCATTTCCAAGCCTGGGCTTGTGAGCTTCCTAGAGATACCATGAGCTACTGATATTCTTTCCTCATCTGTTCGTAGGGGGTTGGATCCTTTGACTCGCAGGTAAGAGCTCCGTGTTGGCTTTCTGGGGCTACGTAACAAATGTCGGCCGGGCGCGGTGGCTCAAGCCTGTAATCCCAGCACTTTGGGAGGCCGAGACGGGTGGATCACGAGGTCAAGAGATCGAGACCATCCTGGCTAACACGGTGAAACCCCGTCTCTACTAAAAAATACAAAAAACTAGCTGGGCAAGGTGGCGGGCGCCTGTAATCCCAGCTACTCGGGAGGCTGAGGCAGGAGAATGGCGTAAACCCAGGAGGCGGAGCTTGCAGTGAGCTGAGATCCAGCCACTGCACCCCAGCCTGGGCGACAGAGCCAGACTCCGTCTCAAAAAAAAAAAAAAAAATGTCACAAACTTGGTGACTTCCAGTGACATATTTATTCTCCCATTCTGGCAGTCAAAAGCTTGGAATTAAGGGGTTGGCAGGGCTCCCCCGACTCCAGAGGCTCTGGGGGTATTTTGTTCCGTGCCTCTCTCTTGGCTTCAGGAGGCTGCCAGCAATGTTTGGCCTTCCTTGGCATCACTCCAGTCTCTGCCTCTGTGGTCACTGAGCATCCCTCTCTTCTGTCTGTCTCTCCTCTGTTTATCTCTAACAAGGACACATCATTGGATTTAGGGCCTACTCAGATAATCAGGGATGATATACTTAGTTAGTTACATCTGCAAGGACCCTTTATCTAAACAAGGTCACACGAACAGGTTTCAGGGATGTGATGTGGACGTATATTTTGGGAGTCCACCATTCAACCCACCGCAAACCCTAATGCAGAAATTGGTGCAGAAAAAAATGGGGAGAATCTGGGATTGTCTATCTGGCCAGGCTGTGGCAAAAAGCAACGAAGATACTGCTTGTCTCAGGGAATGGGACGAAGGGTGGTCTCCTGGGGTCCCCTGGGAGGAGGAGCCCAGTGAAAGTCTCTGGGGTTCCAGATGGCGCCCCAAAAAGAATTCAATGGCCATGTCTATGGTGTGGGATACTTTTGAAACAGCTCTTCAAGAATGAGAATAAGTCCAGATGCCATGGCTCATGCCTGTAATCCCAGCATTTTGGGAAGCCATGGTGAGCATATGGCTTGAGCCCAGAAGTTCAAGACCAGCCTGGGAACATGGCAAAACCCTGTCTCTACAAAATCCAAGTACCAAAACCAAAAACAAAACCTAAAAAAATAGCTGAGTGTGCCGGTAGTCCCAACTACTAGGGAGGCTGAGGTAGGAGGATTGCTTGAGCCCAGGAGGCCAAGGCTGCAGTGAGTTGTGATCATGCCACTGCACTCCAGCCTGGGCAACAGAGTGAGTCCCTGTCTTAAAAAAAAAAAAAAAAAAGCCCGGGCGCAGTGACTCACGCCTGTAATCCCAGCACTTTGGGAGGCTGAGGCAGGAGAATCACTTGAACCCAGGAGGCAGAAGTTGCAGTGAGCTGAGATCCTGCTACTGCACTCCAGCCTGGGCAACAGAGCAAGACTCTGTCTCAAAAAAAAAAAAAAAAAAAAAGAAAGAAAGAAAAAGAAAAAGAAAGAAAAGAAAAGCTATGATTCCTAAATTTTAGTTTAGAGAACAGACCAATAGCCCAAGGTGCTGTCTGCCTGAAGCTGACCTGTGGCACTGCATCTAGGAAGGGGCCTCGGGCAGCTTCCAGCAAGGGGCCCAGGCCAGCCTCTAACAGGCTCAGAGGTTTCTTTTTTTTTCTCTTTTCTTTTTTTTTTGAGACAGAGTCTCCCTCTATCACCTAGGCTAGAGTGCAGTGGTCCATCTTGGCTCACTGCAACTTCTGCCTCCCAGGTTCAAGCGATTCTCCTGCCTCAGTCTCCCAGGTAGCTGGGACTACAGGCGGGCACCACCACGCCCAGGTATTTTTTTTTTTTTTGGTAGTTTTAGTAGAGACGGGGTTTCACCATGTTGGCCAGGCTGGTCTCAAACTCCTGACCTCAGGTGATCTGCCCGCCTGGCTTCCCAAAGTGTTGGGATTACAGGTGTGAGCCCCTACACTGGGCCAGGCCCAGAGGTTTCAGAGGGGTCGTAAGGAGTATGACTTTCAGGTGTGTTGCCTTAGGTGTCCCTGACCTGAGTCTGTGGCCACACTGGGTCCCAGTCAGGGTCCTGCTGTTGACCAAGAAGACTTGCTAAGCTTGTGCATCTGCTCTTCTCTGGAGCTCCTCAGCTCGGGCTGGGCCGGATCTCAGCTTTTTCTCTCTGGCAGCCACCAGAGCTGAAAGCTTCTTTTTTTTTTTTTTTTTTTTTTTTTTTTTTTGAGACGGAGTCTTGCTCTGTGGCCCAGGCTGGAGTGCCGTGGCCGGATCTCAGCTCACTGCAAGCTCCGCCTCCCAGGTTCACGCCATTCTCCCGCCTCAGCCTCCCGAGTAGCTGGGACTACAGGCGCCCGCCACTTCGCCTGGCTAGTTTTTTGTATTTTTTAGTGGAGACGGGGTTTCACCGTGTTAGCCAGGATGGTCTCGATCTCCTGACCTCGTGATCCACCCGTCTCGGCCTCCCAAAGTGCTGGGATTACAGGCGTGAGCCACCGCGCCCGGCCTGAAAGCCTCTTTACAGAAGCTGCCAAAGAGGTCCTCTGGCTTTCCTGCCTCCCCTGAAAGGCTGATGAATGGCCCTCAGCTGCTCGCTGGCTTTCCTCAGTGCATTCAGGGCTCCCTGCAACAGCCATCCACGGCCACTCGTCTAAGGATGAACCCCCACTGCTCGAAAGTCTGAGGCGTCGCACCCGCCAGTATGTTCCCTCCCATGGGCATCTCATCCCAGCTCTCCACTGGGGAAGGTTTTAATGATTGCTCCCTTGTGCTAGGGACTCTCAGTGCCCACCTGCCCTCGGCAATGGGGTTCCTTAAGGTGATCCAGCCCGTAATAGCATGCAGGGGTCAGCGTCCTTGGGTTCCTCCAGGCACCAAGTGGTGGGAGGAGAGGGGAGGGGGCAGGACGCCACTGGCTCTTGGGGCATAGCAGGGTCCATTCCACCTGGAGAAGAGGCGGTGGGGCCACGAAGCCAGCAGTTGCCTCCTGGGGCGCGGCTGACAGCGCGGCTTGACCCTCTCGGGCCACGGTAGCAGGAGGGCGGGGACACAGTTGGGCGTGGGTATGTGGGGATGGCGGCCATTGACAAAGGCCTGTTCCAAGCACAATAACAGCATCAGTGATCAGCACCTGGGTAGAAAGCTGGCCGGGTTCATGACGCTCTGGGATGCCGAGGCGGACAGATCATGACAACCGTGACCTGTGTTTTGGCTCTGCAGGGACAGAGAAGGGAAACCGTGGGTGGGGGGAGGAAAAATAATAACGCAGTGCCTGGTGCGACTCAAGTTAAATGTTCCGCAGGAGGACACGCCTGTCTTGGTGCATGTGCCTGTCGCCGTGGGACGGCCCCATGTCCAGGTGGCAGTGGAGAGGGTGTGAGCAGAGGTCTCAGAGTGGCCACCTCCAAGCTCACGTCTGAGGCAGCCGGGCCTGGGAGGAGCCAGGCCAGCTGGGCCGCACTCTGGGCCAAAGGTTCCTGGCGACAGACACAGAGGGAAACTGTCCAGGCTGCAGATGACATGCAGGGGCTGAACATCCACCTCCCCATTGCCCGCCCTCTTCGTGGCAGGGGCGCTGAGACCCTGGGCGGCCCCACCGGTGTTTGAGAGAAGTGGGTCCACCCTCTGCCGAGTAAGCCTAAGCCCGTGGGAGCTTGGACCATTCAGGGAAGTGGAGATGGCTATGGGAGGGACTTCCTAGCGTCATGGCAGGCGAGCATGGAGCTCCGAACTAGGACCCTGGAGGCGACTGTATGGGCCCTGAGCCGGGATTGGGTCAGCTGTCCTCAGCGCTGGGCATGCAGCCATCTCAGGGCCCTGGGTACCTGCTGTGCCCATTTCACCCAGAGGCCAGAGGTTTGACTGGCCTGCCCAGGACCTCAGAGTGACTGGGTGGAGCCCCCACTTGGGGAAGCCCCCAGCTCTCCTACAGTCAGCCCCGAGCATGTGTGAGAGGCTGGGGAGGCCAGACCTTGGGGTTCTTCTCAAGGGGTTTCCAGTCTCAGGAGGCAATTCTTACCGGCCCCTCCCATCCTGGATGTGCCACAGCCACCACTGGGGTCTGAGATCAACATCTCCAGCCTGAGCCCACCCCGGGCCTCACAGAAGCTGCAATTGGACCTTCAAATTCTTCCACAGGATGCAGCCAAGAAATTCACCATGGCCCCAGCAGCAAAACTCACTCCTTTGGAGCCAGGCTGAGCCTGGGGACCCTGGGAGGACACTTGCCTTGGGGACCTCTGCCAGGTTCAGCACAATTGCCACACACCATCAGCATGAAGCTCGGGGTGTGCAGTGGGATAGGAGGGGGCTCAGGGCATCTGCAGGTGTCTAACTCTGCTCAGAAACAACACAGCACCCTCTAGGACCCCTGGGACCTCCCTAGCAGACAAGAGGCCAGGGCGGCAGCCTCTGTTTCTCAGACACATCTGACACCTCCCTCCTGACACTGTGACAATCCTAGACTGACTCTGCATCTCCCCAGGCCTTGCACAGGGTGGATGGATGGATAAATGTACAGATGGATGGATGGATGGATGGATGGATGTACAGATGGATGGTGGATGGATAGATGGGTAGATGGATAGACACATGGGTGGATGGGTAGATGGGTGGATAAATGGGTGGATGAATGGATGGATGATGGATGGATGAGTGGATGGGTAGGGGGTGGATGGATAGATGGAGGGCTGGGTGGATGGATGGGTGGGAGGATGGAATGATGGATGGGCAGATGGGTAGAGGGATGGATGGATGGGTGGATGGATGGGTGGATGGGTAGATGGATGGGTAGGTGGATGGATGGATGGATGGGAGAATGAACTCATTCTGGTTGAACTCCCACCAGTTGTGCTCAGAAACAACACAGCGCCCTCCGGGACCTCTGAGACCTCCCCAGGAGGCAAGAGGCCACGGTGGCAGCCTCTGTGGCCCAGAGACATGCTAGACCCTGTTCTGGGTGCTGGGAAGACACAAAGGAGGTAAACCCACAGGCCAAGCCCACAGGAGACCACCCCACACCCAGGTAGACATTGCAGGACCTCTAAGCAAGGTACAGAGAGCACTGGGGAGGCCAGGAGATGGTCCCTGAGGGAAAAGATGGCTGAGCTGTGTTTTAGGAGACATATACATTTCCTGGGGGACCAGCCTCCCATGGGCCCACTGCTGGGCAAAGCCAGACACAGCTGGGTGTGAAGAGAATTTCAAGAGCAAGAGGAGTGTAGAATTTGGGGTGGGTCTAGAGAGTGGCATAAATTAGAGAGGGCTGTGAGGGGTGCAGAGGGCCTGGAGAATCATGACCAGGAGGCTGGATGTGCTCAGAGGGCAGGGGGGCCCAAGATTGTTGTTTTGTTTTGAAATATAGCAAGCAGCTTTATTGAAATATAATTCGCATACTGTACAATCCACCTATACAATTCAGTGTACAATTCAGCGGTTCTTTGTATATTCATAGAGTTGTGCAGCCATCGCCACCATCAATTTTATAACATTTTCATCACTCCCCAACCCTTGTACCCATGAGCAGTTACTCCCCATCCCCACCTCCTGGCAGCCCCTCCCACCCCCTAGCCCCTCACAATCTACTTTCTGTCTCTCTGGATTTGCCTGTTCTGGACATTTCATAGAAATGGAATCATACAACGTGTAGCCTTTGTGTCTGGCTTCTTTCACTGAACACAAAATTTCGAATGCATCCATGTTGTAGCATGGATCAGAAAACTTCATTCGTTTTTAAGGCTGAGTAACATTCCATCATATGTTTATCTATGTTTTGTTTTTTGTTTGCTTTCTTTTCACTCTTGTTGCCAGGCTGGAGTACAGTGGTGCGATCTCGGCTTACTGCAACCTCTGCCTCCCAGGTTCAAGCAATTCTCCTGCCTCAGCCTCCCAAGTAGCTAGGATTACAGGTGACTGCCACCATGCCTGGCTAATGATTATTGTTTTGTTTGTGTGTGTGTGTGTGTATTTTTAGTACAGATGGGGTTTCACCATGTTGGCCAGGCTGGTCTTGAACTCCTGACCTCAGGTGATCCACCCGCTTCGGCCTCCCAAAGTGCTGGGATTATAGGCGTGAGCCACTGCGCCCGGCCTCTTGTTTTGTTTTGTTGGACTTTTGGGTTGTTTCAGCATTTTGGCTGTTTTGAACAATGCTGCTATAAATACAGGTGTGCAAGGTTTTATGTAGACACAAAGGTGGGCTTTGAGCAGCAGGGGACATGATCAGATTTAAAGGGGTCATTCTTCCTGCAGGTGGGGATGGGGGTCAGATGGAGAAAAGAGCCCAGAAAGGCTTGGCCAATTCTTGGGGAAGTATCACCCCACACTTTCTCCCCAGTTCCCAGCATACACACGTGCACGTGCACATGTATGTGTGTACATCTGAGCAGCCTCCAAGACCTCCTTTTGTTGAGTCTCCCAGAGACAGGCAAAGCTGGCCCAGGTCTGAGCTGATGGAGGAGAAGAGTCTCTTGAGTAGAGATCCTTGAGTTCTTGTATTGATATAGGGGTCAGCCTCAGTGCAGAACTGTTTACATCCCTGCTCTCCCAGAACCCCCATGGCCACGGGTGGGGCAGATTGCAATATGGCCACTCATGGGAGAGGAGACAGAAGGTCATGCTGGTGTGGGCAGAGCCAGGCTTCAGGCAGGCAGACCTAAGCCCAAGTTCAAGACATCAGTGGCCACCAGGCATGTGTGGCTTCTGAGCTCTTGTAATGAGGCTTGTCTGACTGAGGAACTGAACCTTTATCTAATTTGTTTTTTGTTTTTTCAGACAGGGTCTTGCTCTGTCTCCCAGGTGAAAGTGCAGTGATATAAACATTGCTTGCTGCAGCCTCGACCTCCTGGGCTCAAACGATCCTCCCCCCTCAGCCTCCTGAGTAGCTGGGACCACAGGTGTGTGCCACCATGCTTGGCTAATTTAAAACAAAAAAATTGTAGAAATGGGGTCTCACTGTGTTGCCCATGCTGGGCTCAAACTCCTGGCCTCAAGCAATCCTGCCTCAGCCTCCCAAAGTGCTGAGATTACAGGTGTGAGCCACTATGCCTGGCCTATAATTTTAATTAATTTAAAAATTGATACTCAATTCCATTTTTGGCAAACTTCTAAGTTTATCTGAAACAATTCGGGTATGCAAATCTACTTTTTCAGCTGTGAATTCTGTGAAACCTAAATACATATCAAATGGATCTGATGAAAATTTAGGGTTCAAACTGAAATATGCTATCAGAGCAAACCACATGCTGGATTTTGAAACTTGGTGAGAAAAAAGAAGGTCAAACGTCTCTCTAATAAGTTTCTACATTGATTACGTATTGAAATGATAATATTTCAAATATACTGGGTCAAATACAGTGTATTACTAAAGTTGATTCCACTTACAATGAATTATTTGTCAGCCATGAATAGGAATGAAGTCCTTCCTGGTGCACGTTCGTGGTGAATGGGGAAGTTGGCATCGAGCTGGAGGGAAGAAGCCAGGCACAAAAGGCCACACGTTGGCTGATTTCACTGAGATGAATTGTCCCGAATAGGCAAATCCATAGAGACAGGAAGCAGCTTAGTGGTTGCCATGGCTGAGGGTGGGCAGGGTTGAGGAGGGCAGCTAAGGGATACGGGGTCTCTTTTGGGGGTGGCAGAAATGGCCCAGAGTTGGATTACGTGAACTGTGGTCTGGCAGGGGTGCTGTCTAGCAGGGTAGGGGTGGCCATGTCTCCTTGGCAGTGTCCTTACTGCCCCTCAGGAGGTGCTGTGGCTAGAGGACAGCTGGAGGGGCCCAGGACAGGGTGGCATTGAACTCCATTAAGGGCATGGGCAGGCTCAAAGCCCGGTGTCCCTTGGGCGTGTCTTCCTAACACCAGGGTGTGCTGCCTCCCTTTCAATAAGAGCCAAAGCTTCCAGAGTTCGGCAGGCTGAGCCTGCCAAGGAACACATTGGGGAGGCTCCCCAGCCTCCCCCTCGCATCACATAACTCATAACCCATGCCCATAACTCACAGCCGGTCATGTGGGGCTTGGCTCATCCTCCTAGCTGGACTGGGCCTCGCCTTCCTCTCTAGCATTGGGTTGGCCGGCTGGGCTGTGATGAGAGGGCTCCGGCAGAGATCCCAAGTCCACCCAACACGCTGCCCAGCCTCCAGCCTACACGTGCATGAAGTCCATTCACGTTCACAGAGGGAAGACTGTTCTACCCTTCCTTAAAGCCTTGATTAGGTGACCCTGAACTCATGAGCTCAAAGACTCAAGGCAGTGCTCACCGAAAACTTCCCCTGGTCTCCTAAATAGTCACTAGAAGGTGTCCAAACAATGGCCATTTGGCAGTAAGATTTCAGAGATTTCAGGTTAGGGTACGTTCCATGGATTATGGTATTTGACTTAATTTTGAAAGTTGAACAAGAAGTAAAAAAAATCTATATTTTGCCCTTTCAAACAAAATCTAAAAGCCCCCACCCAATAATTCAGTCAGGCATACTCTGACTCGATGGTGGGCCAGATGGTCTTTTTCTACACCTATAATTTCCCAGGAAATTGTGACAGCTGAATTTGCATGATGTAGCTACAAATGGAATTTGCACAATGTGTGCATTCATGTGGTTTGGACATGAGAATAATTCCTTTATCCCGTGGTCTTGGGAAGAGTCAAAACATTCACTTGCCCTTCCTCATGAACAAAGCCAGTGCTCAGTCAGTATTCTCTATATGGAGGATGGAAGGATGGGTGGAGGGATGTGAGAGGGACACACAGAGGCACGAACACAGGGATGAGTGGAGGGATGGATGGGGGAGGGGTGGAGGGATGAATTTAATGGATGGAGGGATGAATAGAGAGATGGATGGGTGAATGGATGGAGGGATGGCTGGAGGAATGGATGGCTGGAAGAATGGGTGGAGGGATAGATGGAGGAAGGGATGAATGGAGGGGTGGGTTGAGGGACGGATGGGAGAGTAATGGATGGAGAGATGGGTTGAGGGATGGGAGAAGGATAGAGGGATATAGGAGGGATGGGTGGAAGAATTAATGGAAGGATGGGTGGAGGGATGGATGGAGGGAGGGATAGATGGAGGGAAGAGTGGAGGAATGGGTTGGTGGAAGGGTGGAGGGATGGGTGGAAGGATGAGTAGAGGGATGGATGGAGGGAGGGATGGATGGAGGGAGGGATAGGTGGAAGAATGGATGGAAGGATGGGTTGAGGGATAGATGGGGAGGGATGGAAGGATGTAGGAGAGATGGGTGGAGGGATTGGTGGAGGGAGAGATGGATGGAGGGAGGGATGGATGGAGGGAGGAATGGATAGAGGGAGGGATGGGTGGAGGGATGTGGGATGGATGGAGGGAGGGATGGGCGGAGGGATGTGGGATGGATGGAAGGATGGATGGAGGGATGGGCGGAGGAATGTGGGAGGGATGGATGGAGGAATGGGTGGAAGAATGTGGGAGGGATGGATGGAAGGAGAGATGGATGGAGGGATGAGTGGGGGAATGTGGCATGGATGGAAGGATGGGTTGAGAGATGGATGAATGGAAGAGTGGATAACAAGATATGGGATGGATGGAGGGACAGGTGGAGGGGTGATGGACAGACTCCAACCTTGGGTGGAGCTCCTTTGAAGAAGCTTCAATCTATCCCTGGGATGCTGGCTGTGGAACAAGGGTCCCCTGAGTCTTGGACCTTTTGATGAAAAGTACTGAGACTGCAGCAGGTTTGGTGTTTTGTTGGGGAAAACTGGACTGAGAAAGTGCCCAGTCTGGCTGCATGGTGGTTCTCTGGGGAGGCCGGTATGGAAAGAAACAGTCTTGAGTGAGAGGTAAACTCTCAAGCGCTTCCACTGTGGCATGTAACACGCTAAGGGACACGTATTCCTGTTCAGTCCAGACCCTGGGGCTGCCCAGCGA
Source organism: Macaca thibetana thibetana (assembly GCF_024542745.1). Classification (NCBI taxonomy): domain Eukaryota; kingdom Metazoa; phylum Chordata; class Mammalia; order Primates; family Cercopithecidae; genus Macaca; species Macaca thibetana. Next base: position 755,061 of record NC_065592.1, on the reverse strand, counting down.
ATGAGGACACCAATTTGATGAGGGCAGCTCTGCAGAAACCCCGGAGGGGGGCGCGGGGCCGGTTGTGGACTCAGATTGTCTTGTGCCACTGCCATTGAAATCATTATTTGTCAGCAGAAAACAAAAGCAAACCTCAGCTAGAGGCATGGGAGAAGGTGGACCTGAGTTCGAATGTGAACTCTGCCAGTTGCATAACCTTGGCCGAGTCACTCAAGCTATGTGAGCCGACCTCATCTGTAGCACAGTAGGATGACAGTCCTCACCTCCTAGGGTGTGGCTGGTCCTGGCTCAGGGCCTGGGTACAGGGAGGACGTGCTGAGTGGTAGGTGGAGCATCACTCATGGTGTGAGTGACTGTCTGGGCAGAGAAGCCAGAGGAGAAGCCCAGCCACGCTGCCCACACAAGGGCGGCCACCTGTTTACCCACTCATTCCTCCAAAGGTCTCCTCTCTGGGACCCCGAGGATCCAAGAGTCACCAGGATTCCAGGACCTCCAGGATGTGTGGAGACACTTCCAGCTGCCCTTCCCTCCTTTAAGTCAGACTCGGACCCTTTGGCTCCCGTTCCTCAGCCCTGCTACTCCTGCCTGTACTAAGGGCTCATTTCGGTACCATGGTGGGGGGTGTGTGCATGTGGGTTCCAAGCACTGCGCTCTGTTGCTGACTCAGTATCCGTGTGTTCTAGACATCAGATCATTTTCCCTCCCTCATCACCTCCACACCCAAATCAGTGCATCAAGGGACAGCAGAAAGTTCTAGGCATGGAAAGCCTTTTAAGCAGCAGCATCTATTTGGGGGTACACACAGGCATCAATAAGGCCTGGCGTTTGGACTTGGCTTTTTCCTGTGTTGCTGGGTGACCTTGGGCAGCTCACCAATGTGCTTGGCGAGTTGGTTTTTATGTTGGACCACTCAATACAGTAACAGTGACTAGAAGTGATGGAGTGGCTTGGGGCTTAAAGGAGGTGACTATCACCTAGGCCAGCCACTCAGATTCAAGACACAGGATTGGTTACTGCAACTATAAATGCTGTTAAAATATAACGACTTGAAAGTGACAATGTGCGATGTAAGTGCAATCTTATGTAGTATAAGGTTAGTTCACATAGCGATAGTGTTAAAATATACCACAAGTCAATAAATAAGATTATATTGCCTTTTATTTTTATTTTTTAAATTTTTTTGAGATGGGGTGTCACTCTCTCACCCACGCTGGAGTGCAGTGGTACGATCTCGACTCGATGCAACCTCTGCCTCCTGGGCTCAAGTGATCCTCTCACCTCAGCCTCCCAAGTAGCTGGGACTATAGGCGTGCACCACCATGCCAGGCTAATTTTTGCATTTTGGTGGAGACAGCGTTTCACCATGTTGCCCAGGCTGGTCTTGAGCTCCTGGACTCAAGGAATCCGCCCACCTCAGCCTCCCAAAGTGCTGGGATTACAGGCATGGGCCACCATGTCCAGCCTTCGATTACATTGCCTTTTATAAGCTGCTTTTGGATCAGATTAACGCATCTGTGGCTTCCGTGAAAGAATATATTGCATTTAAAAATCACAGTTACGGCTGGGCACGGTGGCTCACGCCTGTAATCCCAGCACTTTGGGAGGCCGAGGCGGGTGGATCACGAGGTCAGGAGATCGAGACCATCCTGGCTAACATGGTGAAACCCCATCTCTACTAAAAAAAAAAAAAAAAAAAAAAAAATTAGCCAGGCATGATGGCAGGTACCTGTAGTCCCAGCAACTCGGGAGGCTGAGGCAGGAGAATGGCGTGAGCCTGGGAGGCGGAGGTTGCAGTGAGCCGAGATGGCACCACTGCACTCCAGCCTGGGCGACTGAGCGAGACTTCATCTCAAAACAAGCAAACAAACAAACAAAACACACAGTTACAGTGATTTGCTAGATTTTACCTTCAGTGAGGTGGGAGCCCAGAGGGTGCCCATCTGTGCGGAAGAGAGACAGGGTGTCACTGAGGGCTGACTGGGTCCTTGCTGGCTACGGATGACAGGTGGAAGGGTGGAAGCAGGTCCAAGGAGAGGGGGCCTGGGGCTTGGTGGGGGTGGACCAGGAGGAGGCAGATGCTGGACAGAACACAAAGGTGAACTGCTGGGACTTGCTGCCTGCATAGCTGCCGGGGACGATGAGACAGGTGCTCAGGAGGACACTGCGGTTTATTGTTCAATGCCTGAGATCATGGTGACGGTCAATTCCTTTGTGGTTTAAAAATCAACTCCTGCCCAAGCCCCACTCCAGGCAGACGTAGTTCTCCCGTGCTTGTCCCTCCATCCATGTCACCCTCTCCTAGTCACTGCAACCGTGATCAATCCCTGGTTGTCAACTCAAACCTCAGTTTCTCCTGGAAGCTTTGCTGTCCCCTCCCTGGGGGTGCCCTGCCTCGTGCCCTCCTCCACCACCTGTGACCCTCCCCCATACTTGGGGTATGTGGCCCGTGCTGGCACTTCTCACTTCCTGGTTTCATCTACTCGGCTGGACTGGCAGCTGCTCACTGGCAGTCTGTGTAAGCAGCTTCCCCTGGAGCCCATCTCCAAGGTGTGATGGGACTCTCGCCCCCTGGAGGTGTGCAGCAGGCAGTCCTGGCGAACAGCCCTGAGTCCAAGCAGACTGGATGGTAGTAGGATTTTCTGGAACAGTGTCCTCTCTATTAGTCTTCCCAGCATGTGCCTTGGGTCCACACAATCTCAACCTGCTCATTACACCCACACTAAAGATTACAAAGGGAGCTCCTGCCCTGTTTTCTTTACCTTCTGTTTTATTTTTGAGACAGGGCCCCACTGTGTTGCCCAGGCTGGTCTTGAACTCCTAGACTCAATCCATCTGCCTGCCTGAGCCTCCCAAAGTGCTGGGATTACAGGCATGAGCTGCTGTAAAAGCCCCACCAAGCTTTTATTCATTGAATCACATCCATCCTGCCCTCAGAGCCTCCAAGGATTCTGGGAGGTGCACAGGGCCGGTGAATGTCCCCATAATGCAGATCAGGACCTGGAAACCAGGGAGGCCTGAGTGGCTCAGGGCCACTGTGGTGAGGTCTGTGTCTCCTGACTTGGGTCTTCTCCAGGGTCAACCCCAGATTTTCTGTGCAGCCCCTCCTGGGTGCAGCCAGGTGCCTGGTGGTGACAGCACCACCAGGGGGCAGCAGGTACCCATGGCATTATTGGCGGGCAGCTGCTTGGGTCCTAGACCTGGCCGGTCCTCTTGGCCAGAGCAGGTAGGCCAATGACAGTGAGGACAGAGGCCCCCTTCTTGCTGAGGGAGCCATCTGGGGAAAGAGACATTTAGTGCATCAATGCCCCGTGCTCCAGGCGAGGGCTTGGGAGAGTGGGTAGTTATTCCTCTCTCAGCCCTTTCTGTCCCACCACGGTGGGAAGCCTCTGGATAATTTATCCGTCCATTCTTCACAAGCAAGTCCGGCGGGAGCGGTATCTCCCCACTCTAGAGCCGAGGGGTCGAGGCTTTGCAGGAGGAGGCATCAGCGCAGGCTCTCAGATGGGGCCGGAGGGGCCGGCTTAGGTTTCACTCCTGGCTTTCTGATTTCTCAGGGAGATGCTGATGGGTCCAATCTGCTGCCCCATCTTCCTCCGGTGAGCAAGGCTCTCCCCCTTGCCCTAAAGGTGCCCACTGCTGCTTCCTCGGGGAAGGGCAAGAGACGGGAGCCGCCGGCTCACCTGTCACCTGGCCTGAGTTTACCGCTGCAGGCCAGACCCTAAGCGGGGACCCCCTGCTTCCACTTCAAGTGGAGAAGGGGCGAATCTGACTCTCTGCAGAGGCTAATTTCCAGGACAGAAGCCCCATCGGAGGCCCTGGGCCCAGGGGACCCTCTCTGGGCTCCCTCCTCGCATCCCCCTGTTCCGGCCCCTGCACAAGGAAGCCAAGGGGTAAGGGGTCCGGGGGCTGCCCAGTGCTGCCCCAGCTCGTACAGGCCCAGGATTCCACCGGAGTCCAGGGTGGGAGCCCTCAGAAACTGCACCCCAGCCTCCGGGGCTGAGCTAGTCTCAGAGAAGGGCTTGGACTTGCCCGGGGTCCCCCAGTGAATCAGCAGTGAACACCCGCGGTTCCTGGCAGCTGAGCCAGGATCCATATAATTTCAATTGCAGAATCTGTTTGTCCTTGAAGCCCCTCCCACCGTCACACGTTGCCAGCTGGACAGAACGCGCCCCCACCACCCAGGGTGGGGCCCAGAAGGGAGATCAGGGCGGATCAGCATGGGGGCCGGCTGCGACCCTGGGCCGGAGAGCACCTTCCTGCCCTCACTTCTGTCACGCATTCCGTCCTGGACGCCAGGAACTGCCCGCTGGGCAGCTGCGAGTGGCCAGGACTCTGGGCCCAAAGCTGGGGAATCCTGGCCTTTATGCAGCGTCGGGGGGTCTTCCTGTGGGCCCCCGGCCAGGGCGGAGGACAGGAAGAGGGCTCTGGGAGTCCTGGTCCGTGCGCCTTCGGCCTCAGCCTCGGGTATCCCGCTGGGGCGGCTTGATGGGCCAAGGGGGCTCAGGAAGCTTCGGCCCAGCCCGGTGCCCCCTCCCGAGTCTGAGATTTCCGAACGGCCATGCAAGGGCGCCCAGCGCGACAGGGACCACCTCCTGCCCTCCACGGAGGCCCAAAGACACCCAGGAGGGACGCCCGGCCATCACTCCAAGGGCGAGGTCGCTCCCCCATGGAGAAGGGTTCCCCAAAGTCCGAGCGCCCTCGGAGAAAGTCGCCGGGACCCGGGCCTTCGCCTCAACCCCCGCCCACCGCAACTTTCGCGGGCGGTACGGGGCAGGAAGTGGGGGGGCGGGGGCGGGGGCGGTGCTTGGGACGCGGGGAGGTGCCAGACGAGCGCTTCGGCCCCGCCCCTGCCCCGCCCGGCCGTGGCCGCGCCCCCTGCGCCCCCAGCGCCCCGGAGCCGCAGAGCCGCGGAGTTGTTGAGTCGCAGCGCCGGGCGTGAGGACTGCGGGCGGGGCGAACAAAGCGGCGGCGACGCGGACGGCCCAGGCCCGGGACGCGCGGAGCGAGCGACCCCACCGGGCCTTTGTCTCGGGCGGGGCAGGAGCGGCGGCGGCCGCGGGGCGCCCGGAGCGCAGAATGCGGCGTCCGGCGGCGCGAATGGGGGAGCGCTGCGGCGACTGGCTGCGTGGAGCCCGGCCCGGGGCCCGCGGGCACTTGCGTGTGTGAAGCGGGGAGATCCGGCGCGCTGCCCATTGCCCGCCCCGCGGCCGCACGTGGGCGGGAGCGGCGGCCAGAGAGGAGCCCTAGGAAGAGGAGGAGGAAGAGGAGGGGACGCGCGGCGGCGCAGCGGGGGACCTGGGGCAGCCCGCGCGAAGCCCCGCCCCGGTCCTGAGCCCCGCGCGCGCGGGCGGGATGCCCCGCGGCCGCTGCACTTTGGCTCAAGCGCTGCCCTGAGCCGGTCGGGCCCGCGGGCGCCATGGAGCAGTGGCGGCAGTGCGGCCGCTGGCTCATCGACTGCAAGGTCCTGCCGCCCAACCACCGGGTGGTGTGGCCCTCGGCCGTGGTCTTCGACCTGGCGCAGGCGCTGCGCGACGGGGTCCTCCTGTGCCAGCTGCTGCACAACCTCTCCCCCGGCTCCATCGACCTCAAGGACATCAACTTCCGGCCGCAGATGTCCCAGGTGAGCGCCCGGCGCGGCGGGAGGGCCTCAGGGCTCCGGCGTTCGCGCTGCCCGACGCGCGGACGGAACGCGGAGGTCGCAGCGGCGGCGGCCCAGGCGCCCTGGCTGGGGCGGCCGTGCTCTGGGACGCGGGCGGGCGACGGGAGGGCGCGCCCCGGCCCTCCGAGCTGCGACCTCAGGAGGCGCGAAGTTGGCCAAAGTCCCTCCAGCCTGGGTCGCGCTGCCGTCCCCCCAGTCCCCGGCCACTGCTCCGGTGCGGCGGTTCCGCGGTCTGCGCCGCCTGGGATGGGGGAGGCTCCCGCGCTGCGCTTGCTCTGCGGGGCCCTGCGAGTGGCCCCTCAGTCCCCAGGGAGCCTGCCGAGCCGGGTGTAAGCGTCGTGGGTCGCATCCTCGGGCCTCGCGCCTGCTGGCCGGACGCCCGTGGAAGAGCGGGCGCGGTCGCTGTGCCGGCCCGGGGCGCGGCTGGAGGGCCCGGGAGGGGCGCGGGGCGGGAGTCCTCGGGGCCGGAGGGAGCTGGGTTCGCCCCGGGCACCGCCCCCTCGCCGGCCTCCGCCTCTTCCAGGACCCGGGCCCGGGTTGATCCGCCTCGAGGATTCCCAGGGCCACTTGGCGCCGGTCCTGGCCCCCATCGCTTTCCTAACACCCCCACCCCTCCTTCGGGCGCTGAGTGTGGCCTTTGTCGCGGCGGAGACACGCGTGCGGCCGCGGGGCCAGGCAGTAAAATGCCTGCCCCGCCGAATGGAGCTGCTTTTCTTGGCCTCTTAAAGGGAACTTGGCTAAGACTTAAGCAGAATGGAGGCTTCCATCCTCTTCTCCGGGGGTCGCGGAATCCTTACTGGGAGCAGCTTAGAAGAGGTCGGGGGAGGCAGAGGGGGTGCCAGCCGGGTCCAACCAGCACCAACGAGGCGCCACCTTTCAGCCAGCTCAGCAGCCCGTCACGGCGCGCAGTGGCAACTCCATGTGGAGAGGGATCATTCACCAGTGGGACTTAGGACGTGGTTCCTGGGAAGGAGGGAGAGTGAGTCACTAGCGATTCCAGGCTGGGCTGCCGAGGCTTCTGCCCTTTGGTGGTGACTGCGTTTCCTAGGAGACCGGGCCCTTCTCTGCTGGGTTGGGGGGGCGCTGACAAAGGCAAGCCCTGAGGGGAAGGGGCCGCCTTCCCACTGGGTAATTATTACCCAGCACCGCCTGGACCGGCTTAGTAGGAGCCCTCAGGAGCCTCCCTGGGAGTCAGCCCTTCTTCCCGCAGGGTGTCAGTGGTCAGGTGCAGGTGGCGGTCACCGCAGCAGCGGGCTTCCCCAGATCTGTTCTCAGAGCCCCACGGGGACTGGGAAGTCTGGACTCCATTTTATGGCTGGAGAAACTGAGGAGAAGGATAGCTGTGGGGGAGCAGGGCTGGGCCTTGAACCGAGGCGGCTGCCTTTGATGTGAGTTCCAGGGGCTGCCCAGGCTGACTTGCTCGGGCAGGATTTCCGGCTGCTTGCAGGCTGGGGCTCAGGGCAGAGGCAGGGCAGCTGGGTCAGCACAGAGGAGGCTTGGGAGGAACCCAACCTTGCGTTGTGGACTTGCTGGGTCTCCGGGCTGCCCCTCCCCAGCTGTGGTTTGGGAAGATGGGAAGAAGAGGGGGCCCTGGCTGTGGCAGGTGGCTTGGCTCAGCCTTTGCACTGGAAGTTCAAGCCAGAGACTTCCTGGGGTCTCTGGAGCCATTGGCCAGGCAGCAATATGAACCCCGATACAGGCCTCTTGAGCCTTGCTGCTGGGCCGGTGGAGGGGCATCTGGGGGTCCCGCTGCCCAGCCGGTGAAGGGGTGTGTAGGGGCCCTGCTGCCAGACTGGTGGAGGGGTGTCGTAAGTGCCCTGCTGCTGGGTAGGTGGAGGATGTGTAGGGGCCTGGGCGGTAGGAGGACCACATGGGTGTGTATCTGTGTGGCTCTCTGCTCTGATTGAATCCTGGCACTGTCCCCTCCCAGGTAGGCAATGACCTCCAGAGCCTCAGTTTCCCCATCTGTGTCATGAGAACAGTCATAGCAGTCCCCTCTTAGCCATGCTGTGAGGATTTGCTAAGGGCAGGCACAGAAGGCACACCCTTAGCACAGTGCCCATGAAATGACCATCACCTGGACACTGGCATGTATGGTCCCGTGTAGCTGAGGCTGACCTTGCCCTCCACTCCTCTGTCCCGTGGAGGGTGGGCCGCCTTTGTACGGCTGTTGCCTGCACAGGGATGGCTGCAGGCGCTCCCTTAACCCTCACGTTGGCTATGACGGCCCCATCTGTATGTTCACACGTGGAGAAACCCCTTTACTGCATCTGGCTCCCACAGGAGCTGGGAGAAGGACTTCATTTCTCTGTATGGCTGGTGGTTGTTATCTGGGAAACTCACTTTTTTTTTTTTCTTTTTGGAGATGAAGTCTTGCTCTGTCGCCCAGGCTGGAGTGCAGCGGTGCAATGTCGGCTCACTACAACCTCCACCTCCTGGGTTCAAGTGATTCTCTTGCCTCAGCCTCCTGAGTAGCTGGGACTGCAGGCACGTGCCACCATGCCCAGCTATTATTATTATTATTATTATTATTATTTGAAATGGAGTCTCGCTCTGTTGACCAGGCAGGCGTGCAGTGGCGCAGTCTCAGCTCACTGCAACCTCCACCTCGGATTCAAGCAATTCTCCTGCTTCAGCCTCCTGAGTAGCTGGGATTACAGGCGCTTGCCACCATGCTTGGCTAATTTTTTGTATATATATATATTTTTTTGAGATGGAGTTTCACTCTTGTTGCCCAGGCTGGAATGCAATGGCGCTATCTCAGCTCACCACAATCTCCGCCTCCCAGGTTCAAGTGATTCTTCTGTGTCAGCCTCCTGAGTAGCTGGGATTACAGGCATGTGCCACCTCACTCAGCTAATTTTGTGTTTTTGGTAGAGATGGGGTTTCTCTATGTTGGTCAGGCTGGTCTCGAACTTCTGACCTCAGGTGATCCACCCACGTCGGCTTCCCAAAGTGTTGGGATTACAGGCATGTGCCACCTCACTCAGCTAATTTTGTATTTTTGGTAGAGATGGGGTTTCACCATGTTGGCCAGGCTGGTCTCGAACTCCTGACCTCGTGATCCACCTGCCTCAGCTCCCAAAGTGTTGGGATTACAGACGTGAGCCACCGTGCCTGGCCCACACCCAGCTATTTTTTGTATTTTTAGTAGAGACAATGTTTCACTATGTTGGCCAGACAGATCTCGAACTCCTGACCTCGTGATCCGCCCGCCTCGGCCTCCCAAAGTGTTGGGATTACAGGCGTGAACCACAGCGCCCCACCCATGCCCAGCTATTTTTTGTATTTTTAGTAGAGATGGGGTTTCACTGTGTTGGCCAGGCTGATCTCGAACTCGTGACCTCGTGATCTGCTCACCGCAGCCTCCCAAAGTGCTGGGATTACAGACGTGAGCCCCCGCGCCTGGCTGAAACTGATATTTCTTAAGGGGTGGGGATGGGAGGGGGAAGAGGTCATCTCCACCCTTGGTGGTTGGGTCATAGAAAAATCACATCTGCCCTTTCTTACCTGCCCTGCTGTGGCCTAAGCACAACCTTAGGTGGGGGTTGCCGCCTGTGTTTAATAGGTGAGGCCATCAAGGTTCAGAGAGCTTGAGTGACGCCTCACCACGCCACCCCTCCTGCCCAGGTCGGTAAGTGGCAAAACCAACATAGGGATTGCAGTCTCCCTCCCAAGACTGTTTAAATAAATGATGACTGCAGACCTTCCTAAGCTGGCTTGCTGTCTTGCGGACTTTCTGAGAGATGTCCCTGGCCTCGTTCTTGGGTTGTCATGGTGTGTGTCTGTTTTCAAGGGGTGGCTGGGATGGGGGGTGGGTGCCTGTGATCCCTGGCTAGTGAGTTGCAGGGTCCCTCGAGGGCACGTGCTGGGGTGTCTCCCACCTCCCTGCTAGTCATGGCATATGGGGCCGTCTAGCCTGGAGGCCTCTATAATGTTCCCTCCTTCCAGAATTGCCCCTGGCCTCTCATGGTGACATCCTATTTTCAGAGGACTTGGAGCGCCCCTCCCACTTTGAGTTTAATCTAGGCTGGGTTATTTGCCCTAATGGATCATCATAGCAATGTGCATTTATACAGCATCTGCTGTGCGCAGAACCGGGTGCTAGGAGGTGGTCACAGAGATCCCAGTTGCCCACCTGGTCATTTCTTCTGAAGCTGGCAGGGTCTGCTTTATTTTATTTTATTTTATTTTATTTTATTTTATTTTTTTTTTGAGACGGAGTCTCGCTCTGTCACCCAGGCTGGAGTGCAGTGGCCGGATCTCAGCTCACTGCAAGCTCCGCCTCCCGGGTTTACGCCATTCTCCTGCCTCAGCTTCCCGAGTAGCTGGGACTACAGGCGCCCGCCACCTCGCCCGGCTAGTTTTTTGTATTTTTTAGTAGAGACGGGGTTTCACCGTGTTAACCAGGATGGTCTCGATCTCCCGACCTCGTGATCCGCCCGTCTCGGCCTCCCAAAGTGCTGGGATTACAGGCTTGAGCCACCGCGCCCGGCCTATTTTATTTTATTTTTTATCCAAAGTGCCTGGAAGCCCCATGGGTTTAATTAAACTAATTGGGTATGGCCACAATCTGCTGACCCTAACAAGAGACTGGGTATGTCTGGAGCAGCTTCGGTTGGGAGGTCCCGAGGTTGCCTGTGCCAGCATCTGCAGATTGCACCCTGAGGGCACCACCCGCACAGTCTCTGACTTGCCCACATCGCCCTGGTAGCCTCTTCCCCGTAAAACAGATCAGGCAGCCATTGCCGGGACACCACGCAAAGGCTTGGCCCCGGGCCTGCCAGAGTCTGTCCCCAACCTCCGCCTCAACTCCCTGTGCTCCCTGCCTCTTCCCAGACACGCCAGCCTGGCAATGTTTTTGGCACCCCCCTCCAGGGCCTTTTTGATGTGTGCCATCATGAGCTGTGCGCTTGCTGGAAGACCACCTCTCCTTCTAGCCTGGTTCTTCCTGTAGGAGCGCTGGTATCGGGGCTGCCTCCCCTTGGCAGCCTCCTTGGGTTTCACCCTCTTCCCACCCTGTCCTGCACGCGCTTCGAACCTCCGTCTCGCTCCTTCACTGTTCTGGGGTCTCTCTGGCCTCGTCCTCTCCGCTTTTTGTTTCATTACACAGTACCCTTGCTGCTCGTTCTGCAACACTCAGCAGCTGGACAGCTGGAGAGTGTAACGAGGGACCTCGATCCTAACGAGGGACCGAGTGTGTCTGGAGCACCTTTGTGTGACTGCCCCCCTTCTGGGTCTGAGCCCTTCCAAGGCAGGGCCATGGCTGGGCTTGCTCCTCTCTGGGTCCTTCAGAACCTTGTGCGTTCATTAGAGGAATAATAAATAAATAAATAAATAAAATATATATAATTAAACAATAAATAAATAAATAAATAATAATAAAACCCTGCCACATGCCACGCGGGCTTTGTGCCTGTGAGGGGAGGGAGGACAACAGGCTGGGGCTGTCCCCGCTCTCGTGAGGCTTCTCGTCGCGCAAGGGCCCCAGTGGATGTTGATGAGGAGCTCGGTAACTGGAAAGCGACAGGGAAATACCCGAAGGGCTCCCGGTGGCAGCAGAAGGGGCCTGGCTGGTGTAGCCGGGGTCCAAAACACAGGGCTGCCAGGAGCAGGGGAGGGAATGCTGGCTGTGAGGCAGACAGGGACGCCTTTTCTTTTTCAGGGGATAGATTGTATTTTCTAAAAAAATTTGAAAATATCTCAGTCGTAGGAAAGTTACAAGTACAGCACAGGTAACTTGAACCATTTGAGGGGAAGTATGGGGCTCAATGCCCCGCAACCCAAAAGCATCAGTGCGTTTCCCACAAACAAGGTCATGCTCCTCTGTAACCACAGCACCGCCATCCCCATCCAGCCAACAACAGCAATCCGTGACCCGTCTGCTTCTCCACAATTGTCCCAGCAAATGCCCTTCACGGCATAGAACAGCTTTAGGGCCCTGGGCTGCCAGTGGCTGTGTCCCCCTCTGTCAACCTGGGCCCGTTCCTCAGCCTTTCTTTGATGTTCATGACCTTGACTTTTTGGAAGGTTACAGCCTCCTTTGGTTATAGAATGTTCCCCCATCAGCAGGGTCAGGCCATGCACCTATAGGGGCCTAGCTCAGCCTCCGTGCTGCATCCTTCCTGCTTCCTCCTAGCAGTTGGCACGAGGCTTGGATGTGCCCCATTGCGGGTGATGTTGTGTTTAAATTACTCTGTTAATCGCAGCAGTTTGGGAGGCCGAGGCAGGCAGATCACCTGAGGTCAGGAGTTTGAGACCAGCCTGGCCAACATGGTGAAACCCCATCTCTACTAACAATACAAAAAATTAGCCGGGTGTGGTGGTGCACACTTGTAATTCCAGCTACTTGGGAGGCTGAGGCAGGAGGATCGCTTGAACCTGGGAGGCGGAGGTTGCAGTGAGCTGAGATCGCGCCACTGCATTCCAGCCTGGGCTACAGAGCGAGACTCCGTCTCAATAAAACAAAACAAAACAAAAAACCCACAGAAACAGTGCTTCTGCAGTATTAAAATTTCATGCAGGGAGGGAGATTAGGAAAAATATCTGAAAAGGCTCCTTGGAGGGATAATAATGAAAATGAGGGTGAGAAACTTTCATCTTGCAAGCATTGGCATTCCCGCTGGGCAGGAGCCCGGGAGCATGGGGTGGGGTGGGGTGGGGTGGGGTGGGAGCCCTGGCTGTTAGTGACAGGGACTCACCGGGAGTGGGACTTGAAGGCTATGTTGAGCAGGATCCCAGGCTCAGGCCTGGGGTCAGCAGGAAGGACCCCAGGCCGCAAGGAGGGCATAACCTGACATTGGCGAAGATAAGAGATTTCTGCCGAGTGTTGTGATTGCAAAAACCCTGGCTTTGGTGTGGGGCAGGATGAGACCGGGAGGAATGCTGGGTGTGAGGCGTGGAGGCTGCTGTGAGAGTGATCTGCGTCTGCCTGCGGTTTGGGCCGGGCCTTGGAGATGGGTCGGGGCCCTGGCTTCAGGGCGGTGGACTTCTGGAGGCAGGACCTTGTTGGGGGTCTGGCGTGGGTGAGCGTCCGGCCCACCCCCGTGCCTCTGTGGAGCCTTTTCTTGCTCTGAGGCCCAGGTCATGAGGATGTCTCCCCCCTGGAGGAAATCTTTCTGGCCTTCCTGGAAGGACACTGGGTTCTGGCCTGGGTGGTGGGCAGCGTGGTGCCCTCTTTTGAGGTGACTTGTGAGGACACATGTTCGTCCCTGTGTCCAGGCCACGTCTGTGGGCTGTGGCTTCCCAGTTTGAGGGGTGGGATTCCCAGGACAGGGACAGCGTTGGCAATCCGGTGGGGCCAGTGTGGAAGAGCCTGGCTTTACGCAGATGCCCAGACCTGAGCCCCCAGCTGAGGCCCCAGCAGGCCTCCCTCCTGACTGCCTCTGGAGTCACCTTCTTCTCTCCCAGTGTCCCAGCCCAGCCATTGCTGTCCCTCTCCTAGAGCAGGCGGCGGCAGATGTTTCGGTGCAGGGCTGGATGGTAAATATTTTAGGTTTTGTGAGCCAGACGGTCTCTGTCACGACTATGCAGGTCTGCCCTTGCAGCACGACAGCAGCCCTGGGTGGTCTGTAAACGGAGGAGTGTGGCGATGCTCCCATGAAATTTATTTTTGTAGAATGAAATTTGAAATGTATATCATTTTCACATATCATGAAATATTATTCTTATGCTTCCCCCACCAACCTGCTCAACCATTGAAAAACATAAAAACCTTGGCAGGGCGCGGTGGCTCAAGCCTGTAATCCCAGCACTTTGGGAGGCCAAGGCGAGCGCATCACGAGGTCAGGAGATCGAGACCATCCTGGCTAACACGGTGAAACCCCGTCTCTACTAAAAAAAATACAAAAAATTAGCCGGGCGTGGTGGCGGGCACCTGTAGTCCCAGCTACTCGGGAGGCTGAGGCAGGAGAATGGCATGAACCCGGGAGGCAGAGCTTGCAGTGAGCGGAGATTGCGCCACTGCATTCCAGCCTGGGGGACAAAGCAAGACTCCATCTCAAAAACAAACAAACAAAAAACACAACAAAAACATAAAAACCTTTCTTGGCTTGCAGGATGTACAAAATCAGGCAGTGGGCCCTCCAAAACCAGGCGGCGGGCCCTCTAAAACCAAGCGGCAGCCAGAGTCTGCCGCGCCCAGTCCTAGGTCCCCTCTTTCGGCCTCCCGCCCCGCCAGCCAGAGTCTGCCGCGCCCAGTCCTAGGTCCCCTCTTTCGGCCTCCCGCCCCGCCAGCCAGAGTCTGCCACACCCTGTCCTAGGTCCCCTCTTGCCGTCTCCTGCCCTGCCAGCCTGGTCTGCCGCACCCTATCCCAGGTGTCCCTCTTGCAGCCTCCTGCCCCGCTAGCTAGAGTCTGCTGTGCCCAGTCCCACGTGCCCCTCTTTCGGCCTCCTGCCCCACCAGCCTCGTCTGCGGCCACGTGTGCTGCAGCCACCCATGGTTTGGCGCTGCTACCCTGGAGGCACCCCCCCTGCCTGGTGTCACCCCCACCGAGTCTCCCTGGCCTTCCGTGCCCCAGCTTCAGGCACGCTGACTGCCTTCCTGTGCCTCCCAGTTCAGGGCCTTTCCCCTGCAGTTCCTTGAAGGGGAACCCTCTTGCCTGGCTCGCTGCTGCCGTCTGCTTAGAGGCCTGTCCTGGGAAACCTTTCCTGCCCCCAGGCCTGCTCGGGCCCCCTGACAAGGGCTCTTGGTCTCCTGGACTTTCCCCTTCTAAGTCGCACCGTTTGTTGTGTTTACTGTTCCATTTGTATCTAAAGCTTTTGGCAGGGGCTGGTCAAACAGGAAGCGATCAGTAAGAGCGGAGCTTTCTCCCAGGCCCTTGTGCCGGGAAGCGGACTGAGCGCCGCCATGACCCCAGCCCCCACCCTTGGGCAGTCTAGAGGGGACTTAGCTCTCAGCCCCATTTTCCTGATGGAGGCCGGGCTCCTCATGTCTGGAATGACACTGCCAGAAAGAGATCACTGGAAATGCTTGGAGACACGATGAGTGGCCCGAAGGGGCGGCAGTGGGGACCACACTGGCCTGCTCGGCCACACTTAGCATTTTTTTTTTTTTTTTTTTTTGAGACGGAGTCTCGCTCTGTCGCCGGGGCTGGAGTGCAGTGGCCAGATCCCAGCTCATTGCAAGCTCCGCCTCCTGGGTTTACGCCATTCTCCGGCCTCAGCCTCCGGAGTAGCTGGGACTACAGGCGCCCGCCACCGCGCCCGGCTAGTTTTTTGTATTTTTTAGTAGAGACGGGGTTTCACCGGGTTAGCCAGGATGGTCTCGATCTCCTGACCTCGTGATCTGCCCGTCTCGGCCTCCCAAAGTGCTGGGATTACAGGCTTGAGCCACCGCGCCCGGCCACACTTAGCATCTTAATGGTGGCCGTGTCCCTCGAGCTCAGCCTCGTTGTCTGAAATGGGATGACCGTGGCCACCTTGCAGACTCTTGGAAAGATTTGATGCACAAAGTGTGTGCCTGGCACCCAGCACAGTTTCTACCCCACGGCAGGCCCCACTGAGCCTCAGGACATGGCACCCTCACCCCGAGCCTGGCGGCTCACTCCCAGTGAAGGGCACCGGCCCTCGCCCGCTGCCTGCCCTCCCTCAGCATCAGAGCTGGGTGCAGCGGGCGGCCTGAGGGAGCGGCTCTCCTCCTGGGGCTGCTGCCTTACCACCCACCTCTCCTCCCCTCCCCTCTGGCTGCCAAGTGGAAGCTGAAGCCCTGGGCACGCTGCTGGGGGCACCTGGACACCGCACTGGTGTAGTGGGGTGCGGTCGTGGTCACTAGCGCCTGTCTGCAGAAGGAGGCATTCTGGGGCAAGCAGAATCAGGTGAGCCAGATGGTCCTGCCACACCTAAGTCTGAGATGGGGAAGGGAGCTGTTAATAGTCACATGAGGACCATGGGTGAGGAGGAACCTGCCGGCGACGTGGGACGCTGAAGAAGGGGCCTCACCCCATCTCCTGCTTCCCCGCAGGGCCTCCTGGGTTGGACTGGGTAGAAGGCGGGGCACGTGCAGGCTTTGCCGTTGGCAGGGTCAACAGCAGGCTGTGCCAGTCCATAGCAAATGCGGTATTTAGATCCCTGGGGGCAGGGTGATGGTGGAAAGCTTCCTGGAGGAGGTGGTACTTGAGATGCTCTGAAAAGTAGATGGCTCTTGGTAGCTAAGGGTTGGAGACAGGTGGTTGTTCCGCAGAGAGGGTTCTGTGTGGCCACAGGCTGCAGGTGCCGCCGCACTGCTTCATCCTGGATCATTGCTGGAAGGGGTGTTGCAGTTTCTGAAATCCATGTTCCAGCAGCAGTTGGGACAGAGGACGCTGCATGTCAGCAGCTCTGATGATTAGACACATAAGGCAGCGGCCGCCGCTCACTGCAGAGCTCGACCTGGCTGGCACCGGGCCACCTGCTTGGTGTCCTTCCCTCCGCCTTGCAGGGGATGGTGTTTCCCTGCAGCAGTGATGAGTCTGAGACCCAGGGAGATGCGTGATAGAAGGTTCCAGAGAGGTGGCCGTGCCCCACGGCTGGCGGGGCAGCTGGGTGGTGATCAACCTCTGTGGTGTCAGAGTTGGGGGCAGCACCCTAGTGTCCTGGGGAAAGATCTTGTTGCCAGGGCCCCTCTGCCCTGACACACGCCCTTTCTCTATTCTGGACGGGTTTCAGGACCAGCACTGGCACCTCCCCTGGTCCTCGGAAGACCCTGCGCAGCACCAGGTGGGGGCCGCTCTGCCCCGGTTAATGGATGAAGGAGGGGACAGGTGATGGGCCAGTCTGAGATCACACAGCTGTGTGGGGGCCGAGGCCTCGTGCCAGGCCGTGCAGGTCTCTTGCCTCTGGAGCACCATTTGCCTCTGGAGCACCCCCCTCCACCAGCAAAATGGCCCGTTGGGTTGGTGGGAGGTTGGGAGACAGAAAACCAGGTGCCTGAGTCCAGAGACGGCCCCAGGGCTGACTGGCTCTGCCCTCTGGCCACACGGCTCCCGGCCTCCTGCTCCTCCTGCTCCCGGGTGGCCGGCGGCCCAGCTGTCCTCCACTGCACTCTGCTTGCCGCGCACCAGCTTGTGGCATTGGGCAGCAGAGGCAGAAGCCCTGTGCTTGTGTTGCTGGCTTTTTGGAAGGGGCAGAATAAGGATGAACTGAGAGAGGAAGATGGTACTTTCAGATGAGAGAGAAGGCAGGCAGGAGGCAGGGCCGCCTTCAGGTGACTCCGGCAGGCTCCCTGACGAGGTGGCAAGGCGGTGGTGTGTGCAGCTGGCGCCGCCTTCCCCTTACCACTAGCACCTGTGCTCCCCGAATGCTGTTTCAGCTGAGTGAGTTCAGCTGGGGCCTGCTGGGGAGCGTGAGGCCCTGACAAAGTCAGCAGGCTGACAGCAGGAGGTTCTCGTGGGCCACAGGTCAGTGGTGGGGCTCTGGAACATGGCCGGAGGCGTGCCTGGGCCCGGGTCAGTGCCAGGCTGCTGCCTGTCCCGCCGGTGGCCATGGCTCCGGGCTCTGCGTCTCTGCTGCAGGAAGTCTCCATTGGCTCATCCTCCTGCCCTGTCAACATCCTTTGTCCGAGTTCCGGACGGCTGCGGCGTCCGCTCCTTCCTGCTGCCCTGGGAGCCCAGCTGTCCTCATGCAGCCCCTGCCTGGGGACCCATCTCCGAGCCTGGCCTCGTGTGTGCTTGGGCATTGGGCGGCCGACACATTCCCAGGGTGGAGACGGCACAGCGTTGAGCCTCTGACACCCGCTTTCAGATCCTACCTCGGCACCTTGTGGCTGTCCCATGGCGCCTCTCTGGGCCCTGTATCCTCCTCTGTCAAAGGGGCTATTTTAGGAGCCCCTCCCAGGGGTTGGCTGAGGACGCGGCCCTCAGCCTGGTGCCTGGCAAGTGGGAAGTGCTCGGCTGACGTGTCCCCCCACCCCTGCAGGGTGGAGCCATGAGCTCACCTCTCCGACGCCCCCACCCCTGGCACAGAAGCTCTTCTGAAGCCTTGGTGCCCCTCCCCACGTGCTCACTTAACACCTCTGGGGTGGGTGCTCCGGGACCTGCAGACCTGCAGACACTGGGGTCAGGAGCTGGCTGGAGGAGACCCTAAACCCAGCAAACTCCCCCACCCTGCCCCCATCAGCTCTGATGAGCCCCGTTCTTCACCGGGGCAAGCCCCATGCTCAGGTGCCCGGTTTTTGGTCCCCTGAAGCTTTGTGCTCTGAAGGACTCTTTGCCTGGCACTGCGGACACTGTTTGCCTTCTGAATCCAAAAGATAAACAAGAATAACAAATACAGGGCCGCGGAGGGGATGGTCTGGGCAGTGGGAGCTTGAATTTCGGGCCAGACTGAGCGGCCGTGCCCCTGAGTTAGGTCTCCCGGCGCGTGGCAGCTGCAGGTTTTGCAATCCTGATGCTGCTAGAAACACGTGTTTCTGTTTTGTGGGGTTCATTTGTCAGTCTTTTTTTCTTTTTTAAGACGGAGTCTTGCTCTGTCGCCCGGGCTGGAGTGCAGTGGCACGATCTCGGCTCACTGCAAGCTCCGCCTCCTGGGTTTACGCCATTGTCCTGCCTCAGCCTCCCGAGTAGCTGGGACTACAGGTGCCCACCACCACGCCCGGCTAATTTTTTGTATTTTTAGTAGAGACAGGGTTGAAGTGTTAGCCAGGATGGTCTCGATCTCCTGACCTTGTGATCCGCCCGCCTCGGCCTCCCACAGTGCTGGGATTACAGGCGTGAGCCACCGCGCCCGGCTAATTTTTTGTATTTTTAGTAGAGACGGGGTTTCACTGTGTTAGCCGGGATGGTTTCGATCTCCTGACCTTGTGATCCGCCCGCCTCGGCCTCCCACAGTGCTGGGATTACAGGCGTGAGCCACCGTGCCCGGCTCATTTGTCAGTCTTTAAAGAGTTTGTATAAGGATGAAGAAAAATCATTTTAACAGACCCACTCCTTGTCCCCCTGGGCCAGCTTGGCCTTGAAGTCATCAATATTTCTGTTGATTTGTTTTGTACTTTTGGTTTCAAAGGCAGCGCGAAAACACGGTATCTTTCCGTTCCCCACCAGGTGCTTGTCGGCCGTGGCCTTCCCGGGATTAAGGAGCCTGTCTCCAAGTTTCCTCAAGGCCTCCGAGCCCTGTGTTCTTGGAAATCTGCATGGGGTGGGGAGGGGGTGCCTGTCTGTCATCTGTTGTCAGGGACTTTAAAAAATGCTGTGTTGGCTGCCTCCAGGGTCATCCTTCCACAGGGGGATCCTTTCTGCCGTGGCTCGAGTAGGAGGGGGTCCCCCAACCCCCCAGTGGAGGAGGTGGCAGTGAGATCCTCCTAGGGGACCCTGGGACCAGCATCCTCTGGCCGGCGGTCCAGGGAGGGCAGTTTCTCCAGCCCTACCCAGCCCTGCCTCTCCTGGCCTCACCTTCGAATGCCGTGTACCTCCCCGCCCCTGGGTTTGGACACACGTCCAGTTTTCAGCTACATTTCTTGGATTGTCACGTTTGTCTCATACACGTAGGACATCTCCAGAGGCAGGGGGCGTGGGAGCTGCGTGCCCCAGGGCAGGTGGACAATCCATCCCCTTTGCCAGCTGAGGGGCAGAGGCCCGAGGCACTGAGCCACCTGGACTTGGTGTGGCCTTCCTGACTCAGGCACTGCCCCCTTGACCTTGGCTACTCCCCCAGGTTTGAGGCCTATGTTTTGGTTTTTCTGCCTTATTCTGTCCTCCGGTGTGTCTGTGGTTGGCGTCCGGCAGGGGCTGCAGGCTGCGTGTTGAGGGGTGAGCTCTGGACACTTGCCTGCAGCTCCAGTGTCCCACCTCCGACTGTTGTCAGGAACGAGAGGTGCTGGGTGAGTGACAGCTGTCATGGATGGAGATGGACCGCCTGTCATGTCATTTGCCTGGGTGAGTGACAGCTGTCATGCATGGAGGGTGACTGGCCCCAGGGCCGTTGCCACGTGTCCCCGGTGCACAAGATGCCTAGGCAATCCTTGTCTAGCAACATTCTGTGTCCCAGGACCCCTGGGGTGGCGGAAGGTTCTGGTCCCTCATGCTCATGAGCGCCACATCCTGAGACCCTCCTGCCCCCTGTGACTGGGCCATCTGTGCCTCCTTCCCCCAGGCCCCAGCTCATCTTTCTGCTGGGACAGGAGAGAGAAACGATCCCACAGTCATTTTGGTGAAAGCCAAGATCCCCTTCAGATCTGAGCTGTTCCATGTACAACGGCTGGGCTGCTCCTCAGACGGACACCAGGCACCCATTGGATGCCGGAGGTGCTCGTGGGATGCTGGGGGGGCCTCACTCTGCCTGAAATCCCTCTTGGTTTTATCTGTTTTCATTCCAGAGCTGGAAGGAGACAGGCTTGGGGCAGGGCAGCTGGGCGTGGCCTGGGCCTGGAGCTGGGCCGGCTGGGCTCCGCGACTCCCGGCACCTCAGTCTCGCTGCACTGTCGCTCCCCTCTGGCCGGAGTCCCTGGCTGTAGGAGAGGCACACCCTTCATCCCTGGGGCGTCCAGGCACAGCGCAGTGTGGTTAGGACCTAGGGCTGGAGTCCTGGAGCTGCTGACACTGTGTGTTTTGAGCTTGACCTTCCTGGAGCCTCAGTTTCCTTCTCTGTAGGATGGGGATAAAAATAATGACTTCCTCAGTGGATGAGTGGGGCATTCACTCGGAGTCCATCCATGCAGTGGGATATATGT
Organism: Macaca thibetana thibetana; assembly: GCF_024542745.1. NCBI lineage: Eukaryota > Metazoa > Chordata > Mammalia > Primates > Cercopithecidae > Macaca > Macaca thibetana. The sequence continues at coordinate 734,761 of NC_065592.1, read as the reverse complement.
GGATGAACCTGGAAAACGTGATGCTAAGGGGAGGAAGCCAGGCCTGAAAGACAAGTCCTGTGTGATTCCTTTAAAATGTCCAGAATAGCAGCTCCTGTCGCAGAACAGAACGCAGATGGCGCGGCTGCCAGGAGAAGGCGCTGGGGAGAGTGCCCACGGGCCTGGGGGTCTGTTTGGGGGCGTGAAAAAGTTCTGCAACTCCATAGTGTGGAGGGTTCATGGTATTGTGAATGTATTACACTAAATGTCACTAACAGTAAGGTTTGTGTTATGTGTACTTTACCACAATTAACATAGCCTCTCCCTTGTGGGGAATGAAGGTCTCATTTCATCAACTCCCACCCGGAGGCAGAGCCCATCTCCTTACTCGGGCTCCAGTCTAGGCTCTCACTGTCTCCTCCCCCATCGAGGGTGAGGCCAGGAGAGGCGGAGCTTGTAGTGAGCGGAGATCCCGCCGCTGCACTCCAGCCTGGGCGACAGAGTTGAGGGGTTCATGTGAGTGACAGTCTTTGCCCAGGGTTGACAGGTTTTATTTAATCCTGTTTTGTAAGGCTCTGAGGCTGCGTCCCCCAGAAACAGACCCTGAGGTGGGAGGTGAGCCAAGTGTGGGAGGCCGGGTAGGGAAGGAGAGAGGCAGATAACATTGACCCAGCAGGTTGCCGCTGTGGGCGACAGGCTTGGCCCACTGAGCGCTGAGCGAGGATGTGGGTTTGTATCCAGCCCTCCTGGCTTCTGGTGAGGGAGGCCAGGGACATGGAGGGGTGCTGGGGCAGGTTGGGGTGCCCGCCGCTCCTAGTAAGGGGATGGGTTCTGCCTCGGGGTAGGAGTTGATGAAACGAGACCTTCATTACCTTCATTCTATGGAACGGTCTGTTGGTGCTTTCACCTGCCTTGGTTGGCGTCAGCAGGAAAAGGCTGGAAAAAGGGCCTTGAGGTGGATCACACCCGCTCTGGGCCATGACAGACGCTGGGTTCTGTCAGGGGCATGAATCACAACGAACGCCTTGCAGGAGGGTGGGTGAGGCCTGCTCCCCACAGTACCACAAGGTACAGACCTTGAGGGAAACTGTTGGCCTGAGAGCCTGGAGGTTCTTGGAAGACTTCGGGGGCCAGTCAGAAAAGTGAGTGTCCTGTCTGGAAGTCCTGGAAGCAGAAGCCTTGTGTGCTGACCTGTCTGTCCACGGTGCAGTGCTGGGCGCAGTGCTGGGTGCAGGGCGTGACCTGTCTGTCCACGGTGCAGTGCTGGGCGCAGTGCTGGGTGCAGGGCGTGACCTGTCTGTCCACGGTGCAGTGCTGGGCGCAGTGCTGGGTGCAGGGCGTGACCTGTCTGTCCATGGTGCAGTGCTGGGCGCAAGGTGTGACCTGTCTGTCCACGGTGCAGTGCTGGGCGCAGTGCTGGGTGCAGGGCGTGACCTGTCTGTCCACGGTGCAGTGCTGGGTGCAGGGCGTGACCTGTCTGTCCACGGTGCAGTGCTGGGCGCAGTGCTGGGTGCAGGGCGTGACCTGTCTGTCCACGGTGCAGTGCTGGGCGCAGTGCTGGGTGCAGGGCGTGACCTGTCTGTCCATGGTGCAGTGCTGGGCGCAAGGTGTGACCTGTCTGTCCACGGTGCAGTGCTGGGCGCAAGGTGTGACCTGTCTGTCCACAGCACAGTGCAGTGCGCAGGGCGTGACCTGTCTGTCCATGGCACAGTGCTGGGCGCAGTGCTGGGTGCAGGGCATGACCTGTCTGTCCATGGCACAGTGCTGGGTGCAGGGCGTGACCTGTCTGTCTGTGACGCAGTGGTGGGCGCAGGGCGTGACCTGTCTGTCTGTGGCGCAGTGCTGGGCGCAGGGTGTGACCTGTCTGTCCACAGCACAGTGCAGTGCGCAGGGCGTGACCTGTCTGTCCATGGCGCAGTGCTGGGCGCAGTGCTGGGTGCAGGGCATGACCTGTCTGTCCATGGCACAGTGCTGGGTGCAGGGCGTGACCTGTCTGTCTGTGACGCAGTGGTGGGCGCAGGGCGTGACCTGTCTGTCTGTGGCGCAGTGCTGGGCGCAGGGTGTGATCTATCTGTCCACAGCGCAGTGCTGGGCGCAGGGTGTGACCTGTCTGTCCACAGCGCAGTGCTGGGCGCAGGGCACAAGGTACAGGGAGTGTGTGGATTTTCTGAGTGGGTGAATAGCCCAGTGAGGAAGAGGACCATGTTAAGGGAGCTGTTTCCAAGTCCAGCCCGGAAACTGTAGCTTGCTCATGTTTGCCCTTGGGCAACTTGCTCCACCTTTCTGAGCCTCAGTTTACCCATTTACACAGTAGGGAGGTGGTGCACTCCCTGTCCTCCAGGTGGATGTGGAGTGGTCATACCCGACACGGGGTGCAGGTGTGTTCTTAGCCTAGCACAAAAGCAGGCAGCACATGGAGGCCGCTGCCGATGTGACCACTGCTGCCCTGTGCCCTGGTCACCTCCCCGGACGTTCACTCCCATCTGGCGAGTGGCTGCCTTAAGGGGAGGCTGGAGGTTGGAGGGGCACTGTGGGCCATTCTGGGGCCACCTCCCTGTCTAGGCCCTTGTGCAAGGGAGCCGGAGTTGCAGTGGGCCTGGGTATTCACCTACCCAGCAAGCGTTTACTTACCCCTAGCCTGTGCCTGGCTCTGGGCAGACAGGCAGCCCTGCTCACGGCCCAGGAGGACACAGGCAGATACCGCAGGGGCAGTGCAGAGGGAGTGTGAGGAGGTGCTGGGCCCAGGTCATCCGGGGTCATCCTTCCACAGGCTTACCCAGTGCCTCCCACTCTTCCCTTGGCATCTTCAAGGTGGTGATGGGGAGCTTCTCCACGGACTTGTGAGAGACCCCTCATCGTGCGAGTAGCCAGTGCCTAACTCAGGTGAAGTGAAGAAGGAAGATGGGTCCAGTGGGCACATGAGATCTTGGGCCACTTGCATGATGCCTGGGCCTTGGCTGCCTCATCTGTAGAATGGGACCATCATTTCTGCCTGGGTGGGGCAGGGTCTGGGGCTTCCTGGAGGAAGTGGCCTTTTAGCTGAGCCCTGCACGGCGATCGGAGTGCACCAGGTGAGCGTGAAGGGAACGTTCTGGAACAGGTTCACAACACCCCAGCCTCCACCTTCCTGGCCTGGTGATCTGAGGTCAGGACTCTGACCTGCTGGATCCTGCTTCCGCATCCTCATTTCCCTCCTGAATTGCCGTGTTGTTTTTCTGCCCGGTGGTTCTTTCCCAGCAGTCAGCTGAGTGGGAATTCGATGCTTATCCCAAGGCCTGGGGGGGGCCCCGCATTTCGTCTTCCTCTTTAGGGACACGCAGGCGTCCTTTCTGTTGATGGGTGGGTAGGCGTCTCACCAGCCGCACACTGGCAGTGTCCCAGGGACAAAGGGCAAGGGCGTCACCCTTGTGCGGGGTGTCTGGGGTTCCTCACCCACCACTTTGATCACTGGAATTGGCAGGGAGCGCGTTGTGCTATTGTGAGCTCATCGTCCTTCTCTGTAGGGCTTGCGTGGGTTGGGCGCTGTCAGCTCGTCCGCCCTGGCTTCTTTGGGTCGTCTTCCTCTCTGGGGGTGGTCTTCTGTACCGCTGCCCTTTGCAGATGGCCGTCCGGGGAGGGCCCACGTCCAGGGTCAGGGCCAGAGGCCAGCGGCATAAGGATGCCGGGGTGACAGGAGAACTCTCCAGTCCCGCCCGGGGGGCATGGGAGGGCGGCTGATGTTACCATATACACCAGAAGCCTGTTCTTTCGTGGTCGTGGGACTTTGACAAATTTCTGAACTCTGAGTTTCATGGTACAGCACCAGTTTTCCTGCGCGGAGTGGGTGTGAGGATGCAGGCGTGCTAAGCGCTCACCCAGGCGGGGCGGATGCTGGACAGATGGTGGCATTGAGGTTTCTGCATCTGTGTGCAGACAGGGGAGCTTGTCCAGATCCCCTGTGCCCATGGGCCTTCCTTGGGCCCTCCGTGGCACTGGGTCTTCACTGCCCGCTGACTCAGGGTACCAAGGCAGGGCGCCCTGGGGATTCCTCACTGTTGCCTTCTCTCTGCAGGAGGGAGGCTGGTTGGTGAGCCAGGCAACGGCTTCCGCAGTGCCCGCCTCCTCCGCCTCCCACTCTTCCCTTGGCATCTTCAAGGTGGTGATGGGGAGCTTCTCCACGGACTTGTGAGAGACCCCTCATCGTGCGAGTAGCCAGTGCCTAACTCAGGTGAAGTGAAGAAGGAAGATGGGTCCAGTGGGCACATGAGATCTTGGGCCACTTGCATGATGCCTGGGCCTTGGTTGCCTCATCTGTAGAATGCGGCCGTCATTTCTGCCTGATACCTCCAGGAGTGGGTGGGAGGAGGGTTTGGGCAGGTGTCTGCAGTCAGGTCCCCCTCGCTGGAGTGACTAGCAAAAGCCGCCGCTGCTTTCGGATCTGCACGTGTGATGACTCTTGAGGGAGGCCCTGCGGACAACTCCAGCTGTCTGTGCTCCGTGCTCTGGGTGATACATTCCCTCTTCTGCTGTTTCTTAAGGAGATGTTTCTCAGGGCGGCTCAGGCTTGCAGGAGGCGGGCCGCCCCTTGGCTACATGTGTCTGCAGGAGCCAGCGGCAGGGACGATGTCTGCTTTTAATAATGACTTGGGTTTTCTGCTGTTTTCTTTGGGTGAATCTCCATCTTTCTACATTAGCTAATGATGCAGTGTGTTCCTGGAACCTCCCCGACCCCTGCCCTGCCCCACCCCAGCATCGGGGCGCCTGGGCTGCCAGCCTGGAGATGTTCTTAGAGAAGCCTCGGACGGACGGGTACCCAGCAATTCCTGACTGTTTAGTTAGCGGGAGCCGAGGGGGGTGCCCGTGAGGACAGATGCCTTATCTGGGAGTGAATAACCGAGTCAATAAATCCGGGCCATAAACCTCACCTTTCGAAGCAGTCATGTGTGTGTTTTATGGGGTGGCTGATCTGTGCGGCGACTTCTTGGCAGCATGAATTCTCGGGACTTCGATGTGTGTGTGGGTGTGTGTGGCTATGGGTGATTCAGAATGGCTTTTGGGGACAGGAACCGGGGCTCGGTCTGCATCTGCGCTGTGTGACCTGGGGCGGAAGACACCTGTCTGCGTCTCTGGTGAATCCGGGCCGTGCTGTCCACTTTCTCAAGGTTGTTTCCTGCCCTTTGAAGTGACCAAGGGGATCCACAGTCCCAGGAGGCTTTTTTGCCTGCAGAGGTCTGTGCACTCTGTAGGGATGCCGTTGGACCAGGAGTTGCCCTTTCTGTTGGGGGAAGCCCTGGCTGCCTCCCCATCGTGAGTCAGGACCCGGGTGCTGTGGGTGGCCCCAGGCTGTGGATTTTGTTGACAGCTGAGGACTCATGACTGGCTCAGACCACACCCTGGACCGGCTCCTGGGGCCCCCGTCCCGCCCTGCTCCTTCCCGCACCGGCCTTGGCCCAGCATGTCGGCAGCCTCCACACGCTGGCCATGGTTGTCCTTTGCAGCGTGAAATGGGTGGCCTGGGCAGGAGGCCAGTGTCACAGTCACGACTCGCCTCCCCCGTGGAGTGGTGGGGGCCCCCCAGCCTTTCTCTGGCATTGCTGTCTGGTGGCCTGGGAGGGGTGGGCCGGCTGCTGGGCTGCCCCTCTGTGTGTGGGTGGGCCGTGGGTCTGGCCAGGACGGTTTGTAGGCTAGAGAGTCATTGGCCTAGAACATGTGGCCGCCTCTCGGGTTCCTGGGGTACAGTGGAGTCACCGGTCCCACGGTGCCTGCTTGCAGCTGCTCCTGGGCTGCTGCGGCGACCCAGATGATGATCAGTTAAACACTGAGGGGCCGAGTGGGCCTGGCCCCCAGAGGGCTTTCCCTGCCCCCTGACAGCCCCTCGCAGCAGCAGTTACGACTGTTTCATCTGCAAGCTTTGGAGACTGAGGCTCAGAGGGCACACAGACTCTGCCTGAATTCGCCGGGGGGAGCGATGGTGGTCGTGGAACCCAGGGCTTCCCGGTCCAGACCTCGGTGTCCCCCATCCCCGCAGGAGGCGTCGCGGGCTCCTGAGATACTGTGACTTGCACCTGTAATATATTTGTTTTTTTTTCAAAAATGGAAAAGATAGAATTTTCACACACCATTCCCTTCTCATGCAAATGAACCTTGGGAGAAATTGGCCTGTCATCTCTTTGGGTGTGTTTTGTGGTAATTTAGCTGCTTAAACGAAACATCTGTTAAGCAGGGAGAGCCAGGCTATAGATTGAAGCAGGAGTACAGAAGCTGTTTGCATTTATCGTGATTGAGCAGTGGCCTGCTAGGTCAGGGGCTGCCCTGCGGACGGACGAGACCATTTGACACGAGAGGCCGTGGGGCAGGTGACAGGCCCGAGGCTTTCTGCTGCCTGCCCCTTTGGGCCTGAGGAGAGGCAGCTTTTTTTTTGGTGCCTGGGCCGGAGGCTGGGGCTGGGCTCTGAAGTTGGAGGTGCTGGACCAGCAAGGCTGGGCTCAGGGAAGGAGCCGCCCCCATTTCTGCAGCCCCACATGTCTGTCAAAGGGCCCAGGCGCACCAACCACAGGCCGTGTGTGCCGTGGACAGCCTCGTGATCGCCACCGCCATGCCTCTGTGGGCTCCTCTGTAGCATGGGCTGCGGGGGTGGTCAGGTGAGGTCTGGTGAGGTCCCGTGAGCCTCGGTGGCCTTGCGTGGGCCAAGGTCCCTGGCTCCCAGCGAGCACCGAATGTGGGGCCGTCCCCCAGCCTCTGCTTGGGAAACTGCCTTTTTACGAGTCTGTGTTTTTTTTTTTTTTTTTTTTTTTTTTTTTTTTTTTTGAGACGGAGTCTCGCTTTGTCATCCAGGCTGGAGTGCAGTGGCGCGATCTCGGCTCACTGCAAGCTCCGCCTCCCGGGTTTACGCCATTCTCCTGCCTCAGCCTCCCGAGTAGCTGGGACTACAGGCGCCCGCCACCTCGCCCGGCTAGTTTTTTGTATTTTTTAGTAGAGACGGGGTTTCACCGTGTTAGCCAGGATGGTCTCGATCTCCTGACCTCGTGATCCGCCCGTCTCGGCCTCCCAAAGTGCTGGGATTACAGGCTTGAGCCACCGCGCCCGGCCAGAGTCTGTATTTTCGAGACATGGCGGGCGGGGGTTTTTATCGTGTCGCTGGCTGTGTGGGGTCGTCGGGTGGGGCCCTTCCCCAGGCTTTCCTGTGCCCAGGGAGCTGAGGACCTGGCATTTGTGAGTGATTGGCCCTTGGGGCGAGGGGGAGATGGTTGAGACCCGGTCCGTCCTTCAAGGAGTCCTGCAGAGTCTGAGGGGAGTGGAAGGGGTGTGGTCATTGTGGGAGCTGTTGAGTGGGCAGGGAGGGTGGAGGGGCAGGACAGCAGGAGCAGCGGGTGCTGAGGCCAGGGGTGCAGACCACCCTGCATGTCTACAGGGGTGGCAGGAACTCTGAGCCACTGCCTTGAGGGCTGCAGGGAGGCAGGGCCGGCTTCATCCTGGGGGTGCTAGGGAGCCCTGGGCAGGGTTGGCGCAGGTGTGGTGTGCTCAGATTTAGCTTTGGAAAGCTCCACGGTGTCCGTACTACAGGGACCGCTGGAGGGGGAGGCCTGGAGCCCCAGAGGCTGCGGCAGAGGCAGATGGGGGTGTCCAGGCTGGGGGGTGGGGAGAGAAGTGGGAATGGAGAGAGACGGATGGCCCCGCTGGAGCGCAGGAGGAGTGGGTGGGCTTGGGACGGACTGGACTTGGGTGATGAAGAAGGTGCTCTGGGGTCAGGCTTGAGCAGGGCGGTGGGCAGTGGGGCCCATCTGGAGTTGGCCCTAGGGGTTCAAGTCCCCCATTGGCCAGGGTTGCAGGGATGTCTGGGCTCTCCCAGCGGCCCACCTGAGATCTGCCCTGAGCAGGGTTAGGGGTGTTTCAGCTCCGCCCCTGAGGTTCCCTGGTTGGCCTCGGGCCTCTCCTCTCAGTGGCGCTGATGCTGGTTGGTGCCCAGGTTTGCTGGACTTGAAGGTGGGAGGTCAGTGGTCCTGGTGGATCTAGCCCCAGCCTGGGAGTGACCAAACTTAGCAGCCTCTGGTATAGCCAGATCCGTGGAGAGAGACGACTTTGGTACAGACTGAATTCCAGATTCTCCCTCCTTCCCGGTTCCTTGAATTCTCTACCATGCGAGCAGCACAACCGTGAGAAGCCGCAGTTCATCCGGCAGGAGGGAAGCAGGTGCAGATGCTTGTACGCGCAGGCCCGGCGGGCACGGCGGAATCCAGCTTTCTGGGGAAGCGTGAATCCCGGCATGTGGGATTCATCTCGGGCAACAAGACGGCTTTCGCCGACGCCCGGTCAAACTGCCTCAAAACCCAAAACGGTTGTCTCTTATTTTAAAGTGGTTTTTGCCTGTGGAAAGAGTTGGTTTTTCTTAAAAAAGGGCACTGCCTTAGATTGATTTTTGGGGGACTCACTTATTGCTATTGATCCGTTAAAGCTTTAATCAGGAAATAGCCTCGTGATGGTTCTGTTGAGATAGAAATAGCCTTGCAGCGGTTCTCAGTGTGAGCCCAAGGCTGACAGAGGACAGTGCCATGGTCTGAAGCTGCACGAGAGGCAGAGGCCGAGGGTGGCTCTCACTCCCGGCTGTCAGGCTCTGTGATGGGACAGTGTGTGGCCGGAGGATGTGCCCCGGGCGGCCCCAGAGCCTGGGTGGCGTAGGCTTTGCTCTCTAGACGACCAGTAGCTTCATCCAGGCCCCTCAGGATGACCCCAGGGGTAGGGACCCTGAGGACCGTGGGACTGACCCTGAGCACGTTTCTCTTCCTCTTCATGTTGCCCGGCACATGAGTGACACCAGAGCTTTGCCAGCTACATCTCTGAGCCTCTCTTGCCTTTTGGTGGTTCCCCCCACCCCCGCCACCATGACCTTTTAAAATGTATTATTTATTTATTTAATTGGTACATAATAATTGTATGTTGTTTATAGGGTGTGTGTGACACTTGGTTACACATACACCGTTGTTTATGGGGTATGTGTGACACTTTAATCCATGTACACCATGTGTAATGCTGAAATGAGGGTCATTAGGATGACCATGATCTCACACATGTGGCATTTCTTTGTGTTGGGAACGTTTCACGTCCTCTCTTCTAGTTCTTTTGAAATATACAATAAGTTATTGTTAACTATAATCCTCGTCCTGTGCTTCTCAGCACTAGGACTCACACCTATCTGATTGCATGTTTGCCCCCATTAACCAGCCTCTCTTCACCTTCCCGTTGCCCCACCCGGCCTCTGATGTCCATCATTCCACTCTCTCCCTCCATGAGATCAATTTTTTTAGCTTCCACATATGAGAGAGAGATCATACGATATTTAGCTTGTGTGTGTGTGTGTGTGTGTGTGTGTGTGTGTGTGTGTGTGTGGGATGGAGTCTCACTCTGTTGCCCAGGCTGGAGTGCAGTGGTGTGATCTTGGCTCACTGCAACCTCCACCTCATAGGTTCAGGCCATTCTTCTGCCTCAGCCTCCTGAGTAGCTGGGACTACAGGTGCCCGCCACCACAACCGGCTAATTTTTGTATTTTTAGTAGAGATGGGGTTTCACCACGTTGGGCAGGCTGGTCTCAAACTCCTGGCCTCAAGTGATCCACCAGCCTAGGCCTCCCAAAGTGCTGGGATTATAGGTGTGAACCACTGCACCTGGCCTATATGACATTTAGCTTTCTGTGTCTGGCTTTTTTCACTTAACATGACTTCTCGTTCCATCCACGTTGCTGCAATGACAGGATTGTATTCGTTTTCATGGCTGAATAGTATTCCATTGTGTACATATGTCACATTTTCTTTATCCATTCATTCACTGATAGATATTGAGGTTGATTGTGAATAGTGCTACGGTAAAAATGGGAGTGCAGATGTATCAATATTGATTTCCTTTCTTTTGGTTATATGCCTGATGGTAGGATTGCTGGATCAGGCAGATCTGTTTTTAGTTTTTTGGGGACACTCTGCACTGTTTCCTGTAGTGGCTGTATTAATCTACATTCTGACCAGCAGTGTACTAGCGTTCCCCTTTCTCCACATCCTTGCCAGCGTCTGTTGGTTTCTTATTGATAAAGCTATTATAACTGGGGTGAGATGGTATCTCGTCGTGGTTTTGACTTGCATTCCTGTGATGATTAGTGATGTTGAGCATTTTTTCACATGCCCGTTGGCCATTTGTATGTCTTTTGAGAAATGTCTTATTGTTAATAACAGATTATTTGCCCATTTAAAAATCAGATTATTGGCCGGGCGCGGTGGCTCAAGCCTGTAATCCCAGCACTTTGGGAGGCCGAGACGGGCGGATCACGAGGTCAGGAGATCGAGACCATCCTGGCTAACACGGTGAAACCCCGTCTCTACTAAAAAATACAAAAAACTAGCCGGGCGAGGTGGCGGGCGCCTGTAGTCCCAGCTACTCGGGAGGCTGAGGCAGGAGAATGGTGTAAACCCAGGAGGCGGAGCTTGCAGTGAGCTGAGATCCGGCCACTGCACTCCAGCCTGGGCGACAGAGACTCCGTCTCAAAAAAAAAAAAAAAAAAAAAAAAGATTATTATTATTATTATTATTACTATTTGCTTTTTTTCTTTTTTTTTTTTTGAGATAGAGTCTTGCTCGGTTGCCCAGGCTGGAGTGCAGTGGTGCGATCTTGGCTCACTGCAACCTCTGCCTCCTGGGTTCAAGTGATTCTCCTGCCTCAGCCTCCCAAGTAGCTGGGATTACAGGTGCGTACCACCACACCCAGCTAATTGTTTATATTTTTAGTAGAGACGGGGTTTTACCATGTTGACCAGGCTGGTCTCAAACTTCTGACCTCAAGTGATCTACCTGCCTCGGCCTCCCAAAGTGCTTGGATTACAGGCATGAGCCACCATGCTCAGCCCTGTTATTAAGTTGACTTTTTTTTTTTTTTTTTTTTTTTTTTTTATGTTTTAGATTTTTTATGTTTTTTGAGGCAGGGTCTTGCTCTGTCACCTGGCTGGAGTGCAGTGGTATGATCACAGCTCACTGCAGCCTCTACCTCTTAGGCTCAAGTGATCCTCCCACCTTAGCTCCCAAGTAGCTGGCATAATAGGTGCGTGCCACCATGCTTTGGCTAATTTTTGTATGTTTTGTAGTGACGGGGTCTTGCCATATTGCCCAGGCCAGTCTTGAACTCCTGGCCTCAAGCAATCTTCCCGCCTCGCCCTCTCAAAAGTGTTGGGATTATAGGCGTGAACCACTTCGCTGGGCTGAGTTCTTTATGTATTCTGGTTATTAATCCTTTGTCGGATGAATAGTTTGCAGATATGTTCCCCTATCCTGTAGGTTTTCTCTTTACTTTGTTGATTGTTTGCTTTGTTGTGTGGAAGTTTTTAGCTTGATGTAATCCCATTTGTCTATTTTTGGTTTTGTTCTGTCTGCTTTTGAGGTCTTACCCAAAAATTATTTGCCCAGACCAATGTCCGGAAGCATTTCCCTAATGTTTTCTTTCAGTAGTTTTATGGTTTTGGGTCTTATGTGTAAGTCCGTAATCACTTTTGATTTGTTTCTTGCATATGGGGAGACATGGGGGTCTAGTTTCATTTTTCTGCATATGGATATCCAGTTTACCTATCACCATTTATTAGAGATTGTTCTTTCCCCACTGAATGTTCTTGGTGCCTCTGTTGAAAATGAGTTGACTGTAAATGCGTGGATTCATTTCTGGGTTCTTTATTTGTTCCATTGGTCTAAGTATGCGTTTGTTTTTATGCCAGTATCATGCTGTTTTTGTTGCTATAGCTTTGTAATATGTTTTAAAGTCAGGTAGTGTGATGCCTCCAGCTTTGTTGTTTTTGCTCAGGATTGCTTCGGCTTTTCAGGGTCTTCTGTGTTTTCGATATGTATTTTAGGATTGTTTTTTCTGTTTCTGTGAAGGATCTCACTGGTTATTTTGATTGGAATTGCATTTAATCTGTAGATATTTTGGTAGTATGGTCATTTTCAAATTATTAATTCTTCCAGTGCATGAACATGGGATGTCTTTCATTTTTTGGTGACTGCTTGAATTTTTTAAAATCAGTGTTTTACAGTTTCCCTTGTAGGGATCTTTCACCTCCTTGGTTAAATTTATTCCTAGAAATTTCAGTTATTTTGTAGTTGTTATAAATGGTATTGCTTTCTTGACTTTTCTTTTTTTTCTTTTTTCTTTTTTTTTTTTTTTTTTGAGACGGAGTCTTGCTCTGTGCCCCAGGCTGGACTGCAGTGGCGCGATCTCGGCTCACTGCAAGCTCCGCCCTCCCCGGGTTCACGCCATTCTCCTGCCTCAGCCTCCCGAGTAGCTGGGACTACAGGCGCCCGCCACCTCGCCCGGCTAATTTTCTTGTATTTTTAGTAGAGACGGGGTTTCACCGTGTTAGCCAGGATGGTCTCGATCTCCTGACCTCATGATCCGCCCGTCTCTTTTTTTTCTTATTGAGACAGATTCTCGCTCTGTCACCCAGGCTGGAGTGCAGTGGCACAATCTCGGCTCACTGTAAGCTCTGCCTCCCGAGTTCATGCCATTCTTCTGCCTCAGCCTCCCAAGTAGCTGGGACTACAGGTGTTTGCCACCAGGCCTGGCTAATTTTTTGTATTTTTAGTAGAGATGGGGTTTCACCGTGTTGGCCAGGATGGTCTCGATCTCCTGACCTTGTGATCCGCCCACCTTGGCCTCCCAAAGTGTTGGGATTACAGGCGTGAGCCACCGCGCCCGGCCTGATTTTTAAAATTCTGCGAGTCCATTGTTGGCATATGGAAATGCTACTGGTTTCTATATGTTAATTTTGTATCCTGCAATGTTACTGAATTAGTTATCAGTTCTGGGTTTTTTTTGGTGGAGCTTTTAGGGTTTTCTATATCTAAGATCATGTCTGCATACAGGGACAGTTTGACTTCCTCCTTTCCAATTTGGAGGCCCTCTATTTCTTTCCTGTGCTTAATTGCTCTGGCTGGCACTTTCAGTACTATGTTGAATAAGACTGGTGAGAGTAGGCATCCTTATTTTATTCCAGTTTTTAGAGAAAAAGCTTTCAGGTTCTCCCCATTCAGTATAATGTTAGCTACAGGTTTCTCATATATGACCTTTATTGTGTGGAGGAGTGCTCCTTCTGTACCTAGATTTTTGAGGGTTTTTATCACAGAGGGATATTGAATTTTATCAAATGCTTTTTCTGTATCTGTTGAGATGATCATATGGTTTTTGTCCTTCATTCTGTTGCTGTGATATATCATGTTTATTGATTTCTGTATGTTGAGCCATCCTTGCATTCCTGGGATAAATCCTATTTGATCATGGTAAGGGATCTTTATATTGTGTTGTTGGGTTTGGTTTGCTAGGATTTTGTGGATGATTTTTGCATCTATGTTCATTAGGGTATTGGCCTATAATTTTCTTTTTATGTTGTGCTAAAATGTATTTTTCATTATACATATATGACATTCATTATAAAAAGCATACACATGCAAAATCATATATAATATATACATAAATATGTGTAGGTATATATATTTATGCAAATGTAAATACATGTATTTGTGTGTATATATATTTGTACAAATGTAAATACATGTATTTGTGCGTATGTATATATATACATATATTTACATGTATATATATATATATATCACGGCTCACTGCAGCCTTGACCTCCCAGGCTCAAGCCATTTTCCTGCCTCAGCCTCCTGAGTAGCTGGGACTACAGGCATGTGCTGCCATGCCTGGCCAAGTTTTGTATGTTTTGTAGAGACAGGGTTTTGCCATGTTGCCCATGCTGATCTTGAACTCCTGGGTTCACGCAATCTGCACTTTGGACTCCCAAAGTGCTGGGACTACAGGCGTGAGCCAACGGGCCTGGCCTATTCATATATATATGAATTTTTTTTTAAAGTTTGCTAGTCTTCTTACCTAGAGGAGAGCTATTTACATTTAATTGTGGGCACCCCTGTTTGATTTACAGAACTGGGCTGTGCTATACTTTCCATTAGGACTCAGCTTTTCTCATATCCTTGCTTATCCTAAATGGTTTTCTGTGTACTTTATTTCATTGATTCCAAGATGACATAGTTTTCCATGCACGTGCTGACATCTCTGAAGCCAGAGTGGGTCATGGAAGCCTTGTAATCAGAGGCATAATCACAGTTTCACTGGCGTTTTATCCCCTGGCAATACATAAAATCATGCCGTGTTTCACATGGGACAGTCCTTGGATGTGCTACAACATGGCATTTTATATTCTTGTTTTAATGTCTTTCTGGTGCTTGGAAGTTCCGGAGTTGACCAGATCAAGCCCTTGTGATTGGACGCCCACAGCCCTGCTGTGTAGAAAGCCTACCTTGGTTACTCCCAACACAGGGACAGCTACCCTGAGAGCTGCCTGTGGGTATGACTGGACCCTGCTGGCTGACTTGGAGTGTGGAGCTCACATGTGGGCTCTCTGTTGACACACACCCTTAGCGAGCCGGCTCATGAGGATGGGCTGCGCCATCTCTGACCACCCTGGGTGCCCCCAGCCCTCCCCGCTTGGTGGCCTCTGTGCCCTCTCTCCCTTGGTTCTGGTCAGTGGTGTTTCCTGGGTCTTCCTGGCTGTGCTAGTAACCCTGGGCTGCTGACTCTGCTGAGGGCTGGGATCCCTGATTGATTGATCATTAATTGATACTTACTGGAGGAAAGCTGTCTTCACAGAGCCTCCTGGTGCTGGGTCCTGGGGAAGCTCTTGTAGCTTCGATCCCGAGTTCTGCCAGGCACCATCCTGGTTTCCGTGCAAAGGGCCTTTGCTTCAAGACATAATTACTGCCTTTATTAAGTTCTAAAATGCTTATTGGTAGAAATAATCAGTCCAAAATAAAAGTGACTGTTAATAAAGCTGTAGCCAATCACGTTATTGACTAAAGTGGATGAAAAGTCAAATCTCTTGGCGAAATTGAGATTTGCAAAATTTGCTCTGGAAAAAGAAGACTTTTAGCAGCCATGAAAGAACCTCAGGAGGGAGGAAGGTAAGAGGTCTGGGGAAAACGCAGGGATGGAGCCAAGCCCTCGATGTGGTTTTGAAGCAGAAAAGATACTCTTAATAACATAAAAGGGAAACCTGAAACCTACAAAATCAAACAATGATATCTAGAAAAACATTCAATGAATTAATGGACTCAGTAGAGCTCAAATCAAATGGTGCTTTCAATTCCCTTAATGTTGATGAAATTATCACTAAAATGTTGGTGTTCACAGCCTTGAGTCCTGAGCTTTGCGGGGGGCGGGGCAGGGGCGGGGCTTCTGCTAACTGTGCTTGGAGAGCTGGAGCCGGGCCTGGGCGGGTGTCCCAGGGTACCCTGATCTGCAGGACCCCCGCAGCAGCCCAGGTGCCCCGGGTTGGGGGATGAGCAACCCCTTGAGACCCAGGGGAGCAGGGAGGACCCAGCTCCTCCCACCAGCTCCTCTCTGCAGGGACAGCAGCGCCCCTCTGCCTCTGGGTTGAAAGCCTACCTTGGTTACCCCAGCTGACAGGGACTGCCACTCTGAGAGCTGCCTGTGGGCATGGCCGGACTCTGCTGGCCGACTTGAGTGTGGAGCTCAAGTCCAGGCCCTCCTAGAAGCTGGGGCTTCCCTACATCTCCCTCCTGCCTTCAAAAGACACTGGTCATTGAATCTGGGGTCCACCCTGATCCTGGGTGGCCTCGTCTTGAGATCCTTACCTGTTGCCCCTTCTTCATCCCCCTCTGTGCCCAGGAGGGTCCCATAGAGGAGCTGGTGGGTAGGGTGGGGTTGGAACTCCTGTGGGATTCTGTCTGCTCGTTCCCTCCACCTCCAGTGCTGAGCCAGCTGGCTTTGCTGTGTCAGTGCCAAGCCTCTGGCTTCCATGAGGCCATCCAGGTGGGGATGGTGGTGGCTGAGGACCATTCAAGAAGAGGGTCCCCAGCACCTGGCGTGCGGGATGATACTGGGTTCTGGAAGGAGCCGCCGTGGGGTGAGGAGTCAGGGTGGGGGCACCCTCTGGGTGGATGAGGCTCATGGTGAGGGTCTCCCTGTTCCCAGCATAGGCCTGGGTGGCCACCAGAACAAGGGGCCGCTCTGTTCCTGCGGGCTCCCTGGTATATGCCATGCAAGCCCGGGTCTTCTCCCTGAGACACTGGGACGTGGTTTTGTCCTGTGTCTTTTCTGCAGCTGGCTCAGGAGTTTGCAGGCAAACCAATGAGGGGTTTGCAATAGGAAGTAAAACCAGCTGAGGCTTATGCGTGCTCTGGGGGCTGTGGGCAGCTGACATTCAGGAGCACCTGGGCTGGGCCTCCCAAGCCAGCCCCATGGGTGTATGTGAGGTCAGACCCCGGAGAGGTGAAGCAGCTGTGCTCCTGTTGAGTAGGGGGTGGGAAAGGGCTCCCTCCAAGCCTCTGACCTTGGGTCACTGAAACCCGACTGGGTTGGAGAAGGGGATTCCAGGGCCCTCTGTGGTCTGCAGCCCCAGATGCTGGTGTTCCCCGACCCTGGTTCCCATCAGAAGAAGCCTGACCGGTTTCTGGGTGCAAAACCACACATTACTCATTCCACTGTCCATGGCGTCTTGGTCACAGGCCGAAGCTTCGGCCCTCATTGGCTGGCTCGAGTCCTGGCCTGGGTCCCTGGGAGGCCTGCTCTGAGAGTGAGGGACCCTACTCTTACTGGACACTCCTCCAAGATCAAAAGGTTGACCATTCTGTTGGACTGCGGTGATCGTTTTTTGGGGACCGCTTGGTGAATGAAGCCAAGGTGGCCTTGGTCCATGTTGGGTCAGTTAAAAGCGCTCAGCAGCTCCCGCCTGGAGAGCTCAGGGCCACCCGTGATGTGTGCCAGGTATGGGCCAGGGGAGGCGCCTGCTTCCTCACCTGCCCTTCCAGGTAGGCGTCGCATTGCAAGGCGGGCCTGTGGTCACCGTTCCTTTCCAAGCACGTCCTGTCGCCCTGTCCTGCCTCTGTGCTCACCATCCTCCTGGGCTTCTCCAAGGCCGGCTCGAGCACCCTTCCCATGACGGGCTCCTGCCCTGTTGGCTCTGTCCCTGGGGAGCCTGGCACCAGCCAGCGCGGCGTAGGTGGCCCCTGAGCTTTACTGATGAGAGTCCTTCTTCCCTCAGGGAGGCTGCAGCTTCTCTCTGGGTTCGGGACCCCTGTGTTCCGCAGGGGGTGTTACAGAGTCAGGCAGACAAAGCGCCACATGTCGGGGCTGGGGGAGGAAAGAGCCTGGCCCGGATGCTGGGTACCTCCCTTTTCTGTGCCAGTCAGCGGGGCATTCACTGACTCCTGGTGAACAGGAAAAGGATGCACTTAACTTCCCGTTTTCTCCGCAGATAAGTCCTTGATCCCCTGGCTTGGGAAATAATTGGTGGTTGCTATTAAGCGGAGATACGATTTGAGGGAGAGGCTTCAAGGAGCCACTTTCATGACACCTCTCATGCATGTGGGAGTCAGAGGCTCCCGTGGCCGGCACTCAGGGTCAGCCTGCAGGGTGTGAGGCTCCAGTGGGGTCCACCAGCTCCCTTGGGCCTCTGTCCGGTGTGGAGACCTTGCCAGAGACCAAGGAGCAGGAGGCCGGGGCAGGCAGGAAGACTGAGAATTTAAACTGAGAGATGATGAAAACCCCCATGGATAAGAGCTTTCTGGCCCCGCTTGGTCCCGGAGGGCGCCCTGACCTCACAGTGCACCTGCAGCGATGCCTGTTGGAATGCGTCGTCTTGCAGGGATCTGCTGGGCTGTTGGACCCAGCTTGGTTCGTTTGCTGCTTTTTCGCAGTTCTTTCTCTCAGTAGAGAGTGGAGCAATGAGCAGTAGCCCTGGGGCAGGGGTGACGGCAAAGAGGATGCCTCAGAGACGAGGGCCCGGCGGTTGTAAGGTTTCGGGGCACCGGTGTTCCCGGCTCTCACCGTGTGCTTTGTGGCTGCCACAGCAAATGACCACAAACTTAGGAGGTTCAGACAACAAACGCGCATTCTCCTCCAGTTCCGGAGGCCAGAGGTCCGAATTCTCAGGGACGCCAGGGCCGCAGCCCCTCCCTCCGGAGGCACTAGGGGAGGGTCCTCCTGCCTCCTCCACCTCCCTCGGCTCTAGGCCTTCCTTGGCTGGCCAGCCTCTGCCTTCGTCTTCTCAGGGCTTCGTCTCTATGTCTGTCTGCTCTTCTGTCTCTTAAGAGGATGCTGGTCATTGGATTCGGGGCCCACCTTAACCTGGGATGGCTTCTTCTTGAGGTCCTTACCTCAGTTACATCTGCAAAGACCCTTTTCCTAAATCGGTCACGGTTGGAAGTTCTGGGAATCAGGACAAGGTGGGGAGCGTGGTGCACAGTCCAGCCCCTACACTGCTTACTCTTTCTTCCGTCCAGATGCTTACAGAGCGCTTGGTGCCTCTGTGCCCTGGGCTCCCTGGTAGGGAGGGGCAGGGGTCAGAGCCTGCCCTGAAAGCTCAGGCCTGCAGCAGAATGGGGTGTGAAGGGGGTGGTGAGAGGAACAGTTTGAGGGGTGGGCACCCTGGGAGCGAGCAGTCTGGTGCAGAGAGCGGGCAGGAGCTTGGGGAGGTCACCGTCGGGTAAGCCTGGAGCAGAGGCCTGAGTGGGGCGGGTCAGAGTGCAGGGCCTGGGTCTGTGCCTCCCAGCTGTGCCCCTCTTGTGGCTTCCATGCAGCAGCTGTCCCAGGTGGCAGCCAGGGGCTTGGCCAAGCAAGTTCTGAGCATCTCTCCTGCAGCCTGGGGGTGAGGACTGTTGGTGGCAGTGGGACCATCTCTAGTGCCTATGGATTTGCCATTTTCAGTAGCTGTCAGCACGGAGGAGAGCTCGGTCAGGAACCCCATCATCTGGGGCTGTCTCTGCTGCAATCCCTGCCCTGGTCCTGGGCCCCTGGGGCTGTGGCCGGTGCGGTGGCCTGTGCAGTGGCCTGTGCTCAGTTTCTCAGCACCTCTCACTTCCCTGGGAGGCCCCCACCCCCTCCTCCAAAAATAACACCTGGGGCAGGGCGGGGAGCACCTCGCAGGCCTGGCCTGGGAATCTTGGGTTGTGACTGTCTCTTCCCGTGGGCAGGGCCCAGGGCTTTCTTCCTGGTACCTGGAGCTTGGCACAAAATAGGACCAGTCACAAGATTGAGGAATAAATGAATGAAGGATGAATGGATGAATGCAGGTGGTGATGGAACAGTGCTGTGCGGCATCCTTGTTGGCTCCACCATTTTTACTTGGTGGAGCTCATCTTGGCCGTAGGCTCTGGGGTTGTGACAGTCACTTGGAGTGGCCTGGGCAGGGTGTCCTGGCTGAGGAGGGGCCAGCTGTGACAGTGACAGCGGGTGCAGGGAACTCAGCACTCCTTCGTTTCCCACTCTGCCCACGGAGATGATGTCCCTCTTGTCCTGGAAGGTACCAGGCCTGCCAGGGACTGCCTGTCCTTGACCTCCCCTCCTCGCCCTGCCCTGCAGCTGGGGAGGCAGGGAGCTGGGACCCCTGTGCTGTCAGCGAGGGGGTGTCAAAACTCAATATGCCGTATTATTCCCAGTAGTCAAATATGTAGAAAACACCACACACACGACAAAAAACCCCTAAAAACCCAGAGTCAAGAGACAACAGAAAAACGCCCTCAGTGGTTAGTGGCGTTTTAGGATGGGAGTTCTTGTCGGTTTCATGTTCTTCTACTTCCCTGCCCTCATCCAGGCGGGGTTATTTCTATACTGGGAGAAAAAACAAACCCGTTTCACCCCAGGGAGAAGTGTCCTGGGCACACATCCTTCCCTGGTGAAGTGAGACTGGACCTGCAGCAGCTGGGACAGGGGAGGCCCCTAACTGTCAGGCCGAGCCTCAGTTTCCCCACCTGGTAAAGCAGGGACGGTTATCCCAACCAGGAGAGCACCAGAGGGTAGGCCTGCACAGAGTGAGGAACCAGAGAGACACCGGTGGTGTTGGAGAGAGTCCTGGGCACCCCAGGCAGGTGGGTGGGCGAGGGGGGAAGGCGGGGAGCTGGGCGGGGGGGAAGGCGGGGAGCTGGGCGGGGAGCTGGGCGGGGAGCTAGGCAGCTGGATGGGCGCTGCAGTCTGCCCTTTTTGTGACTGCGAGCAGGTGCGCCCAGGACTGGAGTTCAGCTCCCTGCTTTCCTCCTTGAGGACGGCCGGATTTCCTGCCTGGCCTGTCCCCCGCAGAGGGCTCTGTCCCAGGCCCTGGCAGGGGCAGCCTCCCTCCCACTGGGCTCCCGCCTGGGTGGGGGAGGAAGGCGAGGCTGCAGCTGCAGCATTCCTGACCTCGGCCGGCCCAGCTGTTGGCCTGGCAGCAGGGAATCCCCCTCCTGCTCCCTCGCCCCCTGGTGCTCTGCCCGCCAGCCAGCCGAGGGGCCTGGTGCTGGTTTGCCTGGAATTTCCAGAAAGCACAGCGTCTCAGTGGATCTTCGCATTTTCTGACTTCTCAGAAACTAGCTGGCTGCGTTCTTTTTATACATTCACAGGACTCCCTCCTCCCAAACCCAAACCAAAGCTGAGATAAGTTTTTAGGAAATTCTAAAAGTAATGTCTACTCATTGGTAAAAAACAAAACAAAACAAAACCAAGCAAAAGAAGAAACAACTCAGAAAGGTAGAAGGACACAGTACCCCAGACTCGCGTCCTCCCCTAGCCCCGCAGACCCTCTGGGCCCAACCCCACGCCTGAGAACCAAAGACCCGCCCCAGGGGCTTGGGCTGAGGGTCACAGGGTGGGGAGGGGCCGCGGGGCCCAGGGGGAGGCTGGGTGGACGAGGGGATCACGGCACCTCTGGAGATCATTGAGTTCCTGCCTGTGAACTAGTGAGGAAGCTCCCTCCTCCTCAGGAATCCAGGGAATTCATTCAGAGCCACTGGGTTGGGGAAACTGAGGCTCCAGGAGGGTCAGTGACTTGCCCGAGGTCACCCAGGAAGCTGTGCTTTGTGCCTCTTGGCGCTGTGCGCTCCAGGTCTTCACTTTGTGAGTAAGCAGGAAAGGAGCAGATGGGCAGTGAGATGCCCCGGAGCAGGGGCCTCCAGCTGGGGCCGTGCCCTTGTGCTGAGCAGAAAAGGCAGGAACTGAGCTTCACTGAGCAGCCTGAGCTGGAGGGTTTAGAGGGCTCCCTCAGGCTGGGGGAGGCTAGAGCCGTGGGGAGCAGTGGGGAGGAGTAGGGGTGGGAGTGGAGTGGAAGTGGAGGGGAGTGGGGAGGAGCGTGGGGGGCCGTTGGGGGGAGTGGTAAGCAGCGCGGGGGCAGTGGGGGGTAGTGGGGAGGAGCGTGGTGGGGGGGGAGTGGGGAGGAGTGGGGAGGAGCATGGGGGGAGGGGGGAGAAGCAAGGGGGTGGGGTGTACCATGGGGAGTGAGGAGGAGTGGAGAGGAGTAGGGGGAGTGGGAAGGAGTGTGGGGGTGAGGAGGACTGTGGGGAGTGTGGAGGAGCATGGGGGGAATGGGGAGGAGTGTGGGGGGTGCGGGGGGACTGAGGAGGAGCGTTGGGGGAGTGGGAGCGTGGTACGGGGAGTGGGGAGGAGGGGGGGAGTAAACGGGGGGGGGAGGGGGGGGAGTGGGGAAGAGCGGGGGGGAGCGAGGGGAGTGTGGGGGGGGGGAGAAACGGGGGTGGGGAGGAGGGGGGAAGTGGGGAAGAGCGTGGGGGGAGTGAGGAGGAGTGTGGGGGGAGTGGGGAGAAACGGGGGTGGGGAGGGGGGAGTGGGGAAGAGCGTGGGGGGAGCGAGGAGGAGTGGGGGGGGGAGTGTGGGGAGAAGCGGGGGGTGGGGAGGAGGGGGGAAGTGGGGAAGAGCGTGGGGGGAGCGAGGAGGAGTGTGGGGGGAGTGGGGAGAAGCGGGGGTGGGGGGAGGAGGGGGGAAGTGGGGAAGAGCGTGGGGGGAGCGAGGAGGAGTGTGGGGGGAGTGGGGAGAAACGGGGGTGGGGAGGAGGGGGGAGTGGGGAAGAGCGTGGGGGGAGCGAGGAGGAGTGTGGGGGCCATGCTTCTGACTCAGCTTCAGCAGCCAGGAGCCTCGCCTTGGCGTCGGGCATGGGGCCACACTCCCTGGCTGGCCTTGTGGAGGGTGGCATGGCTGTGTTGCTCCCTGTGGGGTCCCCAGAACCTGAGTGATGGAAGGGTTAGGACCTGAAGGGGCAGGAGCACCCCACAGGAAGCAAAGTCTGGCTGGAAATGGCCTGGTGAGGTTCTGCCCTGCCTGCACCCTCGGCCAAGCCTGGAGGCGACCTCACCACTGCCTCCCATCTGCAGGGGCGCCCTAGTTTCTCATGGTGTGGGTGTCTGTGGGGTAGCCGGAGGAAGGAGTGTCTGCCTTCCTTTTTCCTCACCTCACTACACTTGCATTCGTTGCACGCAAACAGCAGTATAATGAAAACGAAGTACGTTTAAACAACAGGAAAAATCTGTTTACATCTTACTCTCCACCTGTTTGGAGTTCAGAATGGTTTATCTCAGTCCTTGCCCTCCTGCAGATGTATTTTTGCTTAGCTTTATTTATCATAATGCAGACACACACACCACACATACATACAGTGGTACATACACACATCACGAGCATGCACACATTCATGTGCACACACATGAACGCATGCACGCCTGTACACCCCTAAGCACCTGCATACCCCCGCATGTATGTGCATGGGCACCCCACATGCATGCACATGAGGACAGGCACATCACGGACCCTGCCCTACTCGAGTGTCAGCAGCATCGCCCGCTGCCCCCGCAGGTGTGCGGCACATGTAAGTGCTTTGCTGCAGTGCCACGGCTCCTGCTTCCCCCAGTCTTCCATGGCTGGACCTGGGATGTCTCCTCCGGAAGCCTTCAGGCGCGCGTGGATTTCACTCAGTTTCACTGTGCACCTGCGATGTGCTGCTGCGGCCCTGGGCACTTTGGGTCCTTTCCAGCACCAGGCGAGAAAACTCCCTGAAGTGCAGGCACCTCTCCTGGTGGGCGTCTCGCATGCACTTGCTCCTCTGTGTGCCTTGCCGCCCCACGGTGACAGAACTGATTTGGCAGCCTGGGCCATGTGTGCGGGGCCACAGGCCCTCAGCAGGTGCTGGTGGGCAGATGGACAGATGGACGGAGGGACATTAGCTATGGTGTGTGCCCGTGGGGACGGCCTCTTAACACCAGGCACACGCCGCTTCTAGAAATCCCTGGAAACGACTGGGATGGTAACAGAACATAACAGTTGACTCTATCTTCTCGAAATGGTGGGTGCTCACCACGAGTGACTCTCCAGCAGCTGAGAGGCGCGGTGCTCTCGGTGGTGGCATCAGCCGTGTTTGTGGCAGGCTGAGAAGGGTGTTTTATATCCCTTGACGTTTATGGTGCTGGGATCTTCAGAATGTCACACGTGTGCTTGTGTTGTCCCACCTGTGGGGGCCACCTGCCTGTACAAGGGGTGGTGGTAGGCGCTGCCTGTCAGGTGCTGGCTGCAGCCTCTGGCAAGTAGTGGGTGCTTCTGCAGAGGGAGGACACCTAGGGATGGAGGCATGTAGGTCTTGGTTTTGGGGTACTCGGGCTAGGTGCCTTCTGCGGAGACAGGGAGGCAGCTGTTGGACAGGTAGGCCCAGGAACGTGAGACGTGTGGTTAGCCTGGAGCCAGGGTCGTGGGAGCTGGGTTTCCCAGGGTGGGTGTGGGGGTCCTTCAAGATTTGAACCTGCATCTCCCTGCTGGAAAGGTGCCCCACCCTGTGCCTCAGCCCCCTGTCCCCACTCAAGGGTGTCTGAAGCTGGGCCCCATGGTGCTTAGAGGGAGCTGGGTCTGAGGTCCCACACAGGTGCTTCCTGACTCCCAGAGTCCCTCCGGGGACTTTGCTTCCCAAAGAGCCCTGAATTGGGCCTGCGGGTCAAACCCACATTTTCAGAGGGCCCCAGTGTGCCAGGCCCAGGCCCAGGGTCCAGGGTCTCCCAACTCTGAGCCGGGGGTGCAGGGCATTGCGGAACCCATGCTGGCACGAACGAGGACAAAGGGCGGAAGAAACCAGGAGAACATCTGCCTCAGTTTCTCATCCAAGCCCTATTCATTCCATTGTGTGCCCATTCATCCCACAGCCATTCCAAGTGCCTGTTGTGGTAGGCTTGGGGGGCACAACGCCAAGGGCACAGGACTGCCTGCCACCAGCTGGCCACCAGAGTTGCCCAACAAAGAACCGGAGACCACTGCTTTCCGGCAGCAGCTCTGGAGGCCACAAGTCTGAAACCAAGGTGTCAGCAGAGCTGTGCTCCCTCTGGAACCTCTAGGTGTTGGTGGGGCTGTGCTGCCTCCAGAGGTTCTAGATGTTGCCAGGCTGTGCTCCTTCTGCAGGTTCTAGGTGTCAGCGGGGGCCGTGCTCCCTCCAGGTTCTAGGTGTCAGTGGGGCTGTGCTCCTTCCACAGGCTCTAGGGGAGGATCCATCCTGCCTCTTCAAGATTCTGGTGGCCCCAGGCACTCCTTGGCTTGTGGCCGCATCATCCCAATCTATGCCTCTGTTGTCACACGACCTCTTGTCTTCTGTCTTCTCTTCTAGGGACACTTGGATTTAGGGCCCACTGGGTAATGTGGGATCATCTTATCTCAAGAGCCTCAGGTTTATTTTGTCTTTTTGTTTTTTTGTTTTTTTGATATGGAGTCTTGCTCTGTTGCCCAGGCTGGAGTGCAGTGGTGAGATCTCGGCTCACTGCAACCTCCACCTCCCGGGTTCAAGCAATTCTCCTGCCTCAGCCTGCCGAGTAGCTAGGATTACAGGTGTGTGCCACCACGCCCGGCTAATTTTTTGTATCTTTAGTAGAGACAGGGTTTCACCACGTTGGTCAGGCTGGTCTCGAACTCCTGACCTCATGATCTGCTTGCCTCGGCCTCCTAAAGTGATGGGACTATAAGCATGAGCCACTGCACCCAGCCTTGAGAGCATCAATTTAATTTTACCTGCAAAGACTGTTTTTCCAAATATGGTCACAAATAGGCTTCTCAGGGTCTGGATGCAGGCCTGCCTCTTTGGAACCCACCCATTCAACCTATTACACTTGCTGTTATGGACTGAATGTTTGTGTCTCCCCAAAATTCCTGTGCTGAAACGCTACCCCAAAATGTGATGTTATTAGGAGCTGGGGCCTTTTGAGGTAATTGGGTTTAAATGAGATCATTAAGAGGGGACCCTTCGTGAATAGGATGGTCTCTTTTTTTTTTTTTTTTTTTTTTTTTTTTTTTTTGAGACGGAGTCTCGCTTTGTCATCCAGGCTGGAGTGCAGTGGCCGGATCTTAGCTCACTGCAAGCTCCGCCTCCCGGGTTCCTGCCATTCTCCTGCCTCAGCCTCCCGAGTAGCTGGGACTACAGGCGCCCGCCACCTCGCCCGGCTAGTTTTTTGTATTTTTTAGTAGAGACGGGGTTTCACTGTGTTAGCCAGGATGGTCTCGATCTCCTGACCTTGTGATCCGCCCGTCTCGGCCTCCCAAAGTGCTGGGATTAC
This sequence comes from Macaca thibetana thibetana, assembly GCF_024542745.1. NCBI lineage: Eukaryota > Metazoa > Chordata > Mammalia > Primates > Cercopithecidae > Macaca > Macaca thibetana. The sequence continues at coordinate 709,412 of NC_065592.1, read as the reverse complement.
AGGCTTGAGCCACCGCGCCCGGCCCAGGATGGTCTCTTTTAAGAGTACCAAAAGGGACTGCTTCTCTCTACTGTCTGCTGTGTAAGGGTACATAGGAGAAGCCACTGGAACCTGACCACACTGGCTGGCACTAGGCTTCCAGGCTCTGGAACTGCAAGAAAGCAACCTTCCCTGTGATTTATAAGCTTCCCGGGCTATGGGATTTTGCTATAGCATCCTGAGCTGCTGCCTAACACTCTGGGCAGATAACTACACTCCCTGAAGCCGCACTCTGCTTGTCTGTAAAATGGGGAAAATGCCTCTGCTAAGGGGATCGTGTTCCTGTAGCAGAGCCCAGCAGCCTAAAAACCCTGTCCCCAGCACAAGGTGAGTGACCCAGCTGTGGTCTGGTGTCAGCTGCTGTGCGTATGACTGCCACCTCTGCTTGACAGGTGAGGAAGCTGAGGCTCCGAGAGGTGAAGGGCAGGTCCCAGGGGTCCAGGCCGAGAGGGGTTCTAGTCTAGCGGTCCCAGCGCCCACATATGGGCCTCACGAAGCACAGGGACTGCTGGGGAGGAGGTGCCGCATTGGGTCCAGCTGGGGTTGCCTGGCGGGTGACAGCCACTCCCCGGTGGGTGGGGCTTTGTAGGCACCTGCAGGAGCTCCAAATGGGGACATGGTGGGCGTGAGGGACTCTCAGGGTGAAAGCCCCACAGCACCTGTCCCACTCCTGCTCTGACCCTGCTGGGCGCCAGCGCTTGTCTTCCAGGCCCCATAGTTGCCCGTTTGGCAATTGGCTAAGAAGAGTTTTTGACACTTTGCTGTTGCGTGGCTGGCTTGTGGCCTTCGGCAGGGGAAGAGGCTGCCTCCTGCCTTGCTGCCTCCATAGCCAAGGGCCGTGCCTGCCTTTGGTTTCCAATCATAGGGGGAGGCTCATGTTCACCCTCGGGCTTGGGAAGCTCTCTGGTGCTGCGGTTGCATTTTTCCTTCAATATTTTTAGCCCAGCAGGAAGGCATAATAGCGAGAATCGTTCCTTCAGATTGGAGAGCGATAATCCGATGTCTGCTGGCTGCGAAGGGATCCATTTGGCTTTCATTTTAGTGGGCGGTGGGGGAACGGGAAGAATCGCGCGCTCTGCGTGGGTCCGTCTGGAGTTGGATTGCCCAACTGCGCCGGAGAGAGGGTGCCCCCGAGAGCGTGCGAGTGCCCTGCTGTTGACCTTGGAGGCCACTCTCCGGAAGAGGGAAGAAATGGAGAAAATGAGGCGGCAGAGACAAGAGCCTGTTTCACAGACAGCTTGTGAGCTGCGGCACAGAGGAGGGGCTGAGGTCCTGTGAGAGCGACCCAGAGGGCCGAGGCGCAGGCGTGCGTCTGGGCTAATCGCTCAGAGCCAGGCGGCAGGAGAGTAGGATTTGAACCCTCCGGCACTCGGAAGCCGGCTCAGGGAAGATGGTTATAAAGAGAAACACTAGAAAAGCAATTTCCTGCTAGCTTTATAGAAAACCTTTGGTTTGACCCTGACCTTGAAGTCCTGATTATGTGGGCCACTCTTTATACCTCCCGCCTTGGCTTAAACCCACCGTCAGCAGCAGAAGTGGGTCCTTGGAGGGCTTCGGGGGAGCAGGCGTGGAAAGCCGAGACCTCTCTCAGCTGCTGGCTCTGAACAGGCACAGCTGGGCTGTGGCCTAGCACGCAGTAGGTGCCACCTATTCAGTGTCTGACTGTGGACTGGAGGAGGGCGCAGAGTTGAAAAGGAGCCTCCCGGCTGTCCACCTGCTCCACTGAGACTTCCAAATGAGGGCTTTTCCAGAATGGATTTTTCTTGCTGGGTTTCCCCTCGAGTGCTGCTGAGGAAGGACTTGACCGTCGGGATGGAGAGGGGCAATTCGGCAGCTTGGCATGGCCCTGCGTGCATGTGCCCGGGGCTGCTGGGCAGCCAGAGTGTCTCTCTTTTCTTGAGATCTTGACTTTTCAGCCTTTGAGAACCCACTCCCCGTGGCTTAGGGGCTGCAGACAGACAGACCCTGGCAGCGGGTGGGAGCCCCAGCAGCGGGGTTCCTGGACTTCTTGGCTGCTGGTCCTTGCTGGTTCTCACCGGCTGGGTGCTTGAGGTTTGCAGCAGAGCTTGACTGGAAATCAGGCTGCACAGGAGCGGACCGTGAGAAAAGCTGAGCGTGAAGCCCCTAACCAGCAGGAGACGCCCGCGGTGGGGGCAGGTGTTTTGCCTCACTGGGACCTCCTGGCCTTAAGCCACGATGCAGCCTTGCCCCATCCCTTTTTTGGGAAGATCCTGGGATTCTGGACCCAGGGCTGCCCGCGTGCTGCAGGTTGGAGTTTGGGGTCTGGGCTCTGGTAGCAGACATTTCGAATCCACGTATCCAGGGCCCTGTTTTGGAGATAGCTGGCTGGGTCCTCGGAGTCCTCTGACATCTTCTCTGGGAAGCCCACTCCCCATCTCACAGCACCATTGCCTGGAGTGTGGTGAGCAGGTGACCCGCCATGCGAGGGGGCAGGTACAGTGGAGGAGAAAGGCCATTTCTTCCTTTCATGAACTAGGCTTGGGTGGAAAGAGACGAGGTCGGGAAGTGGGGATAGGGAACAGTGTTGGGGCCACGGGAACAGCATAGTCAAAGGCTCAGAGCCCTAGCAGGTGCCAAGTGTCAGCCACGTGTCTCCAGCATCCAGGGCCCCCAGCCCGCCTTGGATGAACCAAAGCCAGAAAGCTGGGAGTGGGAGTGGCCAGGAGACCTCGTGGAAGGCGACGGAAGGCACCGGAATTGGGTCAGGGCGTGCTGGGGGAAGGAGGGGAAGTGTGCAGGGGTCCGGAAGGACAGGGGTCCGGAAGCTTGCTTCCTCTGTGGGTCTGACTTGGAGGGCTTCCTCTACCAGTGCTGAGGTGGTGTAGTACGTTGTGAGTTTTGGTAGTCATCCCGGGGGGTGCCCTGGGAAGCAGGAGGGCCCAGCGTAAGAGAGGAGCTTGTTTCCCCCCAGGAGCGCTGGTGTTAGAGGGATGGAGAGGCACCCACCGACAGAGCCTGTTTGCAGCTAGCTCTGCCTTCACCTGAGCCAGCCCAGACCGTCCCTCCTCCCAGGTTGTCCGCAGAGTAGGCTGCCCCTTGCCTATGCCGTGGGGCTCCCATGGGGGCAGGACCAGACCACCTGGATTAGACCTGGGCCGTGCCCTTACTAGCCCGACGAGCAGGGTGGTCCCTGAGCCATTTCTCCACCTGTAGACCAGGGACAATTGCGCTGACAGCTGACAGCTCATGAACACGTTAGCAGGATGAACCAGAGAGGACTGTCAAGGGCTTAGTGCCGTGCCAGGCACGGACTCAGCGGAGGCTGTTTGTTATCGGAGAAAGTGGAAGTGCCACCTGACGTTGTTTTAGCACATTGAGTGTTAGTGAGACTCAGAATGCTGGAAGCCTTTACAGAATAGTGAAATGAGACACTGTTGATGCAGCCATTTCTGTCATTCCTGTGGACAAATGTAGCAGCCATGGCTCATCCTGCCTGCTTTTGATGGTGGTAGCTCCACTCCTGAGGGCATGCGGGCTGCCTGCCCTGCTAATCTGGCCTGCCCCTCTCTCTGCCAGGCGCCTGCCCCTGACCTGGGGCAAGACTGGCCCCTGGAAGACCTTGATATGCACAAAGAAAACACCACGCCACTCCTCCAGATCACAGCAGGAGGAGCAGCTCGGCACCGCAGCCGGGCCGAAGGGGGACATGCACGCAAGGTTATAAAGAGAAATACTAGAAAAGCAATTTCCTGCTAGCTTTACAGAAAACCTGTGGTTTGACCCTGACCTTGAAGTCCTGATTATGTGGGCCACTCTTTATACCTCCCACCTTGACTTAAACCCACCGTCAGCAGCAGAGGTGGGTCCTTGGAGGACTTTGGGGCATGGGCAAAGGCGGGTCGGGTTCATTACTCAGCCTGCTGGCCTGGTGCCTTGGCCCTGGTGCGTGCGCAGTTGAGGAAATGGGCCCGAGCGAAGGAAGTGTTCATGTTCAATCGTCCAGACAAAATCGACTCGCGACACTCCTCAATCAATCCCTGGCTGAGCTGTGCTTTCCCTGCCTGGAGCAGCGAATGAGCTGGAGTGGCCTCGGACATCTGCCTTGGGAGCCCTGCACTGCAGTGTCTCTTTAAGGGCTCAGTGCGGTCTGGGCATAGTTGCTCTTGCCTGTAATCCCAGCACTTTGGGAGGCCAAGGCAGGTGGATCATTTGAGGCCAGGAGTTTGAGACCAGCCTGGCCAACGTGGGGAAACCCCATCTCTACTAAAAATAGAAAAATTTGCTCGTCATGGTAGCACAGGCCTGTAGTCCCAGCTGCTTGGGAGGCTGAGGTAGGAGAATCGCTTGAACCTGGGAAGCGAAGGTTGCAGTGAGCTGAGATCACGTCACTGCACTCCAGCCTGGTCGATGCGGTGAGACTGTCTCTCACACTCACACACAAAGACCTCGGCGCAGGGGCCCTGGTGGTGGCCTGGGAAGCCTCTCAGTGTTGATGATGACCGTCAAGTTAGACCAGTTTTTTTTTTTTTTTTGAGACGGAGTTTCATTCTTGTTGCCCAGGCTGGAGTGCAATGGCACGATCTCGGCTCACTGCAACCTCCACCTCCCGAGTTCGAGCGATTCTCCTGCCTCAGCCTCCCGAGTAGCTGGGATTACAGGCCTGCACCACCACACCTAGCTAATTTTGTATTTTTAGTAGAGATGGGGTTTCACCATGTTGGTCAGGCTAGTCTCAAACTCCCCGACCTCAGGTGATCCACCCGCCTCAGCCTCGCAAAGTGCCAGGATTATAGGTGTGAGCCACCGCCCCCGACGACAGACCAGTTTTAATGCAGATGCAGACCTCCCTGAGTCTCAGTCTCCTCATCTGTAAAATGGGCGATAAAGGACCACCATCCCGCTAGAATGGTTATTGGATCTGACCAGCTAATGGGTCGTTGGTGGGCTGGTGTGTAGAGTTGTGTAGGTGACATTGATGTGTGCAGGAATAAGGCGTCGAGGCCAGACGCTAAGTTCCACCTGCTTGCTTGTTTCTGAAAGAGATGCTTCTGGAAGTGAGGGTTGCCACGTAAGCAGCAGTGACTGTCCTTGGGGACCCCGGACACCTTGGAAGGCTTCGTGGACTCCCTGCTGCTTGATGGGAAAGCAGGGCCCTTTGAGAGGTGTCAGCAGTCAGAGGGCACCTAAGGGTGCTTCCTAGACATTCATTCATTTGTTCATTCATTAATTCATTGGTTCATTTGTTCGTCTACCAGATACTGAGCCCCTGCGATGGGCTAGGCATTGTCCAGGGTATTTGGGACCCAGAGGGAGCAAATGGCCTCAACTCCTGTCCCCCTGAGCCCCTGGCCAGCCTGTCACCCCAGGGTCACCTGTTTATCTACCTGATGGGCCTCAAATTTGATCTGTTCTGTCAAGCTGCATCTGTTGAATAGTAATCAAGCTATTTTAAGTGGCTTTTGGAATGAGCTTGGCATAAATAAAACAGGAAATTAATTTGTTTCCCCATTTTTTATTGATCAAAGACATCCTCAGCTGCCAGTCAGAGCTTCTGATGAGCACGGCGCTGCAGAGTGGCCCCAGGGAGTCAGTGCCACTCCAGCCGGAAGCAGAGCAGCCGGGCGTGCAGTCGGTCTCTGCTAAGTGCAGTGTTAGTAACCCTTGTTGAAGTATTTCAAGAAATCGCACTGTGTCTGTAGGTACTTCCTGGAGCCTTTGCTGCAGGGCGTGGAGGCCACACATGGAGACCCCAACTTGCTCAGAAAGAGCCGGGGGCTTGAAAAGAGAGTGCCTGTTCTCCTGAGGCCCAGAAGCTGTGGTGCCCTGTTTCTTTGGGGGGTGTAGTGCTCAGGTTCCCTTTTGCAGCAAGGGGCACATGGGCCGGGGGTCTTCACCTCCCGGTGGCTGGGCTGCTCTGGCCATGAGCAAAGAGCCTGAGGCCGGTCCCTAGAAGTCCCTTGTCGGCCTGTGTCCCTCCCCTAGTCCCTGGCACCTGCCTTGAGGAGCTCTGCTGCAAACTAAAGGCCAGCGGGGTGGTGAGCTAACAGCTCCAGGGTGGGACCATGGTGATGCAGGGCCCAGGTTCTTGTGCGGTGTGGCTGCTCCTCAGCTCCAGCCAACTGTGCCCCCCCAACCCCCCTGCTGGCTCTTCCAGTGACCAATGTCTCACGGGATTTCTGGACTTCCCCAGTGAGATGGCCTCAGTACAGATTCCTTTTATTTTGAGTGAGAGTTCCAGCATCGTGGAAATCAGAGGGCAGGGTTCTCCTTGCCCATTTTACAGATTGAGAAACTGAGGTACAGAGAAGCTCTGTGGCTGTTGAGGAGGAGCAAGCCTGGGTTGTCCCCACCTGGAGCACCTGCTGTGGGGTCTGCACTGGAATGTGGCTGTGTGCAAGAGGCCGGGTGGGGGAGGTGGGACTGTGCGGGACAGGAGTGGGTGGTTCAGGGATGCCAGCCAGAGGCCTGGGAGGAGCCCTGTCTGTTGGTGGCAGTCTACATGGATGGGGAAGATTGGGCCAGGTGATCTGGAGACCCCAGCTTGGGGCTTTCCCCGTGGGACCCCACCCCCAGCTGAGTGTCACTCCTGGGACTAAGGACACCCGGGCCCCTGACCTTCCTGGTGGGGCAGCCAAAGGGACTTTCCCGGGAATGGGCCTGCCAGAGGCTGGGGGCATCCTGAGAGGGACCGGGCCTGGGTTCAGATTGCGGGTCGCCTGCCTTCTGATGCCTCCTTTTCCACATCTGCAAACGGGGGCTCAAAATACAAGTTTTTTGTGGGGACGGAGCAAATGTGGATGTGAAAGTGCTAGCGGGCTGTGAAATGGCGCATGCGTGCTAGTTAGTTGTTGTATGCCGATCAACCAGTTCAGCCTCCTCCTCTCTGGCCCCGTTCCCAAGCCTTGGTTTCTGTGGGTGGGGCCTGCCCCTCAAGCCCAAAGGCTGGGCTCCTACACTCAGCACCTCCCCATCTCTTCTGAACAGACCGGGTTTTCCTCGAAGTACTATTGTCATCTTAAAAAAGGAAAAAAATAATGGGATTTCCCTGCCCAGAAACCCACAGATGGGATAAAGGCCAGCAGTCTGGCCTTGGGGGTCAAACCATCCCAGATCTGTTGTTAGCTCGGTTACATCCTTGCTAGTGACCTTGGGCAGTCCAGGTGACCTCCTGAAACCTCAGTTTCCTCATCTGTAAACTAGGAATTGCTGCAGTGACGCAAGGGAGCTCTCAGATGAGCGCCTGGCCTTCTGGAAAACCTGGCGACCGTGGAGCGCCTGTAATCGCTGTGAGTCAGCGCACTGAGATGCGCAGCCAGTCGTGGCTGGGAGGACCTGGAACTCTGTGCCAGAGCCTCACTGTGCAGATGAGGAGACTTGCCTGAGCTCTCCTAGGAGGAGGGAGCAGCGAGGGTCACCTCCCATAAAGGTCAACCCGGCCCCACCCTCCTCCTGCATGGTCCAGCTGGGGGCGGGGAGTCAGCTCCTGAGACTGTGTGGCACCTGCCTTGAAGATGCAGGCCTTGTGCCGCCATCCTTGGCGAGACAGGACTTTCTCGCATCTCCTTAGGCAGGGGCCTGCTGCCCTTTCGCATCCTGGCCACTCCTTTTGCCCCAGAATCCTGGGCCTACTCACGAGCTCACTGCTTGGAGCCTTGGTTGTCTGTCTGTGCAGTGGGCCCGTGCACACCTCGCAGGCTCTGCAGGTGGTGAGTGAGTTGGCTGTTGGTGCACGTTGGTGTCCACCTTGCCTGTGGTCATCGTCAAGCTCTGCCATTACTCCATCCCCATCACCCAGGGGTCGATGCCCAAGCCACCTGTGTCCAAACTGCAACTCCGCAGCTGAGGCCTGCTGGCTGTGTGACTCAGGCAAGTGGATTTGCCTCCCCTGGCTTAGTTTCCCCTTTTGTACCCCTCTTAGGGCATGCCAGCTAGATGCCAGCTCTGGAGGGCGGAGCAGGCCTGTCCTGTGTCCCACTCCAGCACTGCCAGTGACCCGTTGCCAGTAAGGGGCAGTGGAAGGGCTCACATAGGCTGAAGGGTGCCCCTGCTCTTGGTGGGCTGCTGTGGGTTCTGCAGGGCAGACAGGCCTGTCCCTGCCATTATGTCCCCATCACAGTAGATTGTTTCAGAGACCCTAAAGAGACATGACCGTCCTGTGAGCATGTGAGCGTGGCCAGTGAAACTTGCCCTCCAGGGTGCCCCCGGGCCTCATCTGTGGCTCAGACCCTGGGTCCTGGCTCTGGGGTCTTGGCTCTCTGGCCCTGCCCTGCCTCTCCTGTCTGTGACGCCCCGCCCTGGCGCCTTGCAAGAGCTGAAGGACCGTGCAGCTGAGCCTGGGGAGGTGGGCGGTTGGGCATGGAGCCTGTGTCGCCACACTAATCCGATTTCAGCCTGATTAGATCCGCGGCTGCCGATGAATGGGCTGGAGAGAAAGGGGCTGACGTTTCCAGGGCACAGTACACGCCGCCTCTCATTGCAGCGGCAGAGCCTGGACAAGGGATTCTTGGGGCCCAGGGGCAGGAGCCCTCCCTGCAGTCTGGGGCTGTGGAGAGTGGAAGGTGGGGTCGCCCATGCCCCCTCAGAGTGCCCTAAGCAAACACAGTGGGGACCCCATAGCCGCCAGCCTGGGGGAGAGGCCACTCAACCCTGGGACCCTTGTCACAGGGCTTGTTTTCTGGGGACAGACCCTTGCTATGGCCGCTCAGCTGGACTTACAGTCCAGGATGCTGGGGCAAGCAGTGGTTGCCTTTGTGGGGGTGGTCCCGAAGGCCAGGTTGGATCAATGAGAGAGAATGCCACTTGCTCCTGCAGCCACAAGTGACAGCTGAAGCCAGCCCCCACAGCTTGAGCATGGACAGGGGACTTTTCACCTGGCGCTGACCACCATCTGGGCCTCCCTTGCCTACTGTCCCTCGGCCTGTGTCCTCAGTGGGCCCCTGTGGCCAAGACGCACTTGCGGCAACCTCAGCCCTGGGTCCAGTCCCTGCCAACCGTCGGGGTCTCTATCTAGAACCTGGACCTTGAGGCTCTGATTGGCTCCAGAGCGACCACAGACCTTGCAAACCGGGCCACTGAGGAAAGGGGCTCAGGGATGGCAGGAGGGACCCGGTGCCTGCTCACACACCTGTCCTCTCAGAGGGCCTTTGCCCTGGCCGATGCCGACATGGCTTCATTCTTGGCGCTGCTGCCCTCTGATCAGGTGCCCATGTCCTTAACGCTCTGTGCCTCAGTTTCCCTTCATGGAAAATGGGATGAACTGTAGAAAGCACCGGAAATGCTCACTGAAGGGAGGCCGGGCCCTGTGCGGCTTCCCTCGAGGTAGAGGCTGATGTGGTGCCCAGGCTTCGTCCTGGTCTCTGTCATCCCTGTCCATATGGTCCCTGTTCCTGCCATCTGCATCAGCCTGTGTGGCTCAGTTTTGCAGAGACCACCCTGGGTTGGGCCCAGAGCTGCACCAGGAGAACTTCTTAAAGGTTAGGGTGACCAGAGTGGCCACGGGTGGGGCCGGGCCAGGCACAGCAATTGCTGGGCCCACGGGAAAGGGGTGCTCTGGCCCCATCCTGCGCCCGAAAGGAAGCCTGGCCTAGCCGGCTGTGATTATGGTTGGGATCTGTGTAATTAACTCTAAACTTGGGAGGCTGAGGAAGAATGAAAATAAATGCTTCGTGGAAATTACAGACGAGCCATATGCAAAAAATAGTCTTGCCGGGCTGGAAGCCGCAGCGCACGCGGCAGTACAGACGAGCGAGAGGGTGCAGCCCCTTCCCCAGCGCAGGCCCGCTCCCACTCCAGTGTCTGGCGCTGCCCTCACCAAACGCCATGGACGTGGTGGCTTTAAGCGGCAGAACCTTCTTGTTCCTAGGTCTGCAGACCAGAAGCCTGAATCAGTTGTTAGCGGCAGCAACAGTTCCTTCTGAGGCCTCCGGGGAGAACCCGCCCCACGCCCTCTCCCGCTTCTGTCGGCAGTGGCCACCCTTGGTGTGGCTGGCCCACAGCTGTGTCACTCCCAGCTGCTAAGGAGAGGGGCCCATCGTCACATGCCCTCCTCGTGGGTCTGTGTCTCCATGTCTCTCTGTCTCTCTTCTAATTAATCTTTTTATTGTAAAATACACATAACATAAAACTCGGCATCTTCTCCAGTTTTTCTCTAGGCCACTGTCCAGTAGCATCAAACACATTCACTTTGTTGGCAAGCGCCACCACCACCATCCACATGACTCTCTCATCTTCCCAAACGAGAGCTCTGTTCACCACAAAACCACAACACCCTGTCGCCCAGCCCTTCGAGGGCACCCGCCATTCTGCTTTCTCTCTCTGTGGATCTGACGACTCCGGGGGCCTCATGAAAGTGGAACCATGGCCGGGCACGGTGGCTCATGCCTGTAATCCCAGCACTTTGGGAGGCCGAGGCAGGCGGATCACCTGAGGTCGAGAGTTGGAGACCAGCCTGACCAACATGGAGAAACCCCATCTCTACTAAAAATACAAAAATTAGCCAGGCTTGGTGGCACACAACTGTAATCCCAGCTACTCAGGAGGCTCAGGCAGGAGAATTGCTTGAACCCAGGAGGCAGAGGTTGTGGTGAGCTGAGATCGTGCCATTAGACTCGAGCCTGGGCAACAAGGGCGAAATTCCGTCTCAAAAAAAAAAAAAAAAAGAATCACACAGGATTTGTCCTTTCGTGTCTATATTCTTCAGAATTAACAGGTTGTGAAAAACAAAGATCTTGGAGTGTTTTAGATCCACGTTGTGTAAACTAGCAGTTACTAGCCACATGTGGCTTTAAAATTTAATTTAAAATTAGCAATCCAGTTTTTCAGTAGCCACCTTTTTTTTTTTTGAGACAGAGTCTCGCTCTGTCACCCAGGCTGGAGTGTAGTGGTGCGATCTCGGCTTACTGCAACCTCCGCGTCCTGGGTTCAAGCGATTCTCTTGCTGCAGCCTCCCGAGTAGCTGGGACTACAGGCATGTGCCACTGTGCCTGGGTAATTTTTGTATCTTTAGTAGAGACAACGTTTCACCATGTTGGGAAGGCTAGTCTTGAACTCCTGACCTCAGGTGATCCTCCTGCCTCGGCCTCCCAAAGTGCTGAGGTTACAGGTGTGAGCCACTGCACCCGGCTTTACTGGCCACATTTCAAGTTTTCAGTGGGCACAGGCATCTAGTGGCTGCCCCACTGGACGGCACATGGATAGAACATTCCTATCATTCCAGAAAATCCTGTTGGAGAAGATTGTACCAGATTAATGGAGACTGAAGAGGCATGGCGGCGTACACTGTGTGTGATCCCAGATTGGAGCGTGGGCCAGTCTTTTTTTCTTTTAACTATAAAGGACATTTTGGTTGTCCTTTATGTATTAAGGAAATGCAAGTAAGGTCTATAGATAAGATAACCATGTGGGGTCCATGTTAGTTTCCTGGTTTTGCCATAGGTACTGTGATTATGGAAGAGGATGTCCTTGTTCTTTTTTTTTTTTTTTTTTTTTTTGAGACAGAGTCTCGCTCTGTCGCCCAGGCTGGAGTGCAGTGGCCGGATCTCGGCTCACTGCAAGCTCCGCCTCCCGGGTTCACACCATTCTCCTGCCTTAGCCTCCCGAGTAGCTGGGACTACAGGCGCCCGCCACCTCGCCCGGCTAGTTTTTTGTATTTCTTAGTAGAGACGGGGTTTCACCGTGTTAGCCAGGATGGTCTCAATCTCCTGACCTTGTGATCCGCCCGTCTCGGCCTCCCAAAGTGCTGGGATTACAGGCTTGAGCCACCGCGCCCAGCTGTCCTTGTTCTTAGGAAATACACACTCAGGTATTTAGGGATGAAGGAGTATCATTACTGCAGTTAATCTCGAGTGTTCAGAAACACACATACACACACACACACACACACACACACACACACACAGGGACAGAGAGGGACTATAGGATAAAACAAATGAGTCTGTTGTCTATGAACAGCCGCGGACCCCTGCCAGGATGGGAGGAGTGGCCTGAGGCAGCGGGGGCTGGGGTGAGCACTACCTGCTGTGAGGCGGAGGAAGGGGCCGGCAGGGGCGTGTGTCCTGGCTGGGGGACCCTGCGCTCCCAGGGCATTCTCAGTGCTGCTTGCTTCACGCTCTTAGGCTCTGATTCTGACCTGCACTGTATCTAAATCTGTCCATTCCTCTCAATTTCCAGTGAGCAGGGGCAGGCTCTCTGAACTTCTCTTGGAGCTGGGTAGTTTGTCCGTACCCTCATTTATTGATGAGGATGACAAAGCCGGGCTCTTCTTGGGCCGTGTGTGCCACGGCCTCCCCTTGTGAATCCCTGTGCAGAGCTGGACTGGGGGGCTGACGGCTCCCACACCCCACTGCCCACTCTGGTCATCAGGGCACGTGATTAACCCCGTGAGGCAGGTGGCGGTGGGAAACCAGGCCTGGTCTAACCATTCTCCCTGGTCTCCTTGCTGGAATCAGCAGACAGGATTCCAACCTGGGCCTGAGTGACTCTAGAGCCTGCCCCCCCGGGCCACCTCACCTGCTGCCTTATAAGTTTCCTTACCAGCTATTTCTCCACGAGGACTGGGCAAATGGCCTTTCCGCCCCGCCAAGCCTGCCGTCCCCGTGGCACGTCAGGCGCGGTGAGGGCCGAGAGTTCACTGGTTGGCAGTGGGCAGAGAGGAGACGGCCCACGCGTTGATTTGGGATTTCTGGCTTTTGTGCTCCCTCCACCCTTCCACTGTGGTTGGCACCTGCCACTCTCTGGGTCCTCCGTGGCTTCCTGGGGGTGGCCCCTGGCTGTTGGCTTTGTCACCCGAGTAGGAAGGATGTATTGGTGTTGTCAGAAGCCTCGTGTGTGTGCGCACGCCTGTGCACGTGCCCAGTGAGCATGCGCCAGCCATTCTTGTTGACTCAAGGCTGCCATATTCTGCTCCGGCCGTGACTGTCGGCCTTGACATGTGCTGGGTGCGCTTGGGAGGGCTGGGTTGGATGGCATGGAGGGTGCTGCCTTGCCGCCCTGACCAACCGTTATGGGGAGTGGCGTGTCTTCTGAATGCAAAGGCCTTGGGGGTTTTGCAGCTGTGTGATGAGGAGGCCAGGGGCAGTGGTGGTTACACACTCGGACGTGGGGCTGGGCTGTCTGCCTCTGTCCAGGCCTGGCTTCCCACCCCCCAGCCTTGGGATGGGGGGTTTCGTCGTCTCTCTGAGCCCATTTCCTGCTTGAGAAAACAGGAATGAGCTTGGATGTGCTGGCGCACGGAAGCCAGAGCTTACTGCTGTTGCCGTTATGGTTTTTACAGAGCTTACAGTTTTAATAAGTTTTTCCTTACCCTTTGTTTTCTCTCTCTAGTTCCTGTGTTTGAAGAACATACGGACCTTCCTGAAAGTCTGCCACGATAAATTTGGATTAAGGAACAGTGAGCTGTTTGACCCCTTTGACCTCTTCGATGTGCGAGACTTTGGAAAGGTGAGCAGTCACTTTCTCCAGCCCCAGTGGTGGCCAATTTGCCAGCTCAGTGGCAGGTGGGGCAGATCCGTGGAGCAGCCTGATTGGCTCCAGCACGGAGCCAGTGGATTTCTGCACCCTCGTGTCCGGGAGGTGCCGGCAGGTTGTGTTACAAACAGGAAGGTGTGGAAGCCAGATCTGTGTGTGTCAGGGCTGGGACAGGGGGATGGCCCGTTTCTCTCTCCAGTCAGGGTGAGGCCAGGCGTGGTGAATTCAGGCGGGTGGGGCAAGAGCAGAGTGCAGACAACCCTGGCCCTGCAGTTCTAGCCAGAGGACCCTGAACATTTACCTCCTGCCCCGAATCTCTACTCTTCCTCTGAGAATGGGCCAAAGTCAGCACCACCTCTTAAGGGGTTGGGGAGATGAGGTGGGGAAAGCGTCTACTATGTGCTCTGTGAATGGATTCTCTCGGTTATCCCGGGACGAGCAGAGCTGTTTCTGACTCCGGGCAGGTGTTGGGCAAAGAGGGGGTGATTCTCCAGTGGTGACCCCGGGAAGTGTCCTGTGTTCTCAGGAAGCCTCACATGGCACCAGTCCTGCAGGAGCCCAGCTGATGCACATGACGGGACCCTGAGGCTGGCAGGTGCGAAGTCCCCGGGAGGCTGTAGTTCATTGGTGGCTTCTTGGTTGTCATGTGCGTCCGTGTGAAGAGACCACCAAACAGGCTTTGTGTGAGCAATAAAGCTTTTTAATCACCTGGGTGCAGGCGGGCTGAGTCCGAAAAGAGAGTCAGCGAAGGGAGATAGGGGTGGGGCCGTTTTATAGGATTTGGGTAGCTAAAGGAAAATTACAGTCAAAGGGGCTTGTTCTCTGGCGGGCAGGAGTGGGGGTCACAAGGTGCTCAGTGGGGGAGTTTTCTGAGCCAGGATGAGCCAGGAGAAGGACTTCCACAAGGTAATGTCATCACTTAAGGCAAGGACCGGCCATTTTCACTTCTTTTGTGGTGGAATGTCATCAGTTAAGGCAGGGGCAGGGCATTTTCACTTCTTTTGCGATTGCTCAGTTACTTCAGGCCATCTGGGCATATATGTGCAAGTCACAGGGGATGCGATGGCTTGGCTTGGGCTCAGAGGCCTGACGCCGGTGAGCCTGGGCACAGAGGGACTCAGGGGCCAGCTGCCTTCCAGAACCCAGCAGCTCCACGGTTACTCTTTTTAAATGGATGGGATCAGGGCCGCGATCGCTTCCTGGTGGATCGGGGGCTGGGCGCCGGAGGTGCTGACAGTGACCGAGGAGGCCCCAGGCCCCCACCTGCTGTTGGGCTGCCTCTAGGAGACACTGCTTCCTGGACCACCGGGAGAGTGGATTTCCACCTGCCGATGGGAAATAACAAGATATTTACTGCCTGGTTTATTTGCACATCATTATCAGGGACTTGGTGTCTAAGGAAATGCTCTGTGAATGCATGATTTGTGAGGTGCAGAGGGAATTCGGGTTTGCAGTGGCGCGTGCTGAGAAGTCAGTTACAAGAGGAGCATATGGAAGTGCTGCTCGGCCTCAGGTCAGGACCTAGAACAAGGGCGTTCCCAGAGCCACTGGACCTGGCGCTCTCCTTTCTCGCTCCTGGAATTCTCCAGACCTGAGATCCGGGGACCTCTTCATGAGCACACCTCTGTGTAATCATCCATTTCTTAGAAGTTTGTCTCTCTTAAATGACTCACGGAGGCCCCCCTGCAGCAACGCACGTGCCTGGGAGTTTGATGCCTTGCTGAGGCCCGTGGGTCCTGCTGTCCAGGGCTTGCCTGCTGGCCTAGAGTCAGGGAGGCTTGAATGGCCTGGGCTGGTTTCCTTTCCTGTAAGTGGCTTCTCAATTACTACAGATTTGTTTTGAAATGGTTTGGAACTCTCTCCCACTCCTTCCTTGCAAACAGCAGAGATGAATTTGCCTGCAGGGCCCTGGGTAATGGAGAGGCTGATGGTTCTGGACTTAGAGAAGGACCTTCAGAACACACACACACATGCGGGGACACACACACACACACACACACACACACACTCTTGCACCCACCCCACACATGTTCACACTCAGGCTCAGACACACACAGCTCACATACACACATACACTCATTCACAGACTTACAGTCTCACACACACACATTCACACAGACACCCATGGACACACCACACACAAACGCACATACACACACTTGAACCCGTCTTCCATATTCACACCCACACCCAGACACACACAACTTACATTCACAGGCGTATGGTCACCCATGCACATTCACACAGACATCCATGGACAGCCCCCCAGCACAGACATATCACACACATTCACACACACACGGTCTCACATGTACACACATACTTATACATGCAACTGGTTTTTATAATAACCGTAAAGAGAAAAATACAGGAAAACCCTGGCCAAACCTACTTCTTGGCCAACAGTTAAAATGTAGCGTATTCAGTATATAATTTCATTTTGCTTTTAATTTGCTATGGCGGAACGCAGTGATGTAAGACGTACATAAATTTGGATTAAACTCTCATTATTCAACTCGCCAGCTATGTGGCCAAGCAGTTTGCAAATGGGCAGCCCTTGTCATCGTCCGTGGTTTCCAGTGAGGCGGCTGCAGCTCTGAGGGCTGTAGAGGAGGGGGCTTCTCGCGCCGGCCTCTGGTCTCCCCACGTCTCACCGTGGCGGTCACTGGTGGTGCTGGCCAAGCTGTGGCATTTCTTGTGAGGAGCTGGGAGTAGACGGCGGGTTTGGACCATGAGTCATGGTGTGGGGTGCTGGGAATGAAGGTGATGTCACCGTGCAGACCCCCGGGCTGAGCTGAGGAGCCCGGGTGAGGCCCACAGGAGGTGTTCGTGAAGCACAGGTCGCTGCTGCTGCTGCCCCCACTGGTCGCTTGAAACAAGTCCAGACTTCCACACAGAGATGGCAGCACCTACTGTTTTTCTCTCCATTATTTTATTTGTAAAGATGCAATGGCTGGGCCGGGCGTGGTGGCTCACGCCTATAATCTCAGCACTTTGGAAGGCTGAGGTGGGCGGATCGTTTGAAGTTAGGAGTTTGAAACCAGTCTGGTCAACATGGTGAAACCCTGTCTCTAATAAAAATACAAAAATCTGCCGGTGTGGTGGTGGGCGTGTGTAATCCCAGCTACTCGGGAGACTGAGGCAGGAGAGTTGCTTGAGCCCAGGAGGCGAAGGTTGGAGTGAGCAGAGATCATACCACTGCACTTTAGCCTGAGTGACAGAGTGAGACTGTCTTAAAAAAAAAAAAAAAGACGCAATGACCGCACCTTTTGGCGACAGAGCAGGTGGCTGAGCACGTGGACTTGGACCCCAGCAGGCTGGCTTTGAGTCCCAGCCCTGCCATCTCCAGGGTGCGGCCTCGGCCAAGTGATTCAGCCTCTCTAAGTCCCATTTGTAAAATGGCGGTGACACGACCACCCTCAAAGGTCGCTTGAGAGGGTCAAGCCATGTGTGCAGGGTCTCAGCACTGCATGTGCCCCGGAGCCCTGCCACTCTGCGGCCTTGCTGCTTCTGGTCTCCCCATCTGAGCCACGCCCTTTGCCTCCTGGAGGCCGCGTGAATGTGGCCTGTGGTGTGTCAGGGACAGCTGGCTGGGGACTGGACCCCCTGGGACCGTGTGCTGGGTGCTGGTGCCCTTGGGAGCAATGGAGCCAGAGCCCACACTTGCCCTCCAGAGTGGGCCTGGCCTCGGCCCCGCCAGCCCTGTTCTCCGTGGCAGTGCTTTCTTCCTTCCCTGGATGTTTTTCCTACCATGGTCAAGCTGTGGTCAGCACTTCCAAGTGGAGGCTGGCCTGGGGCCAGCGGAGGCTGGGGTGCTGGGACGCTCACTACAGTCCGGAGCCTGACAGTTCTGCTCTGCCAGTGCCTCCTGGCTTCTCCGGGACAGGTGCTCTGGAAAAACAAAACACAAGCAAAAGCCCAGCTTCTCCCTGCGGCCTGGTCTGCCCAGGTGCTCAGACTCCTGGGGACCTCTTGCTGGGCCGGGGCATTTCGTTCCAGCCCCTGCTGTGGACAGAGGGGAGGAAGGGTCCGAGCAGGCAGGGGGCTTGCCAAGGCTGCTGGTCTCTGGCCTCCCGGACTCCCAGCTTGTTGACCTCAAGGAACGGGTGTGGAGGGGCGGGCCTGATGTGTCCCTCTCACCACAGAGGTGAAGAGCGAATGCCCCTTTCATTTATTCGGGGCATTTACTGAGCGTTTCCCACACGTCCAGATTCATCTTTTGTTGTTCATGAGCTCAGCCCAGTAGGGACACCCTGGCCATTCCAAATGAGCTTGGCGGCCTCCGGCAACCTCAGACCACGAAGAGGTGGCTATGCGCCCACCCCCGTTCCTCCCACCCGTGGCCTGCCCAGGAGCAGGATGGCAACTGTTTCTCCCCAGAGCACAAGGCTCTGCAGTCAGAACTGACTATTGTCTGGGATGGGTGGGGCTGGTCAGGGGTAACTGAGGGGTGTGGGGCTGGGGACTCCAGGGCTACCAGGGGCAGAGCTAACTCTCTTACTTCTTGTTGATCGACTCCTAGTTATATTCATAGCATTCAGGGCTGACAGGAGCCTGACGGACGGGCTGGCGCATTCATCAGGATCCTCCTGAGACCAGAGAGAAGCAGCTGGGTAGAGGCAGACAAGAGGGGCCGACTGGGAGCATCGGCTCTTGGGACTGTGGAGGCCCAGGGGCCCCCAGCAGGCTTTCTGTGAGCTGGAGACCCAGGAATGGGGGTGACAGGGCTTGGCCCCAGTCCCAAAGCCTCAGAACCGGGGAAGCAATGGTGTGATCTTCAGTCTAAGGCCAAAGGCCTGAGAACCTGTGGGGCAAGTCTTAGAGACCAAAGGCTGGGGAGCCTGGATTTCTGATGTCCAAGGGCAGGAGGCAAAGAGTCCCAGCTTCAGGAGAGGAAGCATTTTCTCTGGCTTTTTGTTCTGTCTCAGCCCCTAGCCGCTTGGATGGTGCCGCCCACAGGAAGGGCATCTCCTCACATGCTCACACGCCCGTCTCCTCTGGAAACACCCACACAGCCACACCCAGAAACAGTGCTTCCCTGGTTCTCCAGGTATTCCTTCATCCAGTCAAGCTGACACCTAAAATTCACCATCACAGCTGGCTGGTGTCTCTGGTTGGTTTAGGAAATGCCATTTCCCCTATTAAGGAGGTTTGTGGTGTTTCAGGTCTTGTCTAGGGTCTGGTTTGTTGTCATTCATTTTCTAAACAGCTGCCTCCCGGCTCCCCAAGTCTCTCATGTTGTGAGAGTCATTCCTTGGGAAGACAAAAGCCATTCATTTATTCATTCATTCACTCCTCCATCCATGTATCCATCCATCCATCTATCCATCATCCATCCATCCATCCATCCATCCATCCATCCATCATCCATCCACCCATCCATCCATCATTCATCTATCCATCATTCATCCATCCATCCATCATTCATCTATCCATCATTCATCCATCCATCCATCATTCATCTATCCATCATTCATGCATCCATCCTTCATCTATCCATCATCCATCCTCTATCCATCATCCATCCATCCATCCATCTATCCATCATCCATCCTCTATCCATCATCCATCCATCCATCCATCTATCCATCATCCATCCATCCATCCATCCACCATTCATCTATCCATCCATCTACCCATCCATCCATCTATCCATCATCCATCCATCCATCCGTCCATCATTCATCCATCCATCCATCTACCCATTCATCCATCCATCATCCATCCATCCATCATTCATCATTCATCTATCCATCATCCATCAATCATTCATCTATCCATCCATCTACCCATCCATCCATCCATCCATCCGTCATCCATCCATCCATCATTCATCCATCCATCCATCCACCCATGCATCCACCCACCAATTCACCCATGCATCCACCCACCAATTCACCCATCCATCCACCCATCCATCCATCCATCCACCCATCCATTCATCCACCAATTCACCCATCCATCCACCCATCCATCCACCCACCAATTCACCCATCCATCCACCCATCCATCCATCCACCAATTCACCCATCCATCCACCCACCAATTCACCCATCCATCCATTCATCCATCCATCCATCCATCCATCCACCATTCACCCATCCATCCACCCATCCATCCACCCACCAATTCACCCATCCATCCACCCATCCGTCCACCCACCAATTCACCCATCCATCCACCCATCCATCCATCCATCCACCCATCCATTCATCCATCATTCATCCATCCATCCATCCACCATCCATCCATCATCCATCCATCCATCCACTCACCATCCATCATTCATCCATCATTCATCCATCCATCCATCCATCCTCCCATCCGTCCATCCATCCACACACTCACCATCTATCCATCATTCATCTGTCCATCCATCTACCCATCCACCCATCTGTCCATCCATCCAGGGAGGGGACCCACCCTGAGTCAGCCAGGTTCCCTCTGCTCTTGGCCCCTGGCATCTGGGGAGACCTGGGCAGCAGCCAGATGGACGCTTGGAAACCTTCCTGATTTTGGAGCCCTGGGAAACCCGCCAGGTGGTCCACTGCACCTGCCTTCTGGTGCCTCCTCTCATCTAGGCTCCGTGGAGCCAGGCGGGCCCTGGAGGAGGCGGGCGAGAGCAAAGCTTCCCTTCAGTCAGACCTGGACGCAAGTTGGACTCTGCAGATACTTGGTCTCGTTGAGCCTTTGTTTCTGTAGGGGTCAAATGAAGCTCGAGACTGTCCCCTTGGAGGTGTTGCTGTAAAGGACTCTGAAAAAAATGAACAGCAGGTCCTAGTCATTTTTATGAGCATTTTCTTCCTCTTCACTCACCCCACAAGTTCCAGTAGGAACTAAAGGATCCAGCAAGTTTATTCCGGAAGTGTTTCTCTTCTGGCTGCCTCTCTTGGTATTTTTTTCAAAGGGTTGCATTAAAGCGATGAGGTTTTGGCTCCAATGAGTTGTGTCCGGCTTCCTGTGCTGCCCGGGGTGGGCGTGCTCGGGGCCGGGTTATGGCCGAGCGTGAAGAGTGAGTCCGCAGTCCTTGCTGATGGGAGCCGTGGGCCCTGCTCCGCGGCCCGTAGATCCTTTCCTGTTTTCCTCTGTGCCCTGTGTCTGGGTGGTTTGTCCAGTTGCCTGGCTGGGGAGGAGTGTGGAGAAGTCCATGGGCCACCAGCTCTGGCGGGTTTTGCCTCAGCTTGGAATCCGGTTGGGCATTTGGAGGGAGGATTCCGGTGAGGCTGCAGGGTTTCTGTGCCTTGCTTCTGAGATTCTGGTCCCTGGATCCTGCAGATCATCATAATTCTGACCGTAGGGACCCTGATCTCCTTATTGCGAGCGGGGGCTGAGCACAGGCCTGCGGGTGGGCAGGAAGGCACCCTGGCAGCACACTCACTGTTTACCATGCGCCGTGGCGTTGCCTCTCTTATCCCTACCTAAGCAACTGGTGCACGGTCACGTGGCTGTGGGTATATCTTGGGTCCTCCAACCCTCGCTGCTGTCCCTCCCCCAGGTGCCTGGTCATGGCATTGTCATTGGGATCCATCCAGCTCCTTCGCGGGGCCGTGGGCACGTGGCTTTCTCTGAGCCTGATGTCCTCGCCGGTGACGTGAGGACAGTAGTCCCGCTTCCCCTGTTGATCGGAGGCTCCTGGGCGCCGGGTCACAGGCAGCTGTTTGTGTAGGGCCGGAGCAGGGGGAGCAGAGAGTGATGAGGATGCTGTGGCTGTCTCCCTTTGTGGGGACAGTCGCCATTGACAGTGTGCACTTGCACCCTAGGTCAGGGGACAAAGGGACGGACTCTTTCAGGAGGTGAGGGCAGGGAAGGCAGGCGGGCGGGAGGGAGGGAGAAGAGAGGGAAGAAAGGAGGGGAGGAGGGAAGAGGGAAGGACATGCTTCTCCTGAGCAGCACAGGGTGCTCCCTGCCTGCAGGAGGGGTGCTCTGAGGCCCCCTGGGCGCAGCGCCTTCTGGTTGTTAGAGGGAAAGCTCTGTCCTCCCTGGTCCCTGTCCCCTGCTTCTCCCTGTCCCCTGCTTCTCCCTGTCCCCTGCTTCTCCTCGCTGCTGTAGAGCTACTTCAGCCTCTCCTGCCGCTGGGCTCTCTGGCTGCCCCCTGCCTGGAAGGTTCTCCCCAGAGTTGCTGGTGCCTTCCCACCCTCCTGCAGACGCTTGCTCAGCTCTGGCCCAGCGGGGCCTGCCCTGATGGCGCCTTGTCCTGTGCAGGGACAGGTTTCGGAGTGAAGTCTGATGCTGCTTCTCTGGTGTCCCAGCCCAGGCCACCCTGCCCAGCCCCAGGAACCCGCGGCGCTGGCTGGGCAGTGCACTTCACTCCAGCTTCACTCGGGGCAGAACGAACCTTCCCAGAGGAAATCGCTAGGCCGCTTCTCTCGCTTGAGTTGAAGAGCAGTGTGCACCTTCCAATAAACGGGCTTAATTCTCCTATTTATTATTCATTAAAACATTTTGGGAGGCTCAGAGACTTCTGAAGCAGTTAAAACTGGCTCTCAGCACCGTCTGGAGGCGGCTCCATGGCTGCTTACGGATTCTCAAGTGCCAGCTGGCGATGCTGGACACACACCACCGGTCACCTGAGTGCCGGCCTCTCCTGCTGTCCCTCCCTCCCTCCTCCATGGACATAATCACTTGTGGCTGCTGGACCTTTGCGTCCACGAGCACCTGCACCCTGCAGGGACCTTAAGAAGTGAGGAAGGAAACAGGCACAGAGAAGATGGATCTCTGCAGCACAGTGGAGCTGGGGCATCCTCAGGTCCTGCTGATGGCAGAGGCCCCGTTTTTATCTGCTCAGCTGTGCCCTCTTCTCTTCGACTACCGAGGCAACTGTTTGCACGCAGCGCAATTGGTTGTATGGAAGGCGCACGAAGACAGCCAGGATGTCGGGAGGCAGAGAGGAGGCCGGGCGGCAGTAAAGAGGCCAAGAGGCCGTGAGGATGCTGGAGGGCAGTGAGAATGCCAGGAGCCACTGTGGATGCCAGGAGGCAGGGTGGAGGCCAGGAGGCAGCAGGGAGGCAGGGAGGGTAGTGAAGAGGCCAGGAGGCAGTGAGGATGCCGGGAGGCAGAGAGGAGGCCAGGAGGCAGAGTGGAGGCTGGTGGGGCTGTCTGGGGAGATGAAGTAAAAGGTCTGACCCTGGAGGGGAGGGCGCTGACCAGCAGTCTTTAGAGGACTCAGTGCAGTGACCACCGGTGTCTGTGCTGACGGCGTCAGTTCAGACCCTGACGTTCAGACCCAGAATCGTTCCCTTCAGCTGAGAATCTCAGACCACTCTGGGCCTTCTCAGGAGGCTGGGAGGAGGCAGGGAGGGCAGGGCCCTGCTGAATCAGAACAGCTCCACTTTTACCTGTTTTTTATATGGCATTTTGCTGACATTTTGCTTACAGAAAGGGTTCTGAAGAGGCTAAAATCATAGTTGGAAACGATCGATCCGTCACAGCTGAGGAAACTTGCCTCCTTTGAGTTGGGCGTGGGGCCACTGGTGGTGGGGACAGACCACATCACTACATCCAGGATGATGGGAGTCGGCTGTACACCTGCTGCAGATGAGGGACAGGCAGCAGCCGTCATCCCGGTCCCTCTGGCCCTGGGTTTGTCAGCAGCTGACAGGCCTCTTGGCTTTTGCGTGCAGGCAAAGGGGCCCTTCCTCCTTGCTGGATTAAGACCCCTCCCTCACCACCTCTGTTCCCCTCCTCTTCTGCCTGGGACCCTCTTCCATCAGCCTTGGGTCCCCATGTCCCCATGGAAGCGCCTGGCATGTGCTGCCACTCTCTCCCCCTGAGCCAGGGCAGGTACCTCGAATCCATCCTGGTACCTCCCACCTGTCAGCATAGCACCCCAGCACCCCAGCACCCAACAGTCACTGGGAGCTGGCATGAGGGGGGACCCCAGTTTGTCACCCCAGACTTCTCATCCGCTCCCCGGTTGTTGCCACAACCCCTGGCATTACCCCTTCCCGCCCACAAACACCCACCCACCACTGTCCGGACTTGACCTTGAGGGTTCAGGTTGGAGACTGCTGGTGCTTCTGGGGCCAGGTGAGTCGACCCGTGGAGACACCACTGAGGGCTGGGACAGATTGTGATGCTGAGGATCAGGCCGTCATCAGGACCCAGTTTGTCCCACAGGTTGCTTCAGGTCTCGCAACTGTTTTTCGTCATCTGTAAAATGGGTCTAAAGATTTGCCTCCCCCATGCCGAGCGCTGTGGGAGGGAGATTCCAGATGGGGCCGCTGCGTGTCTGCTTGGGGCGGGTCTCCTATGGAAGCTCTCGGGAGTGGTGCTGTGATTGTACCAGCCGCGTTTGAGCATGTGAGTGATGGCTCTGGCAGTGGGCAGGGGTGCATCTGATGGCCATTCCAGTGGCCTGGAGTACCAGCCTCACCCGGCCAGTGCGTCCTGCCCCACACCTGCCATCCACCTGCCCTGTGTCTGGGGCTGGACAAGTATATACAGATGCCGTCTCGGCCGTGTCATTGATTTCTCCG
The DNA here is from genome assembly GCF_024542745.1 of Macaca thibetana thibetana. Classification (NCBI taxonomy): domain Eukaryota; kingdom Metazoa; phylum Chordata; class Mammalia; order Primates; family Cercopithecidae; genus Macaca; species Macaca thibetana. Next base: position 685,473 of record NC_065592.1, on the reverse strand, counting down.
TTTTACATCTGCGTTGATGAATGTGTCCCCCAGGCCCTGTGTGGCCAGGGGAGAATGCATCAGTGACCTTGGGGTATTGATCCAGCACCCCTTATCTCCACACCCAGGCCCCGAGGCTCCACCTGTTTGTTCATTTCCTCTTCGTATTTGTTCATTAATTTGCTGAGTGTAGAAGACTTTGTGCTCACCCGAGGCCTTTCTGCCAGTCGGTCTGATGACTCTCAGATGCTGATGCGGCAGTGAGTTCATTTGCACTCCCTGCCTTAATGCTGGTGGGGAGACGCGCTGGTCTTTTTAGCAGCATCCACTCCGCACTAATTACTTATTAAAATGCAGTCGCTCCTTGCTGGGGAGGGGAGCCGCCTCGGGCTCCCAGCAGAGCCCAGCGCAGGGGCTGTTGGCAAAGGCCTTCTGAGTTTCTGCTTGAAAACGTTTCCTCATGGCCGGGCGCGGTGGCTCAAGCCTGTAATCCCAGCACTTTGGGAGGCCGAGGCGGGCGGATCACAAGGTCAGGAGATCGAGACCACAGTGAAACCCCGTCTCTACTAAAAATACAAAAAATTAGCCGGGCACGGTGGCGGGCGCCTGTAGTCCCAGCTACTCAGGAGGCTGAGGCAGGAGAATGGCGGGAACCCGGGAGGCGGAGCTTGCAGTGAGCCGAGATCGCGCCACTGCACTCCAGCCTGGGCAACAGCGTGAGACTCCGTCTCAAAAAAAAAAAAAAAAAAAAAAAAAAAAAAAAAAAAAAAAAAAAAAAAGAAAACGTTTCCTCTTTTAGGCCGGGCGCGGTGGCTCAAGCCTGTAATCCCAGCACTTTGGGAGGCCGAGACGGGCGGATCATGAGGTCAGGAGATCGAGACCATCCTGGCTAATACGGTGAAACCCCGTCTCTACTAAAAAATACAAAAAACTAGCCGGGCGAAGTGGCGGGTGCCTGTAGTCCCAGCTACTCAGGAGGCTGAGGCAGGAGAATGGCGTGAACCCGAGAGGAGGAGCTTGCAGTGAGCTGAGATCGGGCCACTGCACTCCAGCCTGGGTGACAGAGCAAGACTCCGTCTCAAAAAAAAAAAAAAAAAAAAAAGAAACGTTTCCTCTTTTATATGCTAGCTGTTGTCATTTCAGGACATTATTCACCCACCCACTTTCCGATGAACTTGACAACCAGATATGCTGCATGTGGGCACAGACACACACATGCACGCACACGCACACACACACACACACACACACACACACACGGAGTCGGTAAGCCCATCGGATACTGACTCGCCATTTTATAACTGGTGATGGGAAAGGTTTTTCTCTGCTTCCTTTTCCAGGCGGGAGCCGTGCCCATCATTACCTTCACACTGGACAAGGGTGGAGGGTGGGTCAGTTTTGGTAGCCGAGTCCCTACAGGTCTGATGAGCTACGTGCCTGGAGATCAGGCTCAGCCCACTGTGCTTCATGTGAGGTGGCTGAGCCTGGCACGCCAGGCCAGGAAGCCTATGGGTCTTTGCATCGACCCTGCTCATAGGGTCCTAGGAGGCTGTGATTTCCAGACCTGAGTTCAAGCTCTGGGAGTGGCCTTGGCCAAGGAGTGGATCCCTTGATCTCCATGCCAGTGGTGTGAGGTAGGGATTCTTGCTCCTGTGCCAGGAAATACGGTGCCAGGTTGGGAACTTGTACCTGCTTGAGGGTCATTACTGTTGGCTTTTTATAGAAGGCTGGGAGCGGGGGTGAAGGAATAGAAACCAGAGGGATAAATGCAGAGGGAAGGATTTGGGGGCTGGTTGGAGTGGGGCCGACTCCAGACAGAAAGGCAGAGGTGCAGGGGGTGAGTTGGGGTGCTGGGTGTGGGTGTGTGGCCAAGACCTCAGGAACAGTGTTTCAGCGAATGCCAGGCCCCACGGGCCACCCAGCACGTGGATATCCAGTTTTCCCCGCCCCATTTGTTGAAAAGACTGTCCCATGGAATCAGGACAAGAGCCTCTGGGCTGAGCCTCTGCTGTGTTCTGTGACTATGGGTGGCCTCCCATCTCTTCCCTGTGCCTACTACATCAGTAGAGGTAGGAGCCTAATTGAAGACTTGGTTAATCCTGATCGATTGGTAGTGGCTGACTGGAGGGCTCAGTTGAGAAGGGTCCCGAGGCTCAGCCATTGATTAGCGTTGTCTGCCATGGATGTGGTGTGATGGCATGGGTACATGTGCCAGGGGTTTCCCACTCCTGGGCTAACTGGTCTCAGGTTTTATGTCCCCAGAGAGGGGAGAGAGCACAATAGCTGAAGGGTGCTTTCCAGAAGCCTGCCTTGTTCTTGCCACCACTGATAAGGTAGGTCCTGATAAAAGCATGTGTCGGGGGGACTCAGCCTGAGTAAAGCGAGGGCTGGATGCTGGGTGGGCACATGCAGAGGTGCCACGGGTGTCTGTGACAGGCTGCCTAGTGTCTACAGAATTACATTGATTTTTCTGAGACGGCTGAGGTTTGGGGAATTGCTATAGTTGTGGCCAGGGCTGGTGCTGGGCCTCCCCATCCCTCCGCAGTGGGGATGTTGCCAGGAGGTGGCCCTCTCTGCTTCTGTGTCCTCTGCTCAGCTCAGCTGGTGCCAGGACATGCAGCCTCAGATTATTGGAGCCTGGGAAGACAGGGAGCCAGGGGCCACTGCCGACTGTGCAGAGTGACAGGGACCGTGGTGGGCAGAGGCATGTTAGACAGTTGAGCTGGTCAAGGAGGGCTTCCTGGAGGAGGTGCTGGGGTTCGAGATCTGAGCTGCAGTTCACCAGGTGAAGGTGGTGGTGTGGGAGGGCTTAGGGGCAGCATGTGCAAAGGTCCAGAGGCTGGTGGCGGTGGCCTGGTCTGCTCAGGTTTAAAAGGGAGGTCTGCTTGGAGTAGGAGACTGGGAGGGGCAGGAGCTAGGGCAGTGCCAGGGAGCCCTACCAGAGAGATTTGGGGTGCTATCCTGGGGTTTTCAGAAGGGAGACCCACGTTCTACAAAGCTGCAAACTGGGTTGTTAGAATTAGTGATAGTAACTTAGCACCTGCTGGGCTGCAAGGTGCGGCGCCCTGGGGAGTGATGCACACCTGTTGTCTCCCTTCCCTCTTAGGACTTGGCTCTGGGAAGAGGGGCCTCTGGGTGGCTGTGGTGGCAGCAGCCCACGCCTGAGGAGGTGCCAGGAGCAGAGGAGGTGTGCTCAGGCTTTACCATTGTTCCTCATTGTAAGTGGACTGGTCACTGCTCTCCTCCCTGGGCCTCCGTTTCCCCATCTGGGAATCAATCCATTTGGTTGGACTGGCTGGATGACCTCTTGGGTGGGTCTTTGTGACTTCTCTTTCCTGTGAGTCCCCACCCCGTTGGCTGAGAGCTCGCATTTTCTTAGCTGGTCCTGGTGCAACTGGTGCATGCTTTCCTTTTTTTCTTTTTTTTTTTTTTTTTTTTTGGTCCATGTCCACAGTTAATTAAGTTTTAATTGGCTAATTGTTCCTCCCAGTGCCCCCAAGACATTAATTGTGTCTGTTGGAGCCTGACAATTTGATGTTTGCAGTAAAAAAGCCAAGTGAGACCAAGAAGGAGAAAAAAAAAATAGCAAAGTGTAAATAATTAATTAGAACAAAGTATCATTTCTTGGCACCCTGGAAGACCTTTCTCCAGGAGTACTGGTTTTTTGAAGGTAGATAGGAGCGGGTGGCCAGCCTGGGACTCAGGCATCAGCAGGGGGGTCAGGCCTTTAGGGTTGGGGAAGGCAGCGGCTCTGGAATGACAAAGTGTGTGGCTGTGAACTTGCTGGGCTTCCCACATCCCCAGCAGCAAGGGCTATGGAGAAGCATGCAGATTCCTTGGCCACTCTGCCCTGGGGACTTCGGGGCTGGAGCCCTGGGTGATCCTTTTGATTCTCAATCTTTAAAAAAAATTATTGCGGCCAGGTGCGGTGGCTCACGCCTGTAATTCCAGCACTTTGGGAAGCCAAGGCAGGTGGATTGCCTGAGCTCAGGGGTTTGAGACAAGACTGCGCAACATGGTGAAACCCTGTCTGTACTAAAAATACAAAAAATTAGCGGGATGTAGTGGCGCCCACCTGTAATCCCAGCTACATGGGAGGCTGAGGCAGGAGAATTGCTTGGGCCCGGGAGGGAGAGGTTGCAGTGACCCAAGATTGTGCCGCTGCACTCCAGCCGGGGCAATGGAGCGAGACCCTGTCTCCGGGGCGGTGGGGGGGGGGGCGGCGGTGGAGGAGAGATAAAATTATTGTGATAAAATAACATCACATAAAAGTGGCCATTTTAAAGTGTGCAGTTCAGCAGCATCAAACAGACTCGCAGTGTTGTACAACCATCCCCTGTCTTGTTCTGGAATTTTTCCCTCACCCTGAAACAAAATCCCATTTCCTCCTGCCCCATAAACCAGTTCCTGGTAACTACTAATGCATGTTCTGTTTCTATGGATTTGCCTGTTCTGGACATTTCATATAAATGGAATCCTACAATATGTGGTCTGTAGCGTCGGCTTCTTGCACTGAGCGTGAAGTTTCAGCTTTCACCTGCTCTGTAGAGCCGCCAGTGGCTCCTTCCTTTTTGTGGCTGAATCATGTTTTACTGTTTGGATCGAGCACAGCTTGTTCATCCATGCACCTGTCGGTGGACCCTGGGCTCTTTTCACCTTCGGCTTCTGTGAATATTCATGGTCATTTAGTCCTGAGCCCTCTGCCCACAGTCCCCCTCCCTTCCAGGGCTCAGGAGACCATCCCCACCAGGAGCCCAGGAGGTGACATTGCTCCTTGGACCCTGAAGGCTGTTGTTCTTGAGGGAAGAGCTGGTGATGACCAACCTCCTAGTGGACGTGTTCTTGTCCGAGCTCAGGGGCAGGCCTGCTGCAGCGCGGGAGGCTTAGTGTACAGATTGGAGCCGTGGGTAAGGCGAGGCTGGGGGCCGTTGTGATTAGCGCTGTTGTTAACGTAACACAAATAATAAGGGCTGGGCGCGGTGGTGGCTCAAGCCTGTAATCGCGGCACTTTGGGAAGCTGAGACCAGTGGATCACTTGAGGCCAGGAGTTCGAGACCAGCCTGGCCAACGTGGCAAAACCCTATCTCTACTGAAAATACAAAAATTAGCTGGCTATGGTGGCGCATAACTGTAGTCTACCCCAGCTACTCGGGAGGCTAAGGCAGGAGGATGGCTTGAACCCGGAAACTGGAGGTTGCAGCCAGCAGAGAAGCACCACTGCACTTCCAGCCTGGGTGACAGAGCGAGGCTGTCTCAAAAAAATAAAAATAAAAATAAATAATGCCTTCAAGACTTGCTTTGAATTCTTTATTATTATTATTATACTTTTAAGTTTTAGGGTACATGTGCACAACGTGCAGGTTTGATACATAGGTATACATGTGCCATGTTGGTTTGGTGCACCCATTAACTCGTTATTTACATTAGGTATTTCTCCTAATGCTATCCCTCCCCCAGCCCCCCACCCGCCAACAGGCCGCAGTGTGTCATGTTCCCCACCCTGTGTCCAAGTATTCTCATTGTTCAGTTCCCACCCATGAGTGAGAACATGCGGTGTTTGGTTTTCTGTCTTTGTAATAGTTTGCTGAGAATGATGGTTTCCAGCTTCATCCATGTCCCTGCAAAGGACATGAACTCATCCTTTTTTATGGCTGCATAGTATTCCATGGTATATATGTGCCATATTTTCTTTCTTTCTTTCTTTCTTTTTTTTTTTGAGATGGAGTCTTGCTCTGTTGCCCAGGCTGGAGTGCAGTGGTGTGATCTAGGCTCACTGCAAGCTCCACCTCCTGGGTTTACTTAGCCATTCTCCTGCCTCAGCCTCCCGAGTAGCTGGGACTACAGGCGCCTGCCACCATGCCTGGCTAATTTTGTTTGTATTTTTAGTAGAGATAGGGTTTCACCGTGTTAGCCAGGATGGTCTCGGTATCCTGACCTCGTGATCTGCCCGCCTTGGCCTCTCAAAGTGCTGGGATTACAGGCGTGAGCCACTGTGCCCTGCTATGTGCCATATTTTCTTAATCCAGTCTATCATTGATGGACATTTGGGTTGGTTCCAAGTCCTTGCTATTGTGAATAGTGCCGCAATAATATACGTGTGCATGTGTCTTTATAGTAGCATGATTTATAATCCTTTGGGTATATACCCAGTAATGGGATGGCTGGGTCAAATGGTATTTCTAGTTCTAGATCCTTGAGGAATCGCCACACTGTCTTCCACAATGGTTGAACCAATTTACACTCCCACCAACAGTGTAAAAATCTTCCTATTTCTCCACATCCTCTCCAGCATCTATTGTTTCCTGATCACCACTGCTGTGAGATGGTATCTCATTGTGGTTTTGATTTGCATTTCTCTCATGACCAGTGATGATGAGCATTTTTTCATGTGTCTATTGGCTGCATTGCTTTGAATTCTTTTGGCTATATACCCAGAAGTGGAATTGGTGGATCATATCACATAGTAGTTCTATGTTTAATTTTTTGAGGAACCTCCGTACTGTTCTGTGCAGTGGCATCACCATTTTCCATGCCCACCAACTGTGAGTGGGGCTCCCGTTTCTCCACATCCTCACCAACACGTGTCTTTTTGTTTGTTTGGTAATAGCCATCCTACTGCGTAGGTCTGAAGCTCATTGTGGTTTTGCTTTGTATACCCTAATGATTAGTGATGTTGAGCATCTTTTCATATGCTCGTTGACCAGGTTTACATCATCTTTGGAGAAATATCTATTCAAGTCTTTTGCCCATTTTAAAATCAGATTTTGTTGTTGTTGAGTTGTAGGAGTTCTTTACATATTGTGGATATTAACCCCTTATGAGAGACATGGTTTACAAATAGTTGCTTCTCTTCAGTAGATTGCCTTTCACCCTCTGGATGAGTTCTTTTGCTGGGCAGAAGTTTTAAAATCTGATATAGTCTCATTTGTCTATTTTCACTTTTGTGGCCTGGGCTTTGGGGTTATATCCATAAATCATTGCCAGATCCAATGTCATGAAACTTTTCCCCTATGTTTTTGTCTACGAGTTTTATAGTTTTAGCTCTTATGTTTAGGTCTTTGATCCATTTTGCCTTAATTTAATTTTTGTATATGGTGTAAGGTAGGGATCCACCTGCGTTCTTTTACATATAGGTATCCAGTTTTCCCAGCTCCGTGTGTCGGAACGATGATTCTTTCCCATTGAATGGCCTTGGAATCCTTGTTAGAAGTCACTCAGCCATGTACCTGAGGACAGATGTTTGGTTCGTAATACAGAACCTGCGGGTTGGCAGCCACAAGCCATCACCTGATGGGTAGGAAGGTAAATGCTCACAAATGACCAGTTCAGCTGCTCACCATGAAGGGGCTGCCCTGCCAAGCCCAGTTCTTGTCTGCCCTGTGTCCCTACATTTAAATTCCCCCACCCCGGCATTGTCACTGCCAGGCTGCTTGGTCTACTGGGCACATCTGCTTCCCTGTGGGTGTCAGGCCCCTTCCTGGGTGTGTGAAGCCCAGGCAGTTAGACACTCTGGGGTCACAGCTATGACAGAGCCAGAGGGAGGATTTCTGCAGGGCGGGGTTCCTTCTTCTAGCCCAGCCAGGCATAGCAGGTGGGTGCTGCCCCACCGCCTCCCAAGACTAGGCTGGAGAAGCTTCCCACTGCCACCGGGCAAACAAAGCAGAGGGAGCCAGGTCCCCCCTGCAGCACGGGGCTTGGGGTCCACCAGGTGGGGCCCATTCCATGCCTGCATGCAGGCGTCTGCACCAGCCAAGCACACCTGTGTGCCATTAGCTGGCCCGCTCGCCCTGCCAGGGCCGGAAAGCAGGCAGGCTGACTACTGCCCGCCAACAGGATTAGAACCACCCTCGCTTCCAGTCCCATCACGATGAGAACCACACTCTCATCCAGCCCGATTAGAACCACCATGACGGTTCATTTCCATGACGGATGGGGCTCTGCTGAAACTCAAGTTCATCCGCAGTTGATTTCTTGTTCTTGCTCAGGCCAGGGGTCCTTGTGCGTGGTCGAGCCCCTCAGCGCCGCAGAGGCTGCTGAGAGCATTTGGTCAGGGGAGCAGGGCCTGGGCCGTATATGGGCTTGTTGTAGGAGTTCTTTATATATTGTGGATATTAACCCCTTATGAGAGACATGATTTAATCAAAGACTATGAGCTATATCCCCAGTTAGAGTTTCTTTCCCCAGCCTGCAGGGAGAGGCACAGGGAGAGGCTGCAGGGAGAGGCACTGGGAAGCTGGGTTTCTTCAAGTGAGACACAACTTTCTTTCCTTTTTTATTATCGTTTTTTAAAAAAATAGAGATGGGGTCTTGCTGTGTTGCCCAGGCTGGTCTCCTGGCCCCAATCGGTCCTTCCATCTCATCTCTGCCTCCCGAAGTGCTGAGATGACAGATGTGAGCCACCATACCTGGCCTAGACACAACTTTCCCTTTGGACTTTCAGTGTTCTGAAGAAGAAGCCATTCATTCACTCATGTGTTCATTCGTTCATTCATTCATTCATTCATTCATTCATTCATTCATGTGTTCATTCGTTCATTCATTCATTCATTCACTCATGTGTTCATTCATTCATTCATTCATGTGTTCATTCGTTCATTCATTCATTCATTCACTCATGTGTTCATTCGTTCATTCATTCATTCATTCAGCAAACATGGTGCTCCTGCCATGGCCACGTGCAGGGGTGGAGTGGTAAGGGAGCAGAGCCCACAGCCCTGCACGCAAAGAGCTGTCGTCTGGTGGGAACTCTCAGGTGTCAGAGACAGCAGGAGGAGGGAAGTGGGCTGACTCTGCATCCCCCGCCATCTCCCCTCCAAGGACCCCTCTGAATAGCCTCCCTTCCGCTCTCAGGGCCGCACAGCTTCGGAGATTATGCGTATTAAACCAACGACATTTGTTAAGTAATTGGGTTTCTCATTTTTTAATTAATCAAAGACTAATTATGAGCTATATCCCCAATTAGAGTTTCTGATCCCGCACGATGGCAGGGCCCCCCACGGAGGGCACTCAGGACCAGCCGGGAAGGGGGTGGGCAGACAGGTATGAGTTAGACTTTTGGGGATGTTCAGGGTGCTTGCAGACTCCTGGAACATGACCTTCAGGGACCTCGGTTGGGGCCTCTTTCACTAGTGGAGGTGCGGCCCTGTGTCATCAGGCAGCCGCAGCAGTAGGTGGCCAGTATGTTGTCTGGCGCTGGCCTGCTATGGGGAGACAGCGGAGGGAATGCCGATGGTGACAGGCAGCGCCCCCTGCCTTGAGTCAAGCAGCTGAGCCAAGGCTCCTCTGTGTAATGAGGCCTAGGGCGGGCAGGACCTGGTCCTCGACGAGTCTGCAGGGTGCTCAGAGGGTGGGATACCTGGGGAGGGGGCACCTCCCCTGCTGGTATCAGTGACGCTTCCCCATGTGGCCTCATGGACCTCAGTGCTCAGGCCTCCCAGGCCAGCTGGGCAGCTGGAGGGGGCACTGGACACATCTGCCCAATGACCATGGGCTTTTGATGAGTGACCTAGTGGCGTGGTTCTGGGCCAGCCCAGCACCGCCTCCTCTGTGAAGCCACCCTGGATTGCCCCAGCCTGCAGGGAGAGGCATAGGTGATCCCATGGCTGGCGAAAAGAACTCTCAGCCGTCCTGCAGCCTGAGCCCCTGCTGTGCAGTGGGGACACTGAGGCCTGGTGAGGGCCAGGGCTGCTTCGTGGCCCTCTGTAGACTGGAGGCAGAACCCAGGCTCACCCTCTCCTGGCCTCTGGCCTCCGTCTAGGCCTTTCTGGGGCCGACTAGAAGGAGGCTCTTGGCTCTGCCTCTGATGGCAGATCCCTTTACGTGCTGAGCTGTCTGCCGGCTGCACGTGCAGGAGTGAGCGAGGCCTGGTTCTAGGTGTGTAGTAGGAGGGAGTACCTGTCAGTTCCCCGTGCAGCTGGAGGATGCGGTCGACACTGGGACCCTTGCCTGGGCCTGTCTGGCCTCCTGGCACGCGGCTCAGCACAAAGAACAGGTGCTGACTGACGCCTGGGGCCCGGCAGAACAGGACTGGGCAACGTGGAAAGCGGCCTTGGGCCTGCCACTGTACGTGCAGCAGAACTGCCTCTGGGCTCCGTGGGGGACATGCGGTGGGGCAGTGGGTGAGGCAGGGGTGGCGGGGGCGGCGGGGGCAGCCGGGAGGTTGGGGACCTTCCATCTTTCATGTCTCTGCCCCACAGATGCCAAGAATGTGCTGTTTGTGCTGCTCCTCTGAGACTGGCCACGTCCATCGGGCCCCGCGCTCTGCGCGCGCTGTTTCCGGCTTGCGTTCGTCTCTGATCTGAGACTGAAATATCTGAGCTGGTGGCAAAAGTGGCTGAGCATCTTTTCTCTCTCCCAAGATGGGAGGAATGTTCAGGAAAAACCTGGTGTCTTGGCAGCTTCCCTTACTGAGTGGGCAGCCCTTAACCCGTGGCCTGGAAATTGCCAGCCGACCTGGCCCCGGGGGACAGCGAGGCCCTAGACTGGGAGCCGGGACACCTGGGCTCCTGGAACCCCTCACCCAGGGCTGTGCCTCCGGGCAGGTCCAGTGAAGAGGCCCCACCCAGTGAAGCAGATTGTGGCCTGTGGCTCCTAGGATCTGGTTTCAAAGCCCGGTGGGGCTCTAAGAGTCTCCAGTGTTTCTGAGCCTCTATTTTCCCGTAAGTGCCAGCTTAGCAGGATTGCTGTGAAACTCAGGTGCCAGCCCCAGAGAAGGTTCCAGGACAGCAGGCAGTTGTGATTTTACCTTTCAGTGGTCAGTGGGGAGTGTCAGAGATGCCAGGGCATGGCCGTGAGGGCGGTGCATGGAGAGGCTGTGGGCAGAGCCAGGCCTGATGGAGAGGGCGGAGCTAGGTCAGTGAAGATAGTGTGAGGATGGGAGGTGGGGAGGTCTTTAAAAACACAGCCCAGTGGCTAGGGGTGGTAGCTCACGCCTGTAGTCCCAGCACTTTGGGAGACCGAGGTGAGCAGATCACGAGGTCAGGAGTTCAAGACCAGCCTGGCCAACATGGTGAAACCCCATCTCTACTAAAAATACAAAATTAGCCTGGTGTGGTGGCACACGCCTGTAATCCCAGCTACTTGGGAGGCTGAGGTCGGAGAATCGCTTGAACCCGGGAGGCAGAGGTTGCAGTGAGCTGAGATCCTGCCATTGCACTTCAGCCTGGCAACAGAGCAAGACTCTGTCTCAAAACAAACAAACAAACAAAAAACCACGACGGCCGCTCCTTGGGAAGCTTAGGATCTCAGGGATTGAGAACGGGACTTTGGACTCAGACGGGCCTGGATTTGAGGTCTGCCTGTGTGTTTATTAAAGGCGCGACCTCGGGCATGCTACAGGACTCTGTGGGCCTTGGTTTTCTTACCCATGAAATGGACATAACAGTATCAGTCACATGGAGTTGTGAGGCAGGAACGAATGAGCTGCTGTAAAGGACTTGGCACTGTCCCAGCACTGGTGGGGGCTCAGAGATTCCAGGCTGACTCTTACAATGGGTGCCACTGAGAAGGTGCCTGCCGCCTTTCCAGCGCCTCTGGCCTGGGTTTCTGAGTGTTTCCTGGTGGTGGTGATAGCCAGGGCTAGCAGCTGAGCCCGGGTCTGGACCAGAAGATAGAAGTGCGGGAAATGCAGGCACAAGGCTCAGAGCCAACGCCGCCTTCCTGCTGACTGGTTTGCTTTTCTGCCGCAGCTGAGACTGCGCTCCTTTGTTTAAAAATAGTTTCTAGCCGAGCTGGAGGCACCCGGTCCTCTTTAGCATTTCCGATGGTTTCCCTATTAATGTCACTGGAGGAAACCACCCCAAGATACCTTTCAAGTGGAAAAGGAGAGCTGTCCTCATACTGTGGGCATATCATTAGGAAAAGCAAATTAAATCATGTTTAATGGTGTTAGAGTCTCAATCACTTTGGAGAATGGAGTTGGTGAAGCAGGGAAATGAGAAATTGCTGACGTCCTTTGGAAGGAGGTCAGTGAAGGAGAATCTGGGAGTTGTGCTCGTGGAAGTAGCGATGGGCCGGGGCTAGGGGGCTGGGGGTTCAGCCGGGAGAGTGGGGCTGGTGGGACCAGGGCTGGGGACCAGGGTCTCCAGGAGGCTGTGTCAGTTCTCTCTCCCACTGTCCCGGTCTCCGTCTGGAGGGTGTGGGTCCAGCCAGCCTTTTCTGTCCCCAGGGTTCTCTCTCTGGGATTTGTTCGGTCCTGTCCTTGGGGGCCCAGCATAGGTCAGTGTCAGATGGAACCAGCTCAGTCCTTCAACCTGATGTCCGGCCTGGGTCAGTTGCTTTCCTCCCTAAGCCTAGGTTTCCCCGTCAATAAAGGGGAGGATGGCACTCGCTCAGGCAGGCTGGGGCAGGGATTGAGGCCCAGAGGGGGCAGGCAGAGTCCCAGCTGCGTGGACTGTGTGGGATGGGCAGGGCTCCTCTGTGCTGTGTTGACATTTTCAGTGGCATAAGTATTCCCTTTGGAGGTTATGCGTCTTTACTAGAAATGATAAACAAATAAAACCCTTCTAGCCAAAAAAAAAAAAAAAAAAAAAGAGTTTTCTGTTTTTCTCATGGTGGGTTCCCAGCTCTCTGTTAAATCATAAAAAATATTCAGGCCGGGCGCGATGGCTCACGCCTGTAATCCCAGCACTTTGGGAGGCCGAGGCGGGCGGATCACAAGGTCAGGAGATCGAGACCATCGTGGCTAACACAGTGAAACCCCGTCTCTACTAAAAATGCAAAAAATTAGCCAGGCTTGGTGGCGGGTGCCTGTAGTCCCAGCTACTCAGGAGGCTGAGGCAGGAGAATGGCGTGAACCCGGGAGGCGGAGCTTGCAGTGAGCTGAGATCGCACCACTGCACTCCAGCCTGGGCGACAGAGCGAGGCTCCGTCTCAAAAAAAAAAAAAAAAAAAATTCAGCTTGACATTCCACCATTAGAGAATCATTCCTTTGACTTAAGAGTTCGTCGCTGTTGGCGTAGGTAATCCATTAGGCTCCACCATTGCCTTTGGAGTGCTGAGTTTTTCAAAACCTCCTCTCCTGAAAATGGGTTCCGATCAGGAACAGATAAAGAACTTGGCCCCGGAAGAGGAGGGCGGGGATAGGGCCCCTCAGGGAAGGGGGATGATTTAGTGAGCTCTAGGACTGGACCGTCCATAGGCCCCTGGGTGGGGAGTGGGTCTGGGGCCTCCTGGGTGGGCTTTTTGTGCAAAGAGATTTGCAGTAGACAAAGAGGAAAGCCCGTGGTGGGATGTACAGGGGACAGGACCCTGTGAGAGTGGCAACCTCATCCTTATTAGTCCATGCTGAGTGTTCACAAAGCTCTGGGCTTCTTTGTATGTGTGTCTCATTTAATCCTCACGTTTGATGGACGAGGGCACTGAGGCTTAGCGAGGGTTGGGTGACTGACTCCGGGTCACGCAGCCAATGGCAGAGCTGGGACATTCTCCTCAGCTCTGCCATGCCAGCATCTTCCTTCCCACCCCTTGACCTAAATGGTCCTAATGGTCCTAACGTCTGCATTCAGAAGATGCTTAATGCTTTTAGCGTGGCTGGAGGCATCCAGGGTGTGCTTTGCAGGGGAACCGACAAAGTTGTGCTGGTCCTGGAGGCCCAGCGGTGAGCCTCGAGCTAACGCTTTCTTCCAGTGCAGCTTCTGGAATCAACACCCAGGCACTCCCGGCTCTTCTCTCTCCCTTCCTCTGTTCACCCTCCTCTCCCCTGCTCGATCCATATCGCCAGTGAGACCCCCACTCACCCAGCCCCACATCCTCAAAGTGCCTGGCTCCCCAGCAAGAGTCCCAGCACTTCCCAGGGTGGCAGAGAGCCAGGCTCTGGGACGGTGACGTGGACACTTTTGTTAGTCCTGGGCCTGTGCGCCTGGGCCCTCGTTAGCGCCCACCACCTTCCCTTTCTACAAAGAGGGCTTTATCCCGCGGAGAGAAACTTTCCAAATGAATCACTGTCAGTTAGCATTCAGCGCAAGTCACAGGCTCGGCTGGCAATTCATCTTGCGCCTTTCTTCCTTCTTATCGAGCGGGACCAAGCCCAGCTCGGTGTCGCCTGTCCGCCTCCTCCATGGAGCCTTGGATAACCCCACTGGCTAGGAGCAGAGAGGCAGTGTTTGAGCAAAGCCCCTCCTTCCCTCAATTCTCCCTGGGGGAGCAGCCATGGCCTGTGTCCGTTTCCTGCCAGGCTTCCTTCAGAAGGGAAGGTGCGTGTGTGCACATGTGTATCTTATGTGCATGTGCGTTGTGTGTGAGTGTGCATGGGTGCCTCACATGTGCATTCCGTGCATGTGTGCACATGTATATCATGTGTGCATCATGGGAGTGTGTACGTGTGCGTGTGTGTACATGTACATCGTGTGTGTGTGCACGTGTGCATTATGTGTGCAGTGTGTATCTGGTATGCATATGCATTGTGTGTATATGGGTGCATCGTGTGCATTTTGTCCATGTGTGTACATGTATATCGTGTGCATCATGTGAGTGTGTACGTGTGCATGTGTGTGTGCACGTGTGCATCGTGTGAGTGTGCATGTGCGTGTCATGTGTACATGTACATCGTGTGCATGTGTGTGCACATGTGCATCGTGTGTGAGTGTGCATGTGTGCCTCGTGTGCATTCCGTGCATGTGTGCACATATATATCATGTGTGCATCATTGTGAGTGTGTACGTGTGCGTGTGCATGTGTACATCATGTGTACATGTACATCGTGTGTGTGTGCACGTGTGCATTATGTGTGCAGTGTGTATCTGGTATGCATATGCATTATATGTGTATGGGTGCATCATGTGCATTTCATGCATGTGTGTACATGTATATCATGTGTGCATCGTGTGAGTGTGTACGTGTGCGTGTGTGTGCACGTGTGCATAGTATGAGTGTGCATGTGCGTGTCGTGTACATGTACATCGTGTGCATGTGTGTGCATTGTGTGTGCACATGTGCATCGTGTGTGTGCATGTGTGCCTCTTGTGCATTCCATGCACGTGTGCACATGTATATCATGTGCATCATTGCAAGTGTGTATGTGTGCGTGTGCATGTGTGCATCGTGTGCACATGTACATCGTTCGCATGTGCATGTGTGCATTATGTGTGCATTGTGTGGGAGTGTGCGCGTGTGTGCCTTGTCTATGAGGTTGGCACCAGTTTTTCTAGGGGGTAGTGTCAGCTCCCACAAGCATACAGCCGGCCCCGGGCTCACTGACCCGGGCACGGTGCCCCAGACCTGGCGTCTGAGCATCTCCGTGGGGTTGGATGTTCTCAGCCGTGGCCCTGCTGTTTGCCCTGACTTTGCTCCATGTAGGTCTTCAGAAAACTGGCAGGTTCCGTGATGAGTGTCGATTGTGCACCTACTGTGTGGGTGTCTGGTCCCCCGCCTCCCATGATCCACCTGTGCAGGCTCCACCTTCGGTTTTTTACCAGGGCAGATGGAGCAAAGGATCAGTCATTTCTGCACTTTTTGGAGAAACTGCCCATGAGGATTCTGATTGGTGTCCCTGGCATAGAAGCATCCGGAGTGGGGCACCGGCAAAGTGCGCACCACCCCTGACAAGGGCTTTGGTTTCTTCTTCTTGCTGGTGAAGTGAGGTCCCTTCTGTGCTGACTGCCAGGTGGCTGGTGCCTGCGATCATCCCCACCTTCCTGTCTTACCTTTTGCGTCTCCTGCTCTGTGTGGTGGGAATACGTGTTTTTATTGTCCTTCAGTGCCAGCTGTGAGCTGAGAGCACAGGGGGCGTTCCAGCCCAGTCACCAAAACACTGGGCTCTGGGACATTGTCTCACCAGAGGTGGGTGTTGGGGGCACCCCTCGCAGAGTGCCAGCTCCCTGGAGAGGAAGAGGGGCAAAGGGCTCCACCCAAAGGTGACATTTGTCTTGGAAGTGAGGTGAGGTTTGCATGGTCTGCGAATAGCCCTGAGTGTGCGGGGTTAGGCTGGGTCTTCAGAGGAGACAATGCCTGCCTCCCAAAGCCGGTTCCAAATGGCATGCCGTGGCTTGTTCTGGCTGAAGTTGGATTTTCCTACTTAAAGTCACCAGGATCAGGAGCCCTGATTCTGATGAATGGAAGCTATGTCTGGAACGAGTGGTCACTGGCTCACAGGACAACTGTGAGTTTAGAGGGGACTGAACAAGTACTTATTAGCTTAATGCAGAAATAAAAGAACACAACTATCCCCCCTAATAGTCAACCACCGGTGACTGCAGCCCCTGAGGACGGCTGCCTGGCAGCTTGGGAGCACCTCGGGACTGCTATGCACGCGTGGAGAACAGCATCACACATGTAATTTGTGTTCCGCGATTGAAATGGGTAGAGAAGCAACACATTAAAGGTACAGGAGCCTCTCCCCATGTGCCCCCACCCCCAGAATTTGACTGCAGCTCCCATGCGCGGACCCAGCACCAGTGACATATGGGTGTTGATATATCCTGACGTGCTGGGGTACAAATGGAAAAGCGTCACTCCTTTCTTAGTTCCGTCATCTAGGCACACCGTCCTCCGGAAGCCTCCGGCTCATTTGTGTGGGAGGACTGTGGGGATTTGGACACAGCCTCGTGTTCAGCGTGGGCCTCGTGTTCCCAGGCCTGGAAGCCCTTCCCACCTTCTTGGATGGTCCTTCTGTGACGGTGTCCTGATGCCGTAGGTCTCTGGTTTGTCTGTTTTGTACTAAAACACTCCTGGTTGCCAGCCCTTCTCCCATGTGTGCTGGAGGCTAGGACTGTAGCCGTAGCTTACCCAAGTTGACCAGCAGGAGCTGGTGGCTGTCCTGAGCTCGGCTGACACCCCATCTTTGAAAATCAGGCGTTGGCCGGGCGCGGTGGCTCAAGCCTGTAATCCCAGCACTTTGGGAGGCCGAGACGGGCGGATCACAACGTCAGGAGATCGAGACCATCCTGGCTAACACGGTGAAACCCCGTCTCTACTAAAAAATACAAAAATCTAGCCGGGTGAGGTGGTGGGCGCCTGTAGTCCCAGCTACTCGGGAGGCTGAGGCAGGAGAATGGCGTAAACCCGGGAGGCGGAGCTTGCAGTGAGCTGAGATCCAGCCACTGCACTCCAGCCTGGGCGACAGAGTGAGACTCCGTCTCAAAAAAAAAAAAAAAAAAAAAAGAAAATCAGGCGTCTTCGGAGGGCAGAGAGGGGATCAGGAAGGAAAGCTAATGGATGCCAGGCCTAATAGCTAGGTGATGGGTTGATCTGTGCAGCAAACCACCATGGCACATGTTTACCTATGGAGCCAACCTGCACATCCTGCACATGTGCCCTGGAACTTAAAATAAAAGTTGGAAATAAAGAAAGAAAATCCGACTTACTTTCTTGGCCTGGGCAGTCCTGACCTCTGGGACTCTGGGCCACCTGAGAGTGGGTTTGGTGGACGTTCGGTGTGTGATTGGTAACCAGCACCCTTGAGGCTCTTGCTGGAGGCCTGTGCTGACGAGCAGCCCTCTCGGCCCGGGTGGACCTTGTTTAATGCACTTACTTTTGCACGTGGCGTCTTTAATGTGTGCCTGATGCAGAAGTCAGGAGGTTGATGGGGGAGCAGGAAAGACGAGTTACCCGATGCTCAGCTAAAGTGCCTGCCACCCTGGCTTAGGCCTCAGGAGTGACGCTGGCCATACAGTGGGGGGTCACCAGTGGGCAGTGGAAAACATTTTGGGGCCGGTGAATATGTTCACTGTCTTGACTGTGTTGACAGTGTCACGGATGCGTACATATGTAAAAATAAGGACGTGACACGTTCTGGAGCGTATGCAGCTTATCCCTGTGGATCTTTCCTCCATAGAGCTGGTAAATTCAATACAGTTGAACCTCAAGGTCTTAGTGTCACCATCCATATTTCACGTGTGCAGGCTGCGTGTGGCTGGTGGCCCAGGCGTCCGCGGCACCGACACGGCGTTTCTCTCTTCATGGAAAGTTCTCCTGGGCGGCACGCTCCAGGGCGAAGGGCTGGGGAACGGACGTTCCCGGTGGGACCTGCTTAATGAGTGAGGCAGGCTCTTTCCTTTTTAGTTTTTATTAAAAATGTGCTTCCGGTCCCCAGCGCATGCGTGAATACATTCCTTTCGGTAAACATGAAACGGGAGAGATCAGACCTGTGCTCCCAAGAAGTGGCGTGCCCAGCACGTGTAGCCTCCGCCAGGAGCTGGGGTGCTCAGGAGACCATGGCACTCCCAGCTGTAGCTTCGTCTGTGGCTCTGTCCCATCACTGCCATGACCCATAGACAAACGGTGTGTTGGGATGGGCTTGCCCTCTGCAGGACTGTGTTACACTCCCGTGCCTGCCTCTGTACTGGTGCAGACAGCTGTGGCTGCACTTCGGTCCCCGATTTTCTTTTTCTTTTTCTTTTTTTTGAGTTGGACTCTCGTACTGTCACCTAGGCTGGAGTGCAGTGGTGCGACCTCGGCTCACTGCAGGCTCCACCTTCCGGGTTCACGCCATTCTCCTGCCTCAGCCTCCTGAGTAGCTGGGACTACAGGCACCCTCCACCACGCCTGGCTAATTTTTTGTATTTTTTTTTTTTTTTTTTCAGTAGAGACGTGGTTTCACCATGTTGGCCAGGATGGTCTCGATCTCCTGACCTCGTGATGCACCTACCTCGGCCTCCCAAAGTGCTGGGGTTACAGGCATGCGCCACCGTACCCGGCCTTCTGTCCCCAATTTTCTAGCCATGTGACTCTGAGGAAGTGACTCCCTAAACCTTGGCCCCTCCTCTGTCAAGTGGGCTCAGTGCTGGTTATGTGAGAGAGCCCACCACATGGTGCCCCCTTGAGTCTGGCGTCTCTACCCGGAAGGTCTGAACTCACAGCCTGCGCCAGTTAGAATAGGCTTGACCCCAGTACATCAGGAGCCAAAACTCACAAGGGTTTGTTCTCTCTTGGAGAGTTGCAGGTAGGCAGTGTAGGGTAGGGGTGACGGTGCCATAGTCTCAGGGACCCAGGTGCACCCAGCTTCTTGTTCTGCCTCTTCAGCACCAGCTTCCGTCCTCGGGGTCATGGTTCACAATGGCTGCAAGAGCTCCAGCCATCACTTCTTCATTCTAAGCAATAGAGAGGGCTGGGGTGGGGGAAGCTGATTCATTGAAGCCGACTTTTCAGAAGCTCCAGTCACTGTGTTAATTCCTCTTTACTGGCCAGATTCTAGTCACATGGCCTCATGTAGCTCGTGTGGCTCGTGGGGGGCTGTCTGATGGAGTGCTAGCATAGCTGGTAAGGACGCAGGGGAGGATGGAGGCTGGGAGGCCAGCAGCCCTGTCCTTGCCCCGTGAGCAGCTGAGTGAAGGAGGGAGAGAGTGAGTGGCAGGCTCATTCCTCTTGGCACACACAAAGAATCTGAAGTTGATACATGTGTTTTGGGATGTAAGAGGGCATGTTAATCAATGGAAATATTAATACAATCCTCAGGCACAGTTTCCAAATAGAGGAGAGGAGATTCAGGGCAGGGTGTTTCCTCCGGCCTCACACACCGTGTGTCTGTCATCTTCTGTAAGGCTGTCTCCCCCTCCTTGCCCAGTCAGACCATCTGGTCTGCAAGCTCTGGCTTCATGTTGTAAGTGACCAGGAGGAAGAGAGAGCCGCTGGCTGGGCTTGTGGATGGCACAGCCTTCCACCCTCGCAAACCTGCAGTGAGCATGGATTTGTGCTAGGCACTGTTCTGAGCACTCTGTGTGGCTCACTGAGGTGGGCCCCATAGCTGGATGGTGTTTAGATCCAGGCTTTGTGTGCTACAGCAGTTGACCTACCCTGACCCATTTTGCAGATGGAGAAACAGAGGCAGACAGAGATTGTTAGTCGATCCCACAGTTCGCAGTGTGAGAACTGAGTTTTGAACCTGCTGCTGAGCTCCAGGACTCAAACTCGGCTCTGTGAGTGGCTTCCAGACCAGGGACTTGGGGGAGGCAGCTCACATCTTCACCCCATTCCGAGGAGGCAATGAGACCAAAACACCCAACCCAACCTCCCCGTGTCCAGATTTGTCTCCACCGGGAGACAGTTTCTCGGAATGAGTCAATAACCATCTTCATCAAATGCTTCCTCTGCGTGGCTGGGCCAGCCAAATCCATCCTTCCTTGCGATTGCTGGGGGTGCCTGGAGTTGGGTTCCTACTTTGCAGTTTTGTAACTTAAAGTTCATTTCTTTTAGAGTTCGATATTCTTACCAGATCACGTTCATTCCCAATCATTCCTCCTGGGTCCCTGCCCAATTTAGTGGAAGGTGTGAGTTCTGTGTGGAGATTCTGGAAGCGCAGCTGCCTGCATGCCCGCTGGGCCCACGATGGCCTTGCCCTCACCAGATTGTGGGTGCCTGGGTCCCCGCACGTTGTTTTCAGAACTGCAGGGCCTGCAAAACCAAACCAGGCAAGCGGTTAGAAGTCCGCTCCCGAGGGGGCCTGCTCCTGGCGCCTGGTTTGTAGCTGCGTCTGTCTCAGAGAGGTGCAGCGCTGGCAAGGGCGTGGGGACGCTCTCCCAGCGGTTCCCTTAGTGGGGGCACACGTCCACCGCAGCCTGCTGCCTTCACCTCCCCAAGTCTTCCTGGGCTGTTAGGTTCAAAGATTCCAGACTTCCAAGGAAGCTCTGGGCTTGGTGCAGGGTGCCCTTGTGTACCAGGTGGTGCTATGGGGTTGGGGTGGTCACTGCAGTTGGGGGTCGGGTCCTTGTCTGGCTTGGGGGCATCAGGGAAGGGTCTGAGAGGTGAGGGGAGATTTCCAGGGAAGAGGGTGTGAGGTCGAGTGACCGAGGGCCCCCACTGGGGAAGGACGGGGTGCCCACCGGCCTTGCAGGAGGGGTTTCAGCTTTGGGTGTGGTGATGCTGGGGGACAAAGTCTCGGTTTTTAGGGCGGCATTTTCCCTTTGTCTTTTCTTGCTGTGGGTCCAGGCTCACCCCCTCTCCGCCCATCTCCTGGCCCCTTGGAGCTTATGCTTTAAGAGGCCACAAGGACTGTGGTGCCAGTTCAAAGGGGAGGGCTGCCCCTCACTTTAGCATCCACCCACTTCCACTCTTTGGGGGGCCAGTGAAGGAAGGGGGCATAGTGAGAGGGGTGCCCCCAGGCCCTCCCTCCACTCTCTGGGGGAAGACAGTGAAGGAAGGGGTCATAGTGGGAGGGGTGCCCCCAGACCCGCCCTCCACTCTCTGGGGGATGGCAGAGAAGGAAGGGGGCTGGGTGGGAGGGGCGCCCCCGGCCCTCCCCACTGTGCCGTCTGTGCCACTGCAGTTGGGACTGCCAGTGACTGGCATTCTCTTTGTTACTTTCAGCCTGGCTGTTTCAGAACTCATTAGGCTTGGCATTTATTTATAAAGGCTGGCATGGCCCGAGCCGAGCGGAGAGCAGGAATTGATTTACGAGGATGGCGGTGGATCTAGGAAATGTCAGCCTTCCCTCCAGAGTCTATAAATCAGTTTGGATTCTGGCGAGGCCTTCTCCCATCCCCTAAATCAGCTGTCAGGGGTCTCCCCAACTTTGTGGAGCTTAAATTTAGGCAGCCAAGGAGCTAGTCTCTTGGGTTTGCTGAACCAGCTGGGTTAAAGAGCCTTCTCCCCATCCTGTCTCCAGGCCACCAAGCTCAGCTGTGGCGTGCCTATGAGGTTCCTTCTGTCTTCTGTATGAGGGACAAGTGCCCAGCCAGGATCGGCCTGGGCTCGAACCGTGATGGGATGGAGTGACTGGCATCCGGGAGCTGCCTGGGGGAGCAGTGGCCTTCCTCTGGTGTGGCCTGTGGGCTCTGAGCTGGCCTGGTGCGCTGGTTGGCCTGGGCAGGGCAGAGCTTGCTGGGTTCAATGTTCTGTAGGGAGCGAGGATGCATTTGAGGTGCTGGGGCCCGTGTATCCGTGTGCCCAGCGTGGGCTGGCACCGGCAGCCATCTCCGTGTCGTCACTGCTCTTGGCAACATGTTTGGGGCCTTGGCTGAAGGAGGTATGGACAAGGGAGTGTGGACACCGGAGAGCCACACCAGGTTCTTGCCCCTCCCCTTGCCACCGGCCAGCCAGACTGAGGCAGGCCTGAGGGGGCCGAGCAGCACAGTGGCCATCACTCACGGAGGGGCTCACTTGGCCCAGTAGTAGGCCAGGGGTCCCTGCTCCTGCAGGTCTCTATGTCTGTCTGTTGTGAAGGGATGGGACGAGGCGAGGGTCCCCAAAGTGTCCCAGCTGCAGTGACTTGAATAGGCCCCCAGTGTAGAGCCACGGGGCTCCGCATGTCAGAAGAGAGGGCCGCCACCCTTCTGACACCACCTACACCTACACCAACACCACCACGCCCAGCTAATTTTTGTATTTTTTTTTGTAGAGTTGGAGTTTCACCATGTTATCCAGGCTGGTCTTGAACTACTGGGCTCAAGTGATCCTCCTGTCTTAGCCTTCCAAAGTGCTGGGATTACAGGTGTGTGAGTCACCTCGCCCAGCTACCGGAGCCTCATCCGCGCTGTAGCCCCACTGACCCGCTACAGATGTGGCTATCCCCCAGGGCTGGTCTTCAGGCCCCATTGTCCATCAGCTCCCCAGACGTCACGGGGAGCTCTGTGCTGGTCACCTCTGTGCTGCTTCAGTCTCCAGGCTGGCAGGAACGGCCATGGCAGGCGGCAGGGCCCAGGCCGCTGGACCTGGGGAGGAGGGATGGGCATGTTGGGCTCAGGATGACATCATGTCCTTGGTAGGCCCCTCCCTGACTCAGAGCTGCTGTTCTTCTTTTTTTTTGAGACGGAGTCTCGCTGTGTCACCCAGGCTGGAGTGCAGTGGCGCAACCTTGGCTCACTGCAAGCTCCGCCTCCCAGGTTCAGGCCATTCTGCTGCCTCAGCCTCCCGAGTAACTGGGACTACAGGCGCCCGCCACCATGCCCAGCTAATTTTTTGTATTTTTTTTTTAGTAGAGATGGGGTTTCACTGTGTTGGCCAGGCTGGTCTCGAACTCCTGACCTCAGGTCATCCACCCGCCTTGGCCCTCTGAAGTGCTGGGATTACAGGCGTGAGCCATCGCGTCCGGCCAAGCCACTGCTCTTGCTGTGGTGCTGTGAAGTGTGGGCCAGGGCTTGGTGAGTGACTTTGCACAGGGCAGCTGCTCAGAGCCCCCGCCCTTGGAGAAGCCTCCATGTGTGGTGCTGCCCGTGGCACTGCCCAAGCCACAAGATGCACCCTCTCCCTTCACTGGTGCCCTGAGTGCTTCCTACATCCCTTCCCTGCCAGGGCCCCAAGTCTGACTGCCCAGTGCAGCAGTGCTGGTGCTATGGCCCTAGATGCTGAACAAGGGCCAAAAACACCATCATTTACTCAGGTGAAAGAGTATTTTGTGCTTAGAGGCCCAGAGAGGGCTTCTCTCCACACCCCGATAATCTGGGGCCTTCTTGGGGAGGTGAGCTTCATGGGGTCCTGAGCACTGACTCAGCAGCTTGGACCGTAAGGGGTGCATTGAGAAGCTTGTGGGTAGGACGGAGCCCTGGCTGCACACCTGGCACCTGACAGCCCCATGGCCGGTTGCCGTGGCCTGGGAGGAGCGGGCATGTCGTCCGACTTCACCGCAAGAGGGTGTGCTGCATGCCTGCACTCCTGCATGCCTGTACCCATGTGCCCGGTACCC
Organism: Macaca thibetana thibetana; assembly: GCF_024542745.1. Classification (NCBI taxonomy): domain Eukaryota; kingdom Metazoa; phylum Chordata; class Mammalia; order Primates; family Cercopithecidae; genus Macaca; species Macaca thibetana. The sequence goes on along the minus strand of NC_065592.1, from coordinate 661,943 downwards.
ACATTTGGGCTGGGCTGGGCGCGTGCTTTGTTGCAGGGGCTGCTTTACTGCAAGTGCATTTGCCATCGTGAGCCTGGGCGCTCATCGAATTCCACGTGGTCATCTGGGAGCGATTGCAGGTGCTTCCTGGTTTGAATTTCACAGGACCCTCAAGGACAGGAACTCAGAAAATGAGGCATTGATCGTCGCTTTTATTGGTATATTAGATGCATTGAGGTTTTGAAAGGGAGGACTTGGGATTCTTCTCTGCCTTTTTAATGTCTTAGAGCGTCTAGAAAAAGCATTTGCTCTTCAGTTCTCTAGAGGGGTCTTCCAGAAGAACAAAGCTGCGTGTGGCAGAGTGGTTCCCTTTAGAATGCGAGCTCTCCGGGAGAGCCTGGCGCTTGGGCTGGGGCCGGCCCACCAGGGCACGGGCTGGAGCCCCATTCGCTCATTTGTGGTTTGGGACACAGAATATGCTGGATAGGAAGCAGCTCAAAATACAAGCTGATTCCACCCCTTTCCCAGTAAGAGGATTTTAAGTTTCTTGCTCAACGTGGTTTTATAAGCTTTTAGGAACAGATGAAGTAGTTAAACGTTTACTTAAATATTTGATTTGCTCATTTGTTTAGATTTTTAAAAACATAAAAATAACACGTTATTGTAGAGTTGCCCTTTTTTACTTATGGTGTGTGAAATGGGTTTCTTCAGACTCTTCCCCTGGCTTTCAGGCTCAGGGTCTCTGCCTCCCCAAGCCCTATCCAGGTCTCGGTGTGGACCTGACGAAGTGGATTTGTGTGCCCTCCAGGGACCCCTTTTCCCTCGCCAGCATCCCCCTGTTGAGAGTTTTCCCTGACGCAGTTTTTCAGTGATGCCCATGCTTGTGAGATCAGAGCCCTGGAAGCGGGGGTAGACCTTTGGTAAATTTCCTTTTTTTTTTTTTTTTTTTGAGACGGAGTCTCGCGCTGTCGCCCAGGCTGGAGTGCAGTGGCTGGATCTCAGCTCACTGCAAGCTCCGCCTCCTGGGTTCCCGCCATTCTCCTGCCTCCGCCTCCCGAGTAGCTGGGACTACAGGCGCCCGCCACCTCGCCCGGCTAGTTTTTTGTATTTTTTAGTAGAGACGGGGTTTCACCGTGTTAGCCAGGATGGTCTCGATCTCCTGACGTTGTGATCCGCCCGTCTCGGCCTCCCAAAGTGCTGGGATTACAGGCTTGAGCCACCGCACCCAGCCTGCTAAATTTCTTTATGGTTCAAAACCAAATGAGCCACCAGACCCGAGGCTGGCTGAGGCTGTGTCTGACTTTGTGTCCTGAGAACCCCAGACAGGACTTATATGCAACCCCCACCCCCGTATTTTCTAAGTGATACAAAACCTCTCCCTTTGAGTCCGATGTGGGGCTCCAGGAGACAGGGTGGACCTGGCACACCCTCACAGAGGGAATCCTGGTGCAGGTGGGCATGGGACCCTGAGCCGGGAGCACCGCCCAGCGTGGGGTAGAGGAAGGGGCCTGAGGGACAGTGCGGCGGGGAGGGAGGGAGCCCAGTGAAACAACCGAAATGTACTGGAACCGAAATGTGGCTGCAAGTCCGAGATCAGGGTGGCGGCGGGACTGGTGCCTTCTGGGGCACAGGGAGACTGTGACCTGGGGCACTCTCCTTGACTTGCAGACGGCGTCTTCTCTTTTTGTATTCTCGTCATCTTTCCTCTGTGCCTGTCTCTGTGTCCAAGCTACCTCTTTTTTTTTGAAATGGGGTTTCTTTTACTCTTGTTGCCCAGGCTGGAGTGCAATGGCATCATCTCGGCTCACTGCAAGCTCTGTCTCCCGGGTTCAAGCAATTCTCGTGCCTCAGCCTCCTCAGTAGCTGGGATTACAGGTGTGCGTCACCACGCCTGGCTGATTTTGTATTTTTACTAGAGATGGGGTTTCACCATGTTGGCCAGGCTGGTCTTGAACTCCTGACCTCAAGTGATCCACCTGTCTTGGCCTCCCAAAGTGCTGGGATTACAGGCGTGAGCCACTGTGCCTGGCAAACTTCCTCTTTTTATAAGGACACTGGTCATAATTCTATTAGGGCCCACCCCAGTGACAACATTTTAACTTGATTTCTCTTCGAAGTCTCTGTACAAGTGAAGTTAAATTCTGAGGTCCTGGGGGTTAGCACCCCTCTGTATCTTTTTTGAGGGGACACAGTTCAACCCGAAACACTCCCTTATTTTTCTTTTGAGCAGCTGTGTGTCTTCCCCTGCACCAAATGTGGGAACCTCTCCGCAGCCTGCACCCCAGCACCCCTGGCCTCTGGATATCACGGAGGGAGGTGGTTTGTGGGTGAACAGTTTCTCTGCTGGAGCTCTGGGAAAACAGAAACATCTCAGTGTGGGACATCTCCCTGCTTCCAGTACTGACGCATTTTAGGCTCCTCAAACCTGGGGATGTGGTAGCCCCGGGGCCACAGCTGTGTCTGCATGGAGGAGGTTTGGTCAAATTCAGAGGGCTCTGTCTTTGCGGGGCCGGGTGTCCTGTGTCCTGCAGCAGAGGCTCCTGACGTGTCCCAGGCCCCGTGCGTGTTGTGTGGATTGCTCTGCGTGGTCCTCACCCGTCCGAAGCAGGTGCCCGTTTCTATCCCGGTGTGTAGACAACGAAGTTGGGAATCAGGGAGGCCAATGGCAGGGGGAGCTGATGGGCCTGGCCTTAAATTGGGTCTCCCTGGGTCCAAGTCTGTGATCTCCATGGTTCTGATGAAATTGTGTCACTTTTGGCCCAGAGAGGTGGGGATGGGAGGTTCTGGTCTGACTTGCGGGACACAGGGGCTTCGAGCATCCACAGAGTCTCCTGACACACAGACCGCTAAGGCGGGCAGAGATATGTGGTAGCGGGAGGTGCATGGTAGGGACGTCAGCCCATTTCCTTTGGCCTCGGGGGCACAGCTGTCCTCCCCACCCCAAGTCCCCTTCGATGGTGGCGGCACATTGCCACCGACCCCATCAGCCTGTCTCCTGGGAAAAGGTAGACTCTGGCAGTGGGCGCTGGGGTTCCCGAGTCAGGGACAGCGGGGCTCTCTGTGCTCTCGGGAGGGCCTGGTGTCAGAACAGTGGGGAAATAAATACCCCAGGAGGGCTGGGCCCAGCCCAGTGCCTACAGACCTAGGCAGAGTCACCAGGCCGGGCTGGCAGGAGCCCCTCAGGGCAGCTCTGGGCCTTTGCTGGAGGGCGGGAGAGGTCCCAGCGGCTCAGGGCCGGCCCCCCTTTGTGGGCTCTCTGGCGAGGTAGTTGGACTTTTTTATGTGGCGCCCACGGAAGCTTCATGAGGCCAGGCCCGAGCTGGTGCCATGGCTGTCCTGACGGGCTCCCCTGGTCAGAGCCATCACAGGCCATCCTGGATCCGGGGAGGACACAGACCCTGCCTCTTGACCGGGGGCGTCTCAGAGAGTGTGCAGCCATCTTTACTCTGCATCAGGGTCCCTGTCACAGACAGGGAATCACCATGCCTCTTCTGAGGCCGGGGAGGAGACGAGCTGAGGAGACCCATGGGGACTGGGTAGCCAGCCTGTCGAGTGGCACATGCCTAATAAACAGTCACCACTGTGACCACGGGGCCCCTGGAGTGGTGCTTTTACATGAAATGTTCCTAAAACTGGGCCGTGGTTTTAAATATCAGTTGAGAGTGTTGGGGGGTAAGGCTCTTGGCCCCTTCAAAGGTTCACTGAAAAATCCCACAGGAGGGGCTGGGCACGGTGGTTCATGCTTATAATGCCAGCACTTTGGGAGGCCGAGGAGGGCAGATCACCTGAGGTCAGGAGTTGGAGACCAGCCTGGCCAAAATGGTGAAACCCCGTCTCTACTAAAAATACAAAAATTAGCCGGACGTGATGACATGTACCTGTAGTCCCAGCTCCTCTGGGGAGGCTGAGACAGGAGAATTGCATGAACCTGGGAGGCGGAGGTTGCAGTGAGTTGAGATCCTGCCACTGCACTCCAGCCTGGGCGATGGAGCAAGACCCTGTCTCAGAAATAAATAAATAAATAAATAAATAAATAAATAAGTAAGTAAATAAATAAAAGCAGACAGGAGGTGGATTGATTCATTGGAGAAAAGGCAAGAAGATTGAACATTTATACAGGGGAACCTTCTAAATAAAGTCCCAAAGATAGGGGAAATTGCTCATTTTTGTGTGTAGGTTCCACAAAGCATGGGCAGGCAGACGAGCCTGGATTCTACCTGGCTTCTCTGAGCCACGCTCCTTCTTTCTGAGTGCGGGGCAGGATCCTCTCTGGAATGGTGGGTCTTACGATCTACAGTTAAACAAGGTAGGTCAGGGAATTTCTTTACGGCCAGTTTTTACACAGATAGGGCGGAGGGACAGTTAGAGTGTTATTTTTAGGTTTGATGGCTGGCTTTAGGGGAAAGGGGTTCTGGTTTCTAAGACCTGCTTGAGGGAAGAGGCATTCTGGTTTCTGTGGCCGGCTCTGGGGGAGAATGGAACTAGTGACAGGAGGCCCTTCATGTTGGGGTGTTTTTGGAGCCCCAGTATTACCATGGGGCCTCAGCAGTGGCTTTTTTCATGAAATGTTCCTCAAATTGACCCATGGTTTTTCTTTTTTCTTTTCTTTTCTTTTCTTTTTCCTTCCCCTCCTCTCCCCTCCCCTCCCTCCCCTCCCCTCCCCTCCTCCCCCTCCCCTCCCCTCCCCTCCCCTCCCCTCCCCTCCCCTCCCCTCCCCTCCCCTCCCCTCCCCTCCCCTCCCCTCCCCTCCCCTCCCCTCCCCTCCCCCTCCCCTCCCCCTCCCCTCCCCTCCCCTCCCCTCCCCTCCCCTCCCTCTCCTCCCCTCCCCTCCCCTCCCCTCCCTCCCCTCCCCTCCCTCCCTCCTTCCCTTCTTTTTTTTGTTGAGACAGGGTCTTACTCTGTCACCCAGGCTGGAGTACAGTGGTGTTATCATGGCCCACTGCTGCCTCCATCTCTGGGTTCCAGTGATCCTCCTGCCTTAGCCTTCCGAGTAGCTGGGACCACAGGCATGTGCCACTATGCCCAGCTAATTTTTAAATTTTTGGTAGAGGCCAGGCATGGTGGCTCATGCCTGTAATCCCAGCATTTTGGGAGGCCGAGGTGGGCGGATCACCTGAGGTCAGCAGTTTGAGACCAGCCTAGTCAACATGGTGAAATGCCGTCTCTACTAAAAATACAAACATTAGCTGGGTGTGGTGGTGGGCGCCTATAATCCCAGCTACTTGCTACTTGGGAGGCTGAGGCATGAGAATCGCTTGAACCCAGGAGGCGGAGGTTGCGGTGAGCTGAGATTGTGCTACTGCGCTCCAGCCTGGGCAACAGCGAGACTCCATCTCACAAATAAATAAAATACATTAAATTTTTGGTAGAGATGGGGTCTCACTATGTTGCCCAGACTGGTCTCAAACTCCTGGGCTCGAGTGATCCACCCACTTTGGCCTCTCAAAGTGCTGGGATTACAGGCGTGAACCACTGTACCCGGCCTGAGGAGTCCCAACTGCCCGTGGGTCTCCTTAGGTCATCTCCTCCTGGGCCTTGGAGGAGACACTGTTATTCCCCGTTTGTCATGAGGACCCTGAGGCAGACTGAAAATACCCGCGCACTCTCTGTGATTCCTCCCATCCAGAGGCAGGGTCCGTGTCCTCCCTGGATCTGAGACGACCTGTGGTGGCTCTGACCAGGGGAACCTGTTGGGAGAGCCACGGCACCAGCTCGGGCCTGGCTTCATGAGGCCTAGAAGCTTCCCTGGGCACCACATAAAAAGTCCAACTACCTTGCCACTCAACTGATGGTTTTAAATACCAGTTGAGGGGATTAAAAATGATCTTTTAATTTATTTTTTATTTTTTTGAGGCAGAGTCTCGCTCTGTCGTCTAGGCTGGAGTACAGTGGCACGATCTTGGCTCACTGCAACCTCTGCCTTCTGGGTTCAAGTAATTCTCCTGCCTCAGGCTCCTGAGTAGCTGGGATTACAGGCACCTGCCACCAAGCCCGGCTCATTTGTGTGTGTGTGTGTGTGTGTGTGTGTGTGTGTATGTGTGTGTGTGTATATATATATATATATATATTTTTTTTTTTTTTAGTAGAGAGAAGGTTTTGCTATATTGGCCAGGCTGGTCTTGAACTCCTGATGTCAGGTGATCCACCCGCCTCAGCCTCCCAAAGTGCTGGGATTATGGGGGTGAACCACCACTCCCGCCCTAAAAAGGCTCTTTCTGTTGAGGGTCTGGCATTATGGAGAGAACGCTGGACTCAGCCTTGGAGCCCCTCTGGCCACCCTGCCGGCTCCTGGGTGACACTAGGTCAGTCTGTCTGCCTGGCCTCAGTTTCCTTCTCTGTGAGAAGGACGTGGGGCAGGCCCATCTCCCTGGTCCCTCCCAGCCTCAGGGTACCCGGATGCAGTACGTTGGAAGAATTTGGGATTTTCAAAGGGGGGAAGTGATCGTGGACTTCCCTGGTAGGAGCCTGTGCGTGGTCTGGCTGGGCAGAGTGTCCCTAAGCCCTGTGAGGCCGCTGCCAACCCCCAGCAAGCCCACTGGCTATCTGTGCCTTCCTGGGGTTTCTACAGGTGGTGGGTGCTGGACACTTCTGAAGAGGAGTTTTACTTGGCAGAGGCTGCCGCCTCCCTGGCAGGGAGACGTTCTAGAGGCCTGGGGGCAGGTTGTTTTTTGTTCACTCCATTAATAGCAGTGACCTTTTTGCCTCCAGCGTTAATTAAATACAGACATTTCAGGCATCTGCATGGTCATGGTCTGGCATTATCTTGACCTTAGGCGACTTTGAAATTCCATATTTGGCCTTCACGCAACGAGGCCTAGAAGAGCAATCAGGGACGATCTGGAAATTGAGAGCTTAGAGCCACACCTTGTGGTCACCCAGAGGTGGGCCCGTGTTGCTGCGGAGGTGGGGAGAGAGCACAGCTCTCTGGCTTGACCACCGGGGATGAAGCTGGGCTCAGCTCTGGGCTGGGGGAGACAGGAAGGACCTCGCCCTCCTGGGACCCAGTTTTATTCAAGGAGACACAGCCCAGCTACCTGGGTAACAGGTGATGGATGGGAGGCAAGGGTGGAAGATGTCTTGAGGGACGGACGAGACGGTGGGTTACAGAGGGGCAGAGCAGGGCGGCGGGGGTGAGCCCAGATGTCCGGTTCCCCACCTGGGTGTGCCCTGTGCTGGGCTCCTGACCCAGTGAGAGGCTGAGGCTGGCACCCACCTGGACGCCTCTGCCACTTGGGCGGAAGGAGGGGGACTTAGTCTCTCGCTACTGCTCAAAGGAGTGGCTTTCTTCCCGAGTGTCAGCTCATTTTCCTGCATCCTTCAGCGATAACCAGCATGTGCTGATAGGCTCCCGAGTCGCTTCCTAGTGCCGCGTTCTCACAAGCCCAACATTTGTTTTGGTTGGACTTTTTTGTTGTTGTTGTTGAGACAGAGTCTCGCCCTGTCGCCCAGGCTGGAGTGCAGTGGCGCCATCTCGGCTCACTGCAAGCTGCGCCTCCTGGGTTCACGCCATTCTCCTGCCTCAGCCTCCAGAGTAGCTGGGACTACAGGCGCCTGCCACCTCGCCCGGCTAATTTTTTTTGTATTTTTAGTAGAGACGGGGTTTCACCGTGTTAGCCAGGATGATCTCGATCTCCTGACCTCGTGATCCACCCATCTCAGCCTCCCAAAGTGCTGGGGTTACAGGCGTGAGCCACCGCGCCCGGCCTGGTTGGATTTTTTTTTTTTAAAGTTTCTAAGTTTCTAAGCAAAAGGAAAGAAAAGAAAATGTCATTTATATTAATATCAACATTTCCTCCTAAACGCAATTCTAGACACAGCTGGTAGAAGTTGTGAAATCAAACCAGAGTGGAATTACAGTGTGGCTGTGTGAATAAAGTGGTCACAGATTCAATTAAATGAGCAACTACCTTCTGAGAGTGACCTTAACACCAGTTTGAAAGTTTTGCCTAGTGGAGCCGACGATGAGAGGTGCCTAGAACTAACACCGCGAGAGTGGCTGTCAGGCTGTCATCCCCACGTTTAGACCTGCTCTCACGTTTTTTTTTGTTTTTGTTTTTGTTTTTGTTTTTTTGAGACGGAGTCTCGCTCTGTCGCCCAGGCTGGAGTGCAGTGGCCGGATCTCGGCTCACTGCAAGCTCCGCCTCCCAGGTTCACGCCATTCTCCTGCCTCAGCCTCCAGAGTAGCTGGGACTACAGGTGCCCGCCACCTCGCCCGGCTAGTTTTTTTGTATTTTTTTTTACTAGAGACGGGGTTTCACCGCGTTAGCCAGGATGGTCTCCATCTCCTGACCTCGTGATCCGCCCATCTCAGCCTCCCAAAGTGCTGGGATTACACGCTTGAGCCACTGCGCCCGGCCCTCACGTTTATAAAGATTTTATTCTTTTTTATTTTTATTTATTTATTTTTGAGACGGAGTCTCACTCTGTTGCCCAGGCTGGAGTGCAATGGCGTGATCTCGGCTCATTTCTACCTCTGCCTCCCGGGTGCAAGCGATTCTCCTGTCTCAGCCTCCCGAGTAGCTGGGATTACAGGTGCCCGCCACCATGCCCATCTAAGTTTTGTACTTTTAGTAGAGGCGAGGTTTCACTGTGTTGGCCAGGCTGGTGTGAACTCCTGACCTCAAGTGATCCACATGCCTTGCGCTCCCAAAGTGCCGGGATTATAGGCGTAAGTCACCGGGCCCGGCCTACTAACGTTAATAAAGATTTTAATGTGGCCACCAATTAAGAAGGCCGAGAACCAGACAACTCTGGCCTTACAAGACAGTTTTTTGCCAATGTGTAGAAAGCTGATCTCGCTCTTTTTAAAGTAGTAGCATCGCTGAGATGCAGTTCACACACGATGGGGTTCACCCGTGTGAAGTGTGCAGTTCAGGGGTTTTCAGTGTATTCACAAGGCCATGTATCCGCCATTAATTTTTAAACATTTTCATTACCCCCCAAAAGAAACTCCGAACCCATTAGCAGTAACTCCTCATCCCCCCAACTTTCCCCAGCCCCTGGCAGCCACTAATTCAAATTTCTGTGGATTCGCCTGGTCTGGAAACTTCCTCTCAATGGAACGTCACAATAGATTGTCCCTGTGCATGGCTGGCACCCCCTGGCACGTTGCGGCAAGAATCAGAGCTTCTCTCCTTTTCACGTCGGAATGATAGTCCATAGCGGCTCCACTGCAATTTCTTCATCCATTCATCTGTTGATGGACATTCGAGTTGTTCATTTAAATGTTTATTTTTTTGCCAAGGTAATTATAGATGCACAAGGCAGAAAGAGTCACGTTACAGACGGGCTTGAAATGAATGGTGACCTCCTGCCTCCGCGACCCCGGCCCCACCAGGCCTCCCCCAGGAGCTGCACCTGCAACTGTGTCTTTAATTCTCCTGCGGTCACCTTTGGAGCCCTCAGGGATCTCCACAGAGCCCAGCACTTGATTCCCTGCTTTCAACACCTGTTGATTCTTTACTGTAGGAGATGACCCCCTGTCCCCCTCCCCTGCCCCTTGTGCTGATGTTCATTCTCCTGCGGGCAGCCCTTGGCACTTTGGCTTGGAGCTTAATTCCCTCTTTCTTGCCGCCTTGTCCCACGCCATCTCCTGACGCCCCCACGTGATCTTCAGAACATCGACCCCTGCCCTTCCTCTTTCCTCCCGCGTCAACAGCGGTGACACCGATGGCAAGGGCTCTGTGTTCCGCCTGTGCTGTCTCCCATCCTTTACCCCAGGGTCTAGGGCAGGTGAAGGCTAGCAGAGTGCTCAGCTCTGGACCCTGCCTGGGGTCATGGCAGGCCCTGCTGGGGGACAGGCTGCTGTTTCTCCTTGGGGGCTCCAGGTCTCGGCTTCTTTCCCTGGGGGTCCAGGGTGGGTGCCAGGATCCAGAGCCTCCGGGGGTGCCGTGTGTTCTGAGGAGAGGCCCACGGCCTTCCTTAGATGCCTGGAGGGGTTTGTGGTCCCCTTGGGGTTAAGGATCTGCCTGAGACAGTGGGGAGAGTGCTGGCCCCTCCTCCTCCTGGGAGCCTGTGAACCCTGCTGGGCCCTCAGGCCTCCCTGGACAGAGGGCAACTGTGGCAAAATTTCCCAACAGCTGCCTTGTGCAGGGTCACCGGGGGGTTCTGGAGGTTTCTAGGGGCCTCTCCTTTGGGCTCAGAGGGCTTAAAGGCAGTTTCTGCCTTTGCTGGGCCCTGTGGTCCCTGTGGCCCCTATGGCCATGGCGTTCCTGTTGGTTTCGTGGATGGATGCGCCCAGCCGCCTCGCCTGTCGCTGGCCTTTGTTGAAGGAGCTTAGGTCTCCTTGGGTCAGTTGCACCAGGTCTGGGCCTTGCCGCAGCCGGTGTTTTTTTTTTTTTTTTTTTTTTTTTTTGAGACGGAGTCTCGCTCTGTCGCCCAGGCTGGAGTGCAGTGGCCGGATCTCAGCTCACTGCAAGCTCCGCCTCCCGGGTTCGGGCCATTCTCCTGTCTCAGCCTCCTGAGTAGCTGGGACTACAGGCGCCCGCCACCTCGCCCGGCTAGTTTTTTTGTATTTTTTAGTAGAGACGGGGTTTCACCGTGTTAGCCAGGATGGTCTCGATCTCCTGACCTAGTGATCAACCGCAGCCGGTGTTGATGGCCGGCACCATGCCTGGCCAGGCTGGGCCCCGGTTCCTCCATCCTTGGGAAAGGGTGAGACCCTGTGTGTCCACGGTCCCTGGAGCCCTCACAATGCACTTCAGAGCGGGCGTGGTGGTGGCAGTGGGTACTGTGGGCGATCCAGCGAGGTGGCCTCTGGGGCCTCACCCACCCAGCATCCCTGAATTCTGACCGGCAGTGGAGGCGGAGGGTCGGGAATGGATTCTCAGCCGTGGGCTGTGGGGTGGATGTCGTGCTGCTTGGCAGGGTGGCCTTGGGCCTGTTACTCTCTTCTTTCTCTGCGAGCCTCAGTTTCTGCAGATGTAAGGTGGAGATTACAACAGAACTTTCCAGAGGGCTATGAGGGTCCGTGAGGTCCTGTAAAGCATTCAGCTGTGTGTGCGGTACGTGTGGACACCTGACCCTCGTGGCTGCCGTGTGGGTCAGGTGCGGTGGGTTTCAGGGGCAGTGGTTGGACTCTGGCTTCTCTGCCACTTGCAGCAACGCTGGGCCTCGGTCACCGCAGCTGTGGGTGGAATCGCTGTCCCGCCACCCTCCGAGGATCACCATGCAGTGAAAGCTACCGCGTGGCGACGGAGGAAGGCTTGGGCTCCTCCTGTCCTTGGCTGGGCTGGGCGCTCGCCCCTGTTCTGCAGGCGCCGTTGACTTTCTGCGAACCCCGTTTCTTGAAGGTGACCTTTGGAGCTGGCCGGAGTGGGTGTCGGCCCTCTTGGCTCCTTTGTCTAGATTTTGCTTTTATGAAGGCCGGGGAGGGAGGGCTCGCCGCTGGTAGGAGGATGTGCGGGGCAGGTCCTTTGCCGCCTGAGGACCCCAGAGTTGTCACTAGGGCCTTCTCCTCCATGCTGCCCCTCCACGGCGCTGCCTGACTGTGGGACCGAAGACCAGCTGGGGCCCAGCTGCTGTTGCCTCTGCCCCTGCCACCCGAGCCTCCTACCTTCTTTCCTCCCTTCCTTTCTCCTTCTTCCCTTCCTCTTCAGCCCTCTCCACCCTCCACCCTGCAGCTGTGGGGCCTTTGTGTGACCCCTCCACAACCTGAAGGGACATGGCTGTCAGGCTCCCACCTTTAGAGGCCTGTGGATTTGGGAGGGTGGCGAGAGGAGTCTGTGGGGGAGGTGGGACTCAGGCTGTCTGGTAAGTGCCCACGTCGGACTCAGAGCCTTAGGTCTTGGACCGTGCTGTCCTCTGACAGAATGGGCAGCTGAGTTCGCCTTACTGTGTGCCCAAGGGCCAGGGCCCTTCACTGCTCAGCAAAACCTGCGCCTCATGACCAGGAAGGAGGTGTTCCTGGGCTCACTTTGAAGTCTTTTTGTGAGACATCAGGCTGATGATAATTCTGGGGGTGGGCTTGGGCAAGCTCCATGGATAGAAGCTGCTTGGCTCTTTCTGTTCCCCTTATAAGAAGCTGGAATGCTTTTTATTGTCCAGGCTGGGCCACGTCCACTTTTCTCGTCTACAGTGGCCTCTGAGCTGAAGACTGGCTCAGATTCGCCCCTCCTCTTGCATCTCTGGCCTGTGAATCTTCTCCTCCCTCCAGCCCTGCAGCTCAGCCTGCCCTGCCCTCCCGGGCTCCTTGTGCCCCCATGTCCCTTGTTGGAGCCTAAGGACAGTTGTCCCTGCTGGACTCTATGCCCAATTCAGGCACAGACACCCACGAGGGATGGCCAGGCAGGTTAGGTGCTCGGCTGCCCTTTGGCCGAGCCCTGCGTGGGGCCCAGGGATCAATGCAGATTGATTTTTGCTGACCCCTGGGATGACCTTGGCCAGGTGGCTTAATTCCATCTCCTCCCCAGTGTGCTTATAGACAGAGGTGTATGTACCAGTAAGGGTGCTCTAACCAGTGTCGAGTGTTGGCTTTCACTCCCCACCTCCTCAACCACCACATTTCCAAAATAAACAGAGGCCTGTTTGTGTTCAAAGGACACTCCTGGCTCACAAAGCCCTGCAGCCCCGCGGAGGCACCAGGAGGCCTCACTTCCAAGCAGCACAGCCCCATGGAGCCAACCCGGGCCACCTGTTCCCCCTGGCACCTGAGCAGCCCCCTGCTGATCCCCACCCCTCCCCTGCATCTCCCTTTATCCCCCTCTACCCCTCCCCTGCATCTCCCTTTATCCCCCTCTACCCCTCCCCTGCATCTCCCTTTATCCCCCTCTACCCCTTCCCTGCATCTCCCTTTAATCCCCCTCTACCCCTCCCCTGCATCTCCCCTTTATCCCCCTCTGCCCCTCCCCGGCACCACTGGCCTCTGTTCCCTCATCCCCCACCCTGCCCTTGGGTCCCCTCCACCCCCTACCCTATACTCCCATCCCTCTCCTTCCCCCTCTTCCCCACCCCACCTCTTTCATCCCTTTCCTCTCCCCACAGCCCCTGGCATACCGTCCTTTGTCCCTCTCCTTCATCCTCCCCATCTCCCTTTCCTCTCTCCCTCTGTCTCCATCTCTCCCCCGACTGCCTTGGTCTACTCACCCACTTCCTCTACCCCTCTCCTCCATTCTCACTCCATGCCCTCTATCCCCACCTCTCCCAACCCCATCCCATGCCTCCCCCTCCATCCCTCCCCTCCATCCCCTTCCATCCCTCTCCCTTCATCCCCCTCCATCCCTGCCCTCTATCCCTCTCCCTCCCCTCCCCTCCATCCCTCCCCTCCATCCCCTTCCATCCCTCCCCCTTCATCCCCCTCCATCCCTCCCCCTCCTTCTCCCTCCATTCCTCCCCTCCATTCCTATCCCTCCCTCCCCTCCCTCCCCTCCCTCCCTCCCCTGCATCCCTTCCCTCCATGCCTCTCCTTCCATCCCTCTCCATCCCTCCGCCTCCATGCCTCTCCTCCATGCCTCCCCTCCATCCCTCCTCTTCATCCCTCCCCCTCCATCCCCCCTCCATCCCTCCCTTTCATCCCTCCCCTTCATCCCTCCGCCTCCATCCCTCCCCTTCTATTCCTCCCCTCTCTCTCTCCCCCTCTATCCCCCCATCCCTCACCCTCCATCCCTTCCCTTCATCCCTCCCAACCATCCTCCCCCCATCCTCCCCCCAATCCCTCCTGCTGGGAGTTGGTGGGGGAGGGAGGGAGGAGAAGCTGGAGCTGGAGACTGTGTTCCCAAGGGTGGCATGAGTGCCGGGCCCTGTTAGCCCCCTGCACCCTTGTCCCCCGTGCCTCTGCTTACTGAGCACCTTGAGGAGGGTTCCGGTGCTTCCTTGCAAGAGCTTTGGAGAGAAAATCCTCTTTGCCTTTTTTACTTTTTTCACTCCTCTACCTTATTTCATTTAACTTCCTCATTTCAGACCAGAAAATGCCCAGATAGATATTAGAAGACCTTAAAGTATTTTTGTTCATCAGGTGTGAAAGGTGCAGGTCCTTGCCAGTTTGCAGGGATGGGTGGCTGGCAGTGAGGTAGCAAGAGAGATGCTCCTCCATAGTGCCCACGTCCCAGGCAGTGCCATCGTCCCCACAAGCAGCTCAGGCATGCTGAATATCTCACTCTGCCGTCACCAGCGTGCGGCTTCCACCTCGTGCTTCAAGGTAGCTGCTGAGCTCCTGCCATCTTGTCCACGTTCCATGCAGCAGGAAAGAAGCAGGAGGGCTCTGTGCCCTGCGGACATGCCAGGCTGGCGTGATACATGCCGCCCGTGCCCTGGCTGCCACTCCTGCCTGGGGATCTGCCTCAGCCCCTGCGGGTCACCCTCCCACACCCTGGCACCACAGCCTCCCAGATTGTGCCCGAATCCTGTTAGTTTCTAGCTAATTTTCCCAGCCAGGATGACGGGTCCTTCCACTGCAGGGACAGTAATTTGTGGGGTCATCCCAGGAGTGGCCCTGCGGGGTCATGTATTATTCATGGGAAACACTAGTATTCCAGCCTGGAGTTCTTTCTTCGTGGAAGCCGTGGAGTCGTCAGCCTTGTATCGATATTAACAGTTGAAACATGAGTAAAACACCGTCACGTCGGGAAAGTCTGATTAGGTTTAACAGGGGACAGAGAAGAAAGAAATTTTTTTTTTTTTTTTTTTGTAAATGAAATGTCTAACGAACAAACAGCTGAGCCTCGTTGGGTGCCCTGGGGAGTTTCGTCGGATTTCATGACGCACTCGGTCGCCGCAGAAGCAGGTGCCGATGGGCCGGCTAGCTTGATGCGTTTGTGCGGTTGCAGTGTGGGACTGGGGTGGTCCTGGCTGTGGGACTGTGGGCTGCCCGCACCTGTCCCAAGGAAAGCTGTGTGCTCCCCCAGGCCCTGGACCCAGTGCCTTTCCCTCCCAAGCATCCCTCAGTCTTTCCAGTGGTGTCAGGGTGGCCCTGGGGAGAGAAGGGAACCAAGGGCCACAGATCACCGTGCCCGTAGCCACCTTCACCCACCCCCTTGACTCCTAGGCTCTTAGGAGGTGTCACGCCAGTCTAGAAAGCCGGCAGCTAGCACCCAGAGTGGGCGTGCTCTCTCCCACACAGGCGCAGGCACGTTCTAGGCTCGTGCCCCTGAGCCCCACTCTTCAGCACTCCCTGTAAGAGAAACTCTGTGATGACTCTAATTTCCTGGACGAGGAACCCAGGCCAAGACATGGGAGTGGGGAGGCTTGTCTGGGGTCCCCCGACATCCGACCCCCTAGCCTGTGGTTTGTTGGGCCTCGGTTTCCCACCCGGAGGGCAGAAGAGCAGGTGTCACTGAGACCCCTTTCAGCGCAGCTCCAGATCCCTGCTGGGCCTGCTTCAGGCCGCCCTGATCTCAGCAAAGAGCTCCTCAGAGGTGAGGCTTCCCTGGGACGTGGTGTCCCAGCCCCCCCCCGGCAGGGGCACTTCATTTCAATGCTGTTCGTGTCGTCTCCTTGTGAATGATGGGCCGTCCGCCAGGGCCCGGCGTCCTGTAATTGGGGTAAGTGTCACTTTTGTTTTCTGCGGTGGGGGAAATGAAATTGTGTGTGCATACAATTAATCTTGCTAATGGCAGCCTCCCTGGATCTGGAAATTAAATGTTAAGTATCTTGAAGCCAGCCGCTGGGATGACGCCCTTTGGAACAGATCAGTCGGCTCAGGCTCGTGATACTAATTGGGGTGGAGTCTGGTGTTTGTCTAGCTCTGACCCTGTTTGGGGGACGTGGGTCTCATCGTGTCCACGGTGAGGCTGAGACTTGGAGGTGTGGAAAATGGAAAAGCCCTTCCCAGAGCTGCGTCCGTCTGTCCGTCTGTCCGTCTGTCCTTGAGAGTCACGTGGCTCCTGGACACAGTGGTTTCTATGGAAACGGCCCCATGACCCGGGGCCGGTGGTGTAGGGACGGACATGTCTGGGCCCGCCTGGCCCTGTTTGGCCTCCGGTTTGAAAGAACCGGCGGCCCGGAAGGTCCAGGTGTGCGTGGCCCCCACACGCAGTTGCTGCTTTGTTTTGTTTTATTGACTGTGGTAAAACACACAGAACATAATATGTAGCTTCTTAACCATTTTCCAGGGCACAGGTCGGTGGCTCTGAACACAGTCACGTTGCCGTGCAGCCGTCACCACCGTCCATCTCCAAAACTGCTCCGTCCGCCCAGGCGGACACTCTGCCCCCGTTCAGCGCTCAGCCCGCCTCCCCTGGCCCCTGGCTCCCCACTTCTCCTTGCTGTCTGCATGAGTCTGCCGGCTCCAGCGGCCTCGTGTAAGGGAGTCCTGCAGGGACCTCCTTTGGGGAATCCCGTGGTATTTGTCCTTTGTGACTGACTTATTTCCCTTCGCACAAGGCCCTCAAGGCTCATCCAAGGGGTGCTCCTGGGCAGGGTCTGCCCCTTCAGCCTGAGCTCAGGCTTGGGAACTGGGGGTTCCCGGTGGGAAGCAGCAAGGAGTGGCTGCCTCCCGTGGACGCTGCGTTGCTCTGCGTGGAGGACGGTCGCTGTGAACGCACCTCGTCTTTCCTTCGGGGCTGGTGGTGAGGAGGCTGGCCATGCGGGATCCTTACCTTCCATCTCTCTGCATCCGGAGGCCTGTCCTGGGCAGGTGGGGAGCTGGAAGTCCCCGGGAGAAGTGGAGGCAGCCGGGGCCACAGGAGAGCCCTGGGCCGGTCCAGCTCTGTCACCTCCACCTGCAGTGTGGCCTTGGGCAGTGATTTCCCTCCTCGGGCCATAGTTCCCTCATCTTGCAATGGGGGCTCATCCCACCCACCCCCGGTTCTCCTGGGGATGTAATGGGCACTGAAGATGAGAAGCCCTGAAAATGCAGAAGCAGACCCTGGGTGGGGAGCGTGGGATGGGAGGCAGAGGCAGGGACAGGGGCAGGGGTGGCTCCTGGCCTCGCCGATCGCGGTGTCTGGCTGGCCATCAGCCCTCTGGTCTGTGTCCTGGCTGCTGTGATCTCATCCCTCAGCCTCTGATGTCCCTGGGGTGCTGGGGTCGGGGAGGGTCTCTCCTGGGGGTAAGTGGAGTCCGTGGTGTCTCCAGGGAGGCGTGTGGGGAATGTGTGTGTGACTGTGGTGATGGCTGCGCAGTATGAGTGCTGTTCGGTGCTGCTGACTTGTGCGGTTTGAAAATGGTTAAGAAGTTACATTTTGTGGGGTGGGGTAGGGGGGTGGGGCGGGATCCACATGGCCCTGGGGCTGCCCTTGCTGTTTTTAGAGTTAGGGCAGGATCTTAGGCCCTGTGAATTCCCCGGGGCCAGATGTCCACGCCTCTGAAAATCCAGCTTCTGGGGCATCCCTGGAGTGGCAGGTGGGTGGGCTTGGAGCAGCTGTGTTCAGTCTTGTTTCCCATCCAAGGGGGTCTGGGGGCCTCACTGCCCCTTCCCCCACCCCCATCCTGGGGTAGTTTTATGCTTCAAGGCAATTAGTTTCCATGGCGAGTCAGGAGGTCCGTGGGTGTGAACAGGCCCTTCCTGCTGAGTGGGCTGCGGATGGCCCCTGCCCCACCCTGCCCCAAAGGAAGTGCGACTTCTGCGTGGGGCCTGCTGCCTGGGCCCTCCTCTGAGTTGGGCTGAGCCCCAGGGAACCCCTCTGGGAACCACCAAGGCGGAGGGAGAACAGGAGGGCGGGGGCTGGGGAGGGGGGCTTGGCACCTGCCTTGTCTGGCTTCCCTCCCCTGTGTGATTGGGAAAGTCCTGCCTGAAGGGCAGCCTCAGCCCCTGGGCCTCCCGGGCATCTTGGAAGAGTGGAGTACACCTTTTCCTGCCCACCTGCCCCAGGCCGGGTCGCTGCGCGCCGTGAGCCCGGCAGAGCCCTGGAGTACGGATATGAACACAGGCTTTTGCGCTGGCAGAATTCGCCTGCTCTGCTGGTCACAGAGCTCTGGCCCTCGGTGTGCAGCCACGGGGGTTCTGGACGTGGGTGTTGCCAGCAGAAGAGGAAGGTCTCGGCGGGGTAAATAATGTGTGCAGGTGCCCTGTGGAGCGGGGCCGAGTGGGCTCAGTGCTGTCTCTGGGCCTGTCTTGTTTTCTTGTCTCCAGTAGGAGATTGGGGATTTGCATCCCCCAGACACAGGAGCAAGCACGCGGGCCTCACCGACTCCGACACGGGGCCTGAGCTCAGGTGTGTGGTGGCCTCAAGTCTGGGGCTTCTCCATGTCTGGGACGAGGTTAGAGATGGACCCTGGCCAGAGCTCAGACTGGTGTCTGACAGACGTGGGTTTGAGTCCTTGGAGCTGGGCAACCTTCAGCAGGTTACGTAGCCTTTCTGAATTATAATGGACCTCCCTGTGGCAGGGTTAGGCACGGGGCAGGCTCTGAGACTCCTCCTTCAGGATGGAGGCTTTGTGACCGCTGCTCAGATGCCTCTAGGCTGAGGCCAGCATCAGACAAGGCCCAGCCCTCATGTGCTGATCTCGCGGAGTTTCTTGCACGTGACGGAGGCTTCCCACCTGCAGGAAGCTTTGGGGTTGCCTGGGACCCTAGGCCCCACATGGGTGCTCCTTCCTGTCTTTCCCTTCCCGCCTGCGTCAGCCCCTTCACCCCTGGTTTCTGAGCTGCATTCCAGCCTCCCAGGGTGTCTCTGGGCCCGGCTGGGCCTTCCCGCCCCCCCACCTGTCAGTACGGAGATGGGACCAGATCAGTCTCCTCCACGTGCTTCTCTCTCTGGGATTTGTAACAAGTTTAAACTTGGTTGTCTAGCACAGTCCCCTTAATCGTGGCTGTGTAGGTAGCTGAGAACTTTGGTTCTCAGGAACACCTGAGTTTGGTTGTCACCAAATGGGCCTGTGGTTCCTTCCAGCCCAAGGGTAAGTGGGTGAGTGCTTTGTGAAGGCTTTGTGCCGGCACCGTGGTGGGTTTGCGAGGTCAGGGACATGGCATGGAGCGTGTGCCCACCTCCACCTTGGGGCAGCTGAGCATCACCAGGTGAGGCCAGATGCAGAGTCCAGTCGTTTCAGAGCTGTTAGATGGAAATTCGAGGCGGGGGCCCCGCAGAACACCATGCCTTGGGAGGGGTCCACCCTGGGGTCACATCTCACCTGCAGCCTGAGCACGTTGCTTGTGTAAAATCTGAATGACAACTGCACGCTCCTGGCAGTGCACAATTATTAATAAATACGGCACTTGCGGAGTCCACAGCGGCAGGCCGTCGGGAAGTACTGGCCGCCGCTGTGCCCTTGGAGCAAGACTTGTTTTGGAATGAGAGGGCTCTGAGAAACACAAGTCGCTGGGTCGTGTTTGCTCATCGATGGGGCAGGGATGCCTGAGCACACCAACCTTGAACTTGTGGGGAAGAAGCAGAGGCAGACAGTGTGGCTGGGCAGGGCAGGAGCTCCCACTGCAGCTGGACGTGGACCAAGTAGACAGCCGCGGGGGCTGCATGCGTGCCCCTCGCTGGGCCGCCCTTGGTTGAGTAGGCTCAGAGGTTCACAAGAATCAATTGCAGGACACTGTGGAGCAGATGAAGTCACTGGTTCAGAGACGATTCGTGCATTTTGATGAATATTGGCTGTGCTTTCCAGTCTGCTGGAGAGAACCCTCCGGAAGGGCCCAACTTACCTAGGCTCTGTCTGTCACTGTGGCTGGCTCAGATGGGGTCGTCCGCCTGGAAGTGGAGCCTGTGGAATTATCTTTGGAGTCTTTGGAATGATCTAGGCTGCGCCTGTCACTGTGGCTGGCTCAGGTGGGGTCATCAGGCTAGAAGTGGGGCTGAGGGTGTGAGTTGTGGACAGTGCTGCGCCCCTCTGGCTGAGTGGGAGGGGATGCTGGTGTGCACCTGCGGTCCGTGATAGCGCTGCCTGCCCAGTGGTCCTTCCTTCCCTGGGTGTGTGGTTCTGCTCCATACCAGCATTCTCATGGAGCCATCAAGCTTATCCGTGTGTTTTGAGTGAATAAAGCTAATTAAAAGTCTTTGGAGTTAAAACATGTTTAAAGCCAGAGGGTTTTTTGTTTGTTTGTTTTTTTGTTTTTGAGACAGAGTCTCACTCTGTCGCCCAGGCTGGAGTGCAGTGGCCGGATCTCGGCTCACTGCAAGCTCTGCCTCCTGGGTTTACGCCATTCTCCTGCCTCAGCCTCCCGAGTAGCTGGGACTACAGGCGCCCACCACCTCGCCCGGCTAGTTTTTTGTATTTTTTTTAGTAGAGACGGGGTTTCACCATGTTAGCTAGGATGGTCTTGATCTCCTGACCTTGTGATCAGCCTGTCTCGGCCTCCCAAAGTGCTGGGATTACAGGCTTGAGCCACCGCACCCGGCCTTTTGCAAACTTCTTATTGAAGCATCTTACGCATATAGAAAAAGGCAGCTGTGCTACGCGGACAGCTTGGTGATGTTCCATAAAGTAACAACCCAGGAACCAGCCTGGGTGGAGAGGCTGGCCTGGGTGGGCCAGCATCTGTTGAGTGCTTACGGGGTTCCCACCACGCCCCCCAGGCTGGCACCCGCCTCCCTCATCAATGGACAAAGTGTGGTGGGAGTTGAGAAGGGCAGCCGGCCCACTGCAGTGTGCACCCAAGTGCCTAAGGAAGCACTGCTTTGATGAGCGCCCTTTGAGTTGTACTTTGGAGAAGACTGGGGTCCAGCTGGGAGGCAGGGCAAGGGCATCCCGGTGGAGGGAGCAGCGCTGGCACCAGCATAGGAACGAGAGGCAGGGCGAGTGGTGGTGGTGGGTAATTAATGATCACGTGTTCATTTGGTGTGCTCCCGTGTTGCTTATCTAGGCGGCTTCATTGCATGTGTGTGCGTGGGGTTTGGTTACCATTTATTCTGGATTCCCTCTCTTTGCTCATGAGTTGCTAGAATCAATTTTTTTTGTTGTAGTTGTTGAGACAGTCTCGCTCTCTTGTCAGGCTGGAATGCAGTGGCGCAATCTCGGCTCACTGCAGCCTCTGCTTCACTGCAATCTCCGCCTCCTGGGTTCAGGCGATTCCCCTGCCTCAGCCTCCCAAGTAGCTGGGACTACAGGTGCGCGCCGCCATGCCCGGCTGATTTTTTGTATTTTAGTAGAGACGGGGTTTCACCATGTTGGTCAGGATGGTCTTGATCTCCTGACCTCATGATCTGCCCACCTCAGCTTCCCAAAGTGCTGGGATTACAGGTGTGAGCCACCACACCTGGCCTACTGGAATCAATTTAAGCAAAGTTGCTAGTCACCTGTGGACCTCAAGTGAGAGTTTTGGGGTATACTAGAGCCTCACAGTGGCACTGGATCCTGGGGAGGCTTCTCATCTGCTGCTTTGGATAGTGAGCTCCCTGTCACAGGAGGCGTGCAGGAAGCTGCTGGTGGCATTGCACGGGTGACCGGAAGCCTCCCCAGGTCCAGTGCCTGGGGGCTTGCTCCGGCCGAGCCGAAACCTGCCTGCTGCTGGGCCTCCTGCCTGCCGTGGCTGGGGATGACTTGGGAGTCTGCAGGGTGAGTGGTTGTTCTATCCCCTCATTGTTTCAACACGTTCCGATGAATTTTGAAGTGCCTGAGCTTCTGCAGCAGGTCAGCAGCTGACTCGGCTCTGTTCCTCTCCCCGGTCCCGACTGCCCCCTGTGGCCCCACATTCACCTGGCACACCCCGACGGGGAGGCTGTCTCAGCGGATGGGTCTCCGCGCCTTCGCTCCTCTGTGGGTCCACCATTTGTGCAGAGAATCGTTGTCAATTACCAGGGCTCTTCGCATGATTAGGGGAACGTAAAATGAGCAAATGATGAAGGGCTCATCTGCTCCAGGAGTGGTGTGTGGGGAAATCCGAGCCTTTTGCAGGCTCAGGGACTTGACTTTCCATGCCAATTAGGAGGGAAGGATCCAGAGAGAGCAGCGGGGGGTGGGGGCACAGGGATGGAGCCTGGGGAGGTTGTTCCCTGGGAAAGCGGGCCATTAGGGGGCCAAGCCTGGTATGGGGTGGGTGTGGGGCTCACATCCCGAACCCGGGGTGCCAGGGCCCTCTGGGGAAGGTGGAACCGCTGTCCC
This sequence comes from Macaca thibetana thibetana, assembly GCF_024542745.1. NCBI lineage: Eukaryota > Metazoa > Chordata > Mammalia > Primates > Cercopithecidae > Macaca > Macaca thibetana. The sequence goes on along the minus strand of NC_065592.1, from coordinate 640,043 downwards.
TGCAGTCACAGCACACCATCCCTGACTTCTTGGCATGGCAGAGTCCCTCTTGTCCTCCTGGGCCTCTCAGCTGTCACCCCCCACTCCCCAGGGGTCCTGTCTCAGTGGCTGGCTGCCTCTGCCGCAGGGGTTCAGGGGCCCCGGGAGTCACCTTAGGGCATCTGTATCCCTAAGCCTCTCTGCTTTGAAGGGCTGAGCACTGCATTTGCGACATCTGTCCTTGTTCTGGCGTCCACGATCTGCCATATCAAAGTATCACAGGCCTGGTGCCGCAAAACAAGGGGGATTTATTCTGCCCTCTCCTGGAGGCCAGAATTCCAACCTCAGGGTGTTGTCGGCAGGGCCATGCTCCTTCCAGAGGTCCCGGGGGCAGCATCTGACTTCACATGGCCTCCCCTTTCTCCCCATGTCTTTTCTCTTCTTTCAAGGGCCCTGTCACAGTGGATTGAGGGCCCCCCTTACTCCAGGGTGACCTCATCTTCACTCATTACATCCGCAGTGATCGTATTTCCAAAGAAGTTGGCATTCTGAGGTTCCGGGAAGGACATGAACCATAGGGGATGCTATCCAGCCCCGTACAGATGTCGGTTGGCTGTGACGGCAGCAGGTTCAGGCCAGGCACAGCGGGGCCGCCCCTTTGGGGCTGTGAAGGCTGAGCAGACAGGGTCTGTGCCCGTGGGGGCCTGCGTGCTTCACCTCCTTCATTGCAGGGTTCAGTCTGGACCCAGCGTGTTCTTTGCCTTGCTTTCTGTTTATTGACAGTCTGCTTCCTGCCCTGAAATCTCCAAGAGCTCTGCAGGGCATGGCTGGGCCTATCTGTCCACTGTGTCCCGTACAGCCTGGGGCCAGCCACACAGCTGTCTGGGACGGCTGCCTCTTGCCTCTCTTGTTTTTGGCACCGTATCTTTTGGGGGAGGAGCCCTCTGGAGAGCCAGTGGAGACTAGGTTGAAACCTTGATGCCCTCCTTTGTAGCCCCGCACACCCCCTGGGCACCTGCCAAGCAGGAGGTGTCATGCTGGGATCCTGTGCCAGGCGCCCTGGCAGGTTCTCAGCACATACTTGCGGCGTGTCTGATCTGCGCCCTCCCCGGTATTGCCGTGATGCCAGCTGGGGTCACTGAACTCTTCCGCCCCCACATGCTTCCAGAGTAGTATGAAGGACGGAATTGGTTTTGATAGGACATTAAATAATTAATTTCTGTCTGGGCTGAAAATACAGAATATTAAATTATACATTTGGTATCAGACACATGAGAGAGCCTCTCAGAGCTCCCGACCACTTGTAGGCCACCCTCGAGGACGTCTGGGACCTCGGCGGTTTCCAGTGGCTGGCTTGCTAGGCCCAGCCTGGATCTCAGCCCTTTCTCTGCACCTTCCCCCTTCCTCATATTCCCGGCTGTGGGCTGGGGAGGCTGCAGGATGCTGTTCAGGGGCCCGGGGCCTTGTCCGTTTTCCTTGTGTCCACCTGCTGCCTCTGCTGGAGGCTGGAGCTGCCTAGGAATCCGTCAGAGCTCGGCTTGGAGCCTCCTTTGCAGCCTTCGTGCAGGGCCTCCCCTCCCGTCACCCAGGCCCTGTGATGGGATGCAGGAGATCTGGGCAGCTCCTCCTTCTCAGTCCTGTTCACAAGCCCCGTCTCATGGGGAGGAAACTTGCGGGGCAACCCCAGACACATTCCAGAGGGCCTTGTCCCACGTCTGCGCTCTGCTCTCTGCGGATAGCATCGTGCCTGAGGGGAGGCCACATCTCTCTGTGTCTAGAGCCCATGGCTCCAAGGAAGCTTTTCTGGGGACAAGTCCTCTGGGCTGTGGGGTGGGAAGCCCAGCAGCCTGAGCGATAGTCCTAGCTCCGCCACCCCAGACCCTGTGCCTGCAGGGCCTGTCTCCCTGCCCAGCCACTCTGGGACATGGGTGAGCCGTGGCTCCCAGCCCTGGGCTGCTGGCCCCTCGCTGGGACCTGCCCCTGTGGAGAGTGGGGTGTTGCTGCCCCTGGGAGCACCTGACAGTGGCGGGGTGTGCTGTAGGCACCGAAGGCGACACCTAGGCTTGTGCCCAGGGATCCTCGTGCGCCTCACCTGCCTCCATCCTGAGCCACGGCCAGTGTCCTGGAGGGCCGACCGCAGAAGCTGACCTGCTGCCCACCTGACCCGCCAAAGGGGCAGCCCCCACTTTACCTAGATATTTGAGAGCAGTTTGAGACTCAGCAAAATTGAGGAGCTAGTGCAGAAGAAGATTGTATTCCACACCCGGGTCCCCATCCACACCTTACAGTAGTTAGTGCTTTGGTTCCAATGAATGAATCAGTGTGGACCAGTTGTCGCTAACTGAAGTGACTCTGGCTTCCTCAGTTTCCCCCTTATGTCCTCGGTCCCAAGACTCATCAGGGACCGCACATCACATTCACCTGGCCATCTCTTGGTCTCCTGGGCGGTGGCATTGGCACTGCCCTCCCGCACCCACCCCTTCTTTATATACAAGATTTCTGCTGGAGAAGCTGTCCCTTCGCTTTGTATAAAAGGCATCTTTTATAAAACCATTGGTCAGATCCAGCCTTATCTGACCTGGGAGTTCCCCATGGCTGCCCGTAAGGCCATTGTCCTTCCATGCCCTCCTTTATCATCTCATGAGTCCCTGAGCCTGGCTGACAGGTCCCTCACCGCCTGCCTGGTTCAGTGGCTCCCTCTCAGCTCAGCTGCTTCCTGCCCACTCTCCCTCCCTATGCTGCCTGCTGGCTTCTTTCTCCAGTGGGGCACACAGAGCTTCTTGGGGACACACCTTGTACCCTGGTGTCCGGGGCTGCTCGTGAGTGCCAGGTGGGCAAGGGGCTGGTGGAAGGATGCCTGGCCCTTTTTCCTGCAGACAGCGCAGATGGGTCTAGGTGGGTCCTTCCTTGGCCTGTCTTCCCCACCCAGCGTCTCTTTTTTCTCCTCCACTTCCAGATGGCCTTGTTCTTATCTGTGTCCTCACCCTCGTGGTCTTAGATAATCTATTCTGGGAAACGTGCATTTTTGAATCCTACCCTTAGACAGGAAAAGAAAAATCCACAAAGTGGCTGTTTTGGGAAGTCCCTTGATGGGCCAGGATTAAGCAGTCATCAAGGTAAAACCGCTTGGAAGCAAATCTGGACGCCGGAGCTTCGTCTGCGGCCGGTTTCCATCTGTTTCCATAAACACAAAGCATAGGGGAGGAAAAATCACTTTAGACCTTTTTCCTACAGGGGCTCGTATTGCACAGATCGGACTTGCAGCTCGCGAGGCGACAGGGATTCTCGGATCGGTTCTGCTTTGGAAAGGAGAGCAGGTTCTCGGTTCATCTGAGCCAGCAATGCTGTTTGTCCTGGTGTGTGCGGCTTGTTGCTTAGATTTGCATTTGGCAGAGGACTCAGATGTGCACTTGGTTGCCCTGTGGGTCTGTAATGTCAGGTACTCAAGGCCGTGGCAGTGCCCTGGGGCCACCTACTGATCGATGCGTTCTTACAGGAGGCTTGCCCGCGTATATGGTGAGCCTCTGACACACACTTGTCCATCACCCAGCTAACCCCTGCTCATTCGCAGGCCTCAGGGTGACAGCACCTCCTCCAGGGGGCCCTCTCTGATTCCTGGGCAGCTCCTGCCCCTTGCTCTGCTTGGTTAGGGGCCCTGCTGGACTCCGTGCTTCCCAGCTGCTCTGTTCTTTACCCTGCGGCGTTGATCACACCCTCCTGGTTCCTTGGAGCTCCAGAGGTCACCCTAGCACAGTGCTTGGGACGCAGCAGCTGCTCAAAGTGGGTTGCACACCTGAGTGAGGAAGCAAGAGCCCCTAAGGGTCCTCGTTACAGAGGAGGGCCTGGGACGCAGAGAGCTCCGGCGCTGCTGCGAGTCTGCAGCGGAGACAGGGTCCAGAGCCAGGTTCAGCAGCACAAGCCTGGCCCGGTCCCCTCTGGAAGGCTGTGTCACAGGACGCCTGGGATGGGGGCAGATGATGCCTGGGGAATGGGGGAACCCTGAGTAGACACCTCCTTGCTCCTGCCCCGCCATGCTCCTCCTCCATGGAGTCAAAGGCTGGATTTGTGGATCTCTCGAATGGGGCAACCTGCCCCTGGGGAAAGGGTGTCTGCCCTCATGGAGGAGCCCTGCATATGTGCAAGGAAGGCCAGGCTGCCTGGGCCGAAGGTGCTTCCACACCCAGTGCTCAGCCACTGTCCCTGGCCTCTGCCCCCACTGCCCACAGCTCTGCACACCCATTGGAAACCTGCTAGCTGGATGGGGACCCCCTGGTGTGGGTGGCGGGGAGGTGGCCGCTGCTTGGGGGATCCCCCTGCGGTGGTGACTTCCTGGGAATCCTCCTCCTGAGACGGGCGGCAGGTGAGGTCAGCAGGGATGGCCTCTCTAAGGTTGAGCTCTGTCCTGTGACAGACGTGCACAGAGGACTTGGCAGTGGCGGAGGTGGGGGCTTGCATCTGCAGGAGGGGTAGCAGTGATGATGGTGACGGCAGCCGAGCAGCCGTGGGCGGTGTGTTGTCTCCCAAGAGTCTGCCTCGCTTACCATGGGCCCCCTGGCTGGCGATGGATGGGGAGCTGCATCGGCCAGACTCTGAACAATCTTTTTTTTTTTCTTTTTTGAGACGGAGTCTTGCTCAGTTGCCTAGGCTGGAGTACAGTGTCGCGATCTCGGCTCACTGCCAGCTCTGCCTCCCGGGTTCACACCATTCTCCTGCCTCAGCGTCCCGAGTAGCTGGGACTACAGGCGCCGACCACTACACCCCGCTAATTTTTTTTTTTGTATTTTTAGTAGAGACGGGGTTTCACCATGTTAGCCAGGATGGTCTCGATCTCCTGACCTCGTGATCCGCCCGTCTCAGCCTCCCAAAGTGCTGGGATTACAGGCGTGAGCCACCGCGCCCGGCCGACTCTGAACAATCTTAGTGCTCAGTTTGGTCAGATCCTTTCAGAAGCACCCACCCAGCCTCGATCGTGCTTGGATAGCAGTTGGCTCTGTAGTGCGTGTGGTTTGCCCGAGGCCTTCCTTGTGTGGCTCCTATGGCCGTGGTGGTGCCAGCAACCTGTCCCTGGCCCCTGAGCCTCCTCTGGCTGCCACATGTCAGCGGAGGTGCCCACCCTGTGGTACACCTGGAGCATCCGTGAGACGTAGGCCGGTGGAGAGTGCTGAGCTCAGCCCTAAGCTAAGAGACTGGTCAAAGAGGCCTTTGTCTGCTGAGCCTAAGGGCCTGGGTGGGCCCCACACCCTCCTTTGCCATCAGACAGCCTAGGGAAGAAATACTGGGGGGTGCTGGGGGGCCAAGTGCTTTCCCAGGCCCTCCCAGGCACTCCTGCGGGAGTTCAGAGCAGGAGCAGGTGTGGAGTTGACGTCGCAGAGGAGATTCACGCACCTCTGTGTCCCGTGTTACGCTTGCACTTAATAACCGTGTTACTAAGTCATCGTTTCAGAGATAAGGGTAGATATTGGAAAGTTATTGCCGTAGTCTTGAGATACAGTTGTTGATCCCCTTCCCATTAAAATGGCCATTAATTAAGGAGGCCGGTGAAGCCACTGGAAACTCATCAACCCCTCCAGGTGATGGCTGCTGTCACCTGTCCCCATTAGCAGACTGGGAACGTGCAGTGGATGACCAGGCAATGAGAGAGGCGTTCTGGGGCGAGGCTCAGTCGGGAGGCTGAGGCCGTTCCTTCTGGGTGCTTTCCCTTTAAGAGCACAAGGCACTGCTTTCTCCTATGCAGCATCAGACCATCAAGCTGATGTGTGCAGGTGACCACTCTGACCCTCAGTTTCATCATCTGACAAGGGGCATAGTAACACTGACTTCACTGGGTGGCTGAGGATTCATGGAGGCAGTGGGGTAACTTCTGAGCCCAGAGCCGAATGCGTCACCCAGAACACGAGCGTTGGCTGTTCCAAGAAGGTTCCTGGCAGTGTGAGGCCCCCACCCTGCTTGTGGGCAGTGGCTGATTTTAGGCTTGTCCGCCTGGCCTGTGGATAGCTGTGTTTGGGGTGTGGGTCCCAGCTTTGTGGGCTGTGTCGTGGCATCGTTGTGCAGAGTGTGGAGGGTGCCAGTTACCTGCTGGGAAGAAAAGCTGCTGGCAACCGTTTGAGGGCAGAGGGAGCCTCTCCTCGTACAGCCAGGGCATCCCGGGGCCAGAGGAAGGTGGCAGAAGGGGGTCTAGCAGGCCGGGCAGGGGTTCTGTGGGAAGCAGAAACGGGGTGGCGGTGGCTCAGATAACCACATACCTCTCAGCCTCCCCTTTCCCCAGGTGGGTGGGGAGGGAGACTCGGGGCAGGCAGCAACTTGCTCAAGGCCGCACCAAGGGTTGAAGCTCAGCCTGGCCCAGACGCCAGCCCTGGCATCTCCTGCCCCTCCCTCCATAGCTGGCCACTGTGCATCCAGACCCAGGGGGCCAGCCTCCCCCATTGTCCCCCTTCTTCAGGCCAGCTCTTTCTGTGTCTCCTGGCAGAAAGGACAGAGGTGGTTTCTCTCTTCCCTGCGTCATCCCTGCACCCAGGCGGCTTTGATCAGCCTCTTAAACAGTTCTGGCTGTGTCCTCTCTGGCTGTGGCCATCCCTGTGGCCTCCTGCCCGGGCCCTCCCGCCATCGTCTTGCATCTGGCCTGGTCAGAAGACTCCTTGGGGCTGCCCCCCTCCCACAGTTCTGCCCTCCCTCCACCCGGTCTCCTCTTTGCAGCTGGAACCATCTCTCAAACACCAGCCTGACCCTGTACTCCCACTGCCCTAGGTGAGGCCAGCTCCTTGCCCCTGTATCCGACAGGCCTCTGCTCTCCGGTCCCCTGTGTGTGCCACAGCCGCTGTCCGGGCCTGTGTGTGGGCCCTCCCCCTGCATGTTCTCCTTGCTTTGGCTGACTGGCTGCTCTCCCTCAGTCCCAGCGGGCCTGCCTTCCTTAGGGGAACTGTCTTTGCTCCACACCCACCCTGTCCCTTGTCGCCCTAGCACTCTTGTCTGCACAGCACCTCTGCTGGCTGCGGTCAGTGGTGCTGGGTGTGGGGTAGGAGTGGGAGCAGGGCGTGCCTGAATAGGGCCATCCCAGGGGAGACGTGTGCTCCTTTCCAATATTGTATTAGTCAGGGTTCTCCAGAGCAGCAGAGCCAATAGCATATGGATAGATAGGAAGATTTAATACCAGGGACTGGCTCATACGATCCGGAGGGCTGAGAAGTCCTGAAATCAGCTGCTGTGAAGCTGCAGGTCAGGAAGGCTGGTGGTGTAGCTCCAGTCCTGATCCGAAGGCCCGAGACCCGAGGGCCCCGTTGGCCTGAGTCCCAGTCTGAGCCCAAAGGCCTGAGAACCAGGAGCACTGATGTCTGAGGGCAGGAGGTGATGGCTGTATCCGTTGGGCAGTGAGTGAATGTGCCCTTCCTCTGCCATTTTGCCCTGTTTGGGCCCCGGCAGTCGGGTGAGGCCCGAGGGTTCGGGAGGCGTCTGCTATACTTGGCTACTGAGTCAGGTGCTGGTCTCTTCTAGAATCACTGCCCAGCCACTCTGGAGATAATATCCTACCTGCCCTCTGGGCACCCCTTAGCCCGGGCAAGATGGCGCCATGGCATTCGCCATCATAAACGTCAATTCATTTTATAGCCTCTTGTACTAGAGGGGACTAGAGCTGGGACCTCGTGTGTCTTCCTGTGATGTTTCGCTCCTGGCGCAGGGTGGTTGGGAGCTGAGCTTTTGAAGGGACTGGCAGGGTCAGCCCGGCCGTGCCCTGCAGTGCCGGGCAGTCTGTGCCTTGAAGGGGATTGCCTGTTTCTGTGCTACTTTATCATAGGCCTGGGCCTCCTCCAGGCGACCCTCACTTCGAGCTGCCCAGACGAGGACTCTGGGTTGCCCAGAGCCTGCCTTATGTCTGTGGGGCCCCCTCTGCCTGCTCAGGGCCTGCTCTCTGCGTGATGAGTTCCTTAGTGGGCAGAAGGGCGGCCCATTCTGATCAGCTATGGATAGAACCCAGGGCTGTGGCGCTGGGCTGTGTGGTGGGGGCAGTTGGCTCTGCGAAGCCAGGCCAGGCAGTGGCTGGGGCCTGGGTCTGGCCTTGGCACAGTGGGTTCAGCACTCGGCTCTGGCCCTGTGAACCCGGGTTCCTAACCCACCCTGAGTGACCTCCTGAGCCCTGGCTTGCACACACGTGACCCCGGCACCGTGAGAGTTCAGAGCTTGCTGGCTGTGAAAGAAATGCAGGTGATCCCGTGAAGCGCTCAGCCTGGGGATCTGCAGCGGGAGGGCCTGTGATTCTGTTTTTATGGTGACTGTCCTCATTCCCACCCTGGTTCTTTCTGGGCCTGCTCTGCCCGGACTGGCTACGGGGCCTTAGACGAGAAGCATCCATTTCTAGACCCGTCTTCTCTGTGTGTAAGCTGAGGATTCTGGATGCCTGTTTCCCTCAAGGCCTCTTGCAGCTGGGACGTGGTGCAGAGTGGTTGACTCCCTGAGGCCTCCACACCCCACTCCCTGCCTGGACAGCTCTTCTGCAGGGTGGGCTGGGGAGGAAGATGGATCCTGGGGTCCCACATGGGAATCCGCCTGTGTAGACGCCTGTGTTCCAGCCCCTCGGTTCACTGTCTCCACCTCTGGGAAGAGGGAAGGGTCCAAGGAAGAAGCAGTGTGGGAGGCTCTTGGAGGGGGCGAGACATCCGTGTAGAGAGGGGGGTGGGGTGGGGGAGACCAGAACCCCTCCCTCCTGCCCTTGCGGTGCTGCTCCTGTAACCCCGCGTTGGCCTCAGGTCTGGGTGGGTACCTTGAGCTTCCTGTGGAATTCTTGTACCTTGGAGGCAGTAACTCACGCGCTGGGCAGCAGATCTGTGTCATGGTCTCTGGTCTTGCCTCCGATTAAAGAGGGACTGATGCGGCTTGTCTGTAGCCCGGGTCTGGGATGCCTTCCACACTGGAACCCACCTTTATCCCCCCTTTTTCCTGGTGGACAGGGGAGGGAGGCGCCGTCTCTGCCTGGCTCCTGCAGCCACAGCAGCGCTGAGTGATGTCCAGGAGGGGCCAGGGAGTTTCTCTGGGAATGAGTGAGCAGCATTCGCAGACAGTGAGTGGCCCGGCCTACCCAGCCAGTCGTGCCGGGACAGGTTCACTGGCCTCGCAGGCTGCAGGGCCCCACTCAGAAACCTTGCTTTCATGCCTGGAGGCTGTGGTTTGTCCCTCAGCTTCAAATCCAGGATGGATAGCCGGCCCTCCGGGGCAGGGTGGCGTGGAGAGCTGGGCTCTGCTGCCAGAGGCACCAGCCGTCTGCCCCAGCCCGGGTGACTCCTCCTCAGAAACGGGAGAGCCACAGAACCGTCTCGTGGGGGTTTCGAGGGAATAAAATGAAATAAACCTGGGAAAGATCTGGCAGGCAGGAGGGCTAGACGGTGGTTAGCTGTCGTGGAGGACACCGTGTCTGGGACAGAAGAGCCTCAGGCTCCAAACGGGAACCCCTGCTTCTCGCCTGGGCTCTGCCTGGAAGTTGCTGGGTGGGTTTGTGAAGCTCTTGCACCTCCCCAGCTGGGTTTTAGGTTTCCCATCTCACACTTGGAGAATTTGGACCAGATGGTTGCTAAGCTGCTCCCACGAAGGACGGGGAATTCCCCCCAACAGCCCCGACCCCCGACTGATTCCTGTAGAGTTTCCTGGTGGGGAGCAGCTGCCGCCTGATGCCTCGTCTGTGCTTGCCCTGGGACACAGGACTTCCATGCTGGCATTAGGAACTGGGGACAGTGGGCAGTCAGCGCTCAGGGGACCCGAGGCTATTGGTGCAGGTGTTTCCCAGGGCAGTGCCACTCCCTTATTGGGTGCTGATCACTTTCATAGGCAGCGTCTGCCCGGAGCACTCTGCAAAGATAGCCGCAGAGGCCAGTGTCTTCAGCAGGGTCACGGTGACCGGTTAGTGACTCCACCGTGAGCACAGTGGGAGTGGGAGTGTGGCAGGACGCCCCTTGCCATCTGTATGTCTTGTGGTTTCCTTATTCCACACACAGGGGAACCGAGGCCCAGAGAGGAGTGGCTGAGATCATCCGTGGCAGGCTTAGGACTTGATCCCAGCTGTGGCATAATGTCCTGGTCTGAGCCTCTGTACTGTTTTGCTCGGGATCTCATATTAAATTGTAGCTTCCCTCACATGCCCAGCACAGAGCAGGCACTCAGCTAACATGTGAGTCCGGTTGCCGTTGTGTATTTTCCTGTCTTCCTTCCTCTGTCCTCCACCCCCCAGCCCCCTCCCTCTGTCGCCTAGGCTAGAGTACAATGGCGCAAGCTTGGCTCGCTGCAACCTCTGCCTCCTGGGTTCAAGCGATTCTTCTGCCCCAGCCCCCCGAGTAGCTGAGATTACAGGTGCACACCACCACGCCTGGCTAATTTTTGTATTTTTAGTAGAGATGGGGTTTCACCATGTTGCCCAGGCTGGTCTAGAACTAGCTTCAAGTGATCTGCCCGCCTCTGCCTCCCAAAGTGCTAGGATTACAGGCATGAGCCACCCCCTTGTGTGCTTTTCTGTCTACTCGTCTGCCCCTCTTCATGAGCGGTAGACTCTCTCTTAGTCAAGAAGCTTCCAGAGCCCCATGGTTGGAGAGGACGTGCTGCTCTGGATACTCCACCAGCGCACGCCTCCTCCAGTGCTCTAGGAGGCCATCTGGGCCTACTTCTCCCCTCCAGCCTCTTTTTTCCCCGGGTCCCAAGGTGCACAAAGCGACGTTGACCCCCAGGGCTTCCCTGCCAGCCTTCCTGCCTCTGCTCCAGGCCTTGAATTTCCTCTGGAGGTGTCAGGAACTGGGCCTAGGACCCCGTCCCCTTCAAGCCAAGGAGAGACATGCTGGTTGGGGCAGCTGGGCCAGTGTAGCTGACTGCAGTGGGGAAAGGACGGTGCGTGGAGTGAGGGCACCATCAGCCCTTTTCCTCTAGCCTGGCCACACCATGTCAGAGAAGAGGGGAAGTTACACTCGCAATCACCCACCCAGCACAGCCATGGAAACATGGAGGACGTGGGTGCCGGGAGCCGAGCATGCAGGGAGGAAGCCAGAGCTTGCAGTTTTCTTTGGGGCTGGCCCCTGCCCCTTTCTTCTCTTCCCTCTTGGAATTGGCCAGGCCACTGAGGCCCTGGTTCACCTACGATCAGTCTCCCCACATATCTGGCCCTGGCCAGTGTCCTGTTCACAGCTGGGCCATCCCTGGGGGCGTCTGCTCGGCCACCCCCTTGAGGAGCTCACAAGAATCTTCAGGTCTGCCCTCTGTGCCAGTGCCTGAGATTCCTGGATGTGATTCCAGCTGGGAGAACCTTCCAGACTAGAATCCCAGCCTTTCATTCCCAGTGGAGCAGACACTCAGAGGAAGGGTGGAGCAAGGACCCCATGGAGCCATGATCTAGCTGGAGGGTCTGTCCCCGAACCACCTGCTGGGGGCTCAGAAGGGGCAGGGCTGGGCCCCGCTCCTGGGCAGGGGGTGGCTCCTAGGTACCTTACTGTTAGGAGCTGGACTTTGAGTCAGACTCAGGCTTCAGCCTTCCACAGCAATGAGACCTTGGTCGAGTCATGTTACCTCTCTGAACTTGGGTTTTCTCAGTTGCAAAATAGGGTCAGTGGTGCCTCCATGGTGGGTAGTTGTGACCCCCACCATGAGGGAGGACATTTGTACAGAAATTGTCAAGGGTGTATTAGGGACTCAGGGAGATAGGTATGAGGCTGGCCGTCAGGGGCTCATCTTCTCTCTCTTCTCTCCTTACTTCATCAGAAGGGACTGGGGCAAAGGGATCCCTCTGAGTCAGCATCCATCTACCCACCATCTGTTCATCCGTCCATCCATCCATCCATCCATCCATCCATCCATCCATCCATCCATCTGCCTACCCATCCATCCATCTATTCATCCATCCATCCATCCATCCACCCACCCACCCACTTACCATCTGTCCACCTGCCCCTCCATTCATCCATCCACCCACCCACTTATCCATCCACCCACCCACCCACTTATCTATCTGTCTGTCCATCCAACCATCCATCTACCTATTCACCTACCCACCCACTTATCCATCCATCCACCTACCCACCCACCTACGCACCCACTTATCCATCCCTCCAGCCATCCATTCTTCCACCGACTCATCTATCCATCCATCTGCCCATCCATCCATCCATCTGTTCACCCACCCACTTATCCATCCATCCATCCATCTATCCATCCATCTGCCCATCCACCCACCCACCCACCCATTTATCCACCCATCCACCCACCCACTCATCTGTCCACCCATCTGCCCATCCATCCATCCATTTACCCACCCACCCAGTTATCCATCCATCCATCCATCCATCCATCCATCCATCCATCCATCCATCCATCCATCCACCCACCTACGCACCCATCTGTTTACCCATCTGCCCATCCATCCATCCATCTGTTCACCCACCCACCCAGTTATCCATCCATCCATCCATCCACCCACCCACCCACCCATCTGTTTACCCATCTGCCCATCCATCCATCCATCTGTTCACCCACCCATACACTTATCCATCCACCTACCCACCTACCCACTTATCTATCCATCCACCCACCCATCTGTCCACCCATCTGCCCATCCATGCATCCTTCCATCCATTTACCCACCCACCCACCCACTTATCCACCCACACACCCTTATCCATCCATCCGTCCATCCATCCGTCTTTCCACCCACCCACCCACCTGTCCACTCATCTGCTCATCCATCCATCTGTTCACACACCCACCCACTTATCCATCCACCCACTTACCCATCTATGTTGTAGACAAGGAGCACCCACAGAGTGTAAGGCACAAAGATTTGGGCTGCTGGTCCCCAAGGCTCAGGTTCTCTCTCAGACTCCTGCATTTGAGGGTGTTGATCCAGACCCACTGAGAGTAAGGAAGCGTATATTTGGGTATCATTTTGTTGAAAGCTCCAGGAGGAGTGGGCCAATTCTGAGCTATTTATTTACAGAGAAGACGTTCTCACCTTTTTCTTCCCTTCTAAATGACTTTCGAGCCCTGATCGTCTTTGTAAGGACAACCAGACCCTCCTTTCACGCATTCCCCTTCAGAGTTGCTGCCAGTCGCCTGGCTGAGTGAGTGGCATTTTTCATTTTGTCGCTCAGGGCCTTGGGGCGGCTCCCACCTCTCTTTCTGCACTCTGCCGGCTCCCAAGAAGAAACTTCCAATATTGATGTCGGGCCCCACAGCCCTGCCATTGCCCAATGCAGTGGCTGAGAAGTGCCTTTCCTGCTTGCTTTTGTTTTTCCAGCCTCCTCCTGGTGGCAAAACCTGAGTGTGAAGCTGTGATTGCACGTGTTTTGTAATTATCACTGCGCGATGGTTGCTTGTCATTCTGAAGGCAAGAACCCCAAGTTTTTCTGACCTTGCTTTCCACGTGAAAAAAGAAAAAAAAATGAAGGATAACACAGGCTGAGCTAGAGAAAGTAATTTATAATGATTTGCTTCTGAATATGCAGCAATAGGAGCTGTAGATTTCCAAGGCAGATAGGTGAGTTCCCGGAGCAACATATTTAAATGAGTTTGATAATCTTGCCATTTGGCTCCGTTGGGCTGCCTCTGTGTGTGTGTTTCCAGATGCGTGGTAATGGCTGATAAGGAAGGCCTGCGGCTGGGGCCAGGTCTGTGCAGTTCCTGCTTACTGATTGCTAATGACAGCAGGAGGGTCCGGGCCAGACAGCTCTTCTGATCAGCAGAGCCTCTGAGAGCAGGCTGGGTCAGCGGATGGCTCATCATCACGTGGTCACCAGCACGGCTCAGGGCTCCAATTTCCTTTTAATTTTTATTTATTTTTTGAGATAGGGTTTCACTGTGTCACCCAGCCTGGAGTGCAGTGGCATGATCTGCTGGCTTACTGCAGCTTCGACCACCTGGGCTTAAGTGATCCTCCCAGCTCAGCCTCCCAAATAGCCAGGACCACAGGTGCATGCCACCACGTCTGGCTATTTTTATTTTTTTAGTTTTTGTAGAGATGGAGTCTCGTTGTATTGCTTAGGCTGGCCTCCGACTTCTGGATTCCAGCAATCTTCCTGTCTCAGCCTCCTAAAGTGCTGAGACTGCATGTGTGAGCCACTGCACCTGGCCCTAAAGACTTTGTTGTTGTTGTTGTTGTTGTTTAAGAGATGGAGGCTGGGTGTGGTAGCTTATGCCTGCAATCCTAGCACTTTGGGAGGCCGAGGTGGGTGGATCACCTGAGGTTAGACCAGCCTGGCCAACATGCTGACACCCCATCTCTAGTAAAAATACAAGATTAGTCAGGTGTGGCAATACTTGTCTGTAATCCCCAGCTACTCAGGAGGCTAAGGCAGGAGAATTGCTTGAGCCCGGGAGGCAGAGGTTGCAGCGGGCGGAGATGGTGCCATTGCACTCCAGCCTGGGTGACAAGAATGAAACTCTGTCTCAAAAAAAAAAAAAATAGATAGGGACTCACCGTGTTGCCGAGGCTGGTCTTGAACTCCTCATCTCAAGTGAGGCTGTAGCTGGGATTACAGGCATGAGCCACTGCACCCAGCTCGATTTCCCTTTGTAAGGCACATGTGCATCCACCCGGGTGGTGGTTCTGGGTCACCATTGCCTGGCTTGAGTGTCTTGACTGAGGTTTGGCTGGAGGAACCATGTGCTCAGGTTCACATCCCAAGTACCAGGGGAAGCTGTGAGGCTGCAGGGATAGGACGGGCCAGAGCGGCATTCTCAGGAGATGGCGGGACACTTCGGGGGTTCTGGGTGTCTTCTAAAGTCATAACAAACATGCGTGCTTCTGGCCCTGAGCCTAGTACTTTGCTCTGTTTTCGTTTCTTCATTCAAGCAAGTGGAGGATGGAGTGCAGCCGTGAGTCCCTCCGTGGGCCTTCCTGATCGGGCGCAGTCCCCTTTCCACAAGCTGAGAGCGAGCGAGTCCCTGCTTTGGGCCAGGCTCCGTCTCATTCACCTACAGCCACACGGGGAGACACTATTATCCCCATCTCACAGATAAGTCAATCTAGCCTCAGGGAGCCTCAGCACGGTGCCTGGGAAGGGCGGATTTGAACCCAGGGCGGTCTGGGCTCTTCCCTCTTTGCAGAGCATCTCCTGGCCAGAGCCAGATGACTCATTTCTCTTCCTTCTCCCTGCCGCACCCCACCACCTCACAGGGATGTGGCACCTGCTGTGCTGTGGGCAGGTTGTGCCTCGTGTTGCCGCACAGACCTATGCCCCGGGCAGCTCACTGCAGTCGGGTTGAGTCAGGACCCGCCTGTCACTTCAGATCGAGAAGCACGGAGGGCAGTGAGGATGCCCGTGGCCACCTTGGGAAGTTTCCTCAAGACGAAAGGACTTTTAAACGTGGAACAAGACAGTTAACAATCGTATGGAGAAGCCAGTGGCTGCCTCACTCCAAGTCTCCTGGTCTGTCTGTCTGAGGTGCATTTGGGGCCTTGGATTGGGAACAGCTGGGAGGTCTTCCTGAGACCTCAGGTCCCTGTCTGAGCAATTTCTGTAGGCGGTGTGGGAGGAGTGGCTCAGTTCCATTGGTTTAGGAAATGATGCTAAAGGCTGCTCTGAGCCCAGCACTCAGCTGGGTTGGGGCCAGGTGGACCGCCCCACACTGGACCATTTCTCCTGGCAGCTCTCAGCATCCTCGGCTGTCCAGCTAGAGGACCATGGATGGGTCGCTGGATGTGACAGAGCCTTGCTTCTCCTGGGAGAAGGTGCATGTGTTTTCCAGCTGCAGGTGGCGAGAGTTGGGTGGGACATCTCGGGTCTAGCACTGCACAGGGCGTGGGGGGCACTGGAAACTGTTGGCCACTGCTACTCTCGTCTTCACCTGGTGCACTGGGGTCTGTAGGTGGTGGCCAGGAGGGTATGGCTGGCCCTGCCAGAGAGTCGTGGAAAGGGGAATTCCCTCCAGAGGCCCTAAGCAAAACCAGTACTCCTGGAGGCTTGACGAGGGTCAGAGAGGGGCCTGCAGGGTGCCGGGAGCTCGTAAACCTTGTCAGAGCACATGGCGCCCTTCCCTAGGGCCCCAGGCAGCCCCACCCTGGGGGCCCTCAGTGGCTTCACTGGCTCAAGCGCAGGGTGACTGAGTCACTTTTTTGGCTTCCATCTCTCTGAGGCGCCAGAAAAAGAAAGCTAGAGTTGCGCATGCACCGTCTGGGTAGATGGGCTTCCTGGAGGGAGGCCTGATGGGCACTGGGTGTTGAGCCTTGATGCTGGCCTTGGCTTGCCCAACTGCAGACCTGCTCTGAGGACCCCGTGGTCCTCTGTGTGGGTGGACGCCTGCTCTGACTCTGCAGGGAGTCCTGGGACCACCAGCGGACCCATGGCCTTGTCCTCACTTGGCACTCACCGGCAGCGTTGCATCCCCTCCAGGGGTGTGTCCTCCTGTAGGACCCAGCAGCCTTGTGACGAGACCTCTGTTAGGACCATGTTTTATAGTTGAGGAAACAGGCTCAGGGAGGCTGAGAGTTGCCCCAGCTCCAAGGGGGAAGCTGACATTCGAACCTCAACCTGTGTGGCCCGGAGTTCCCGCTTCCATGTCACTTCCCCACGCTGCCACCCTGTGATGTGTGCTAAACAAACACCACCCCATCATCTATCATCATAATGGCAAAATTGGCAGGCTCTTCTTTTTTTTTTTTTTGAGACGGAGTCTTGCTCTGTTGGCCAGGTTGGAGTGCAGTGGCGCAATCTCGGCCCTCTGGAACCTCTGGAACCTCCGCCTCCTGGGTTCAAGCCATTCTCCTGCCTCAGCCTCCCAGGTAACTGGGACTACAGGCATGTACCACCACGCCTGGCTAATTTTTTTGTATTTTTAGTAGAGATGGGGTTTCACCAGGCTGGCCAGGCCGGTCTCGAACTCCTAACCTCAAGTGATCCACCCACCTCGGCCTCCCAAAGTGCTGGGATTACAGACGTGAACCACCACGCCCGACCAGACTCCTCTTTAAAATCATCGCAGTGTAGTTGCCCCGCACTGACTGACGTTGAGTAGACGTGTCCTCACTCCCACCAATGGGCCCCAGGCTCACGGGGATTTGACGGCTGTTTTGCTTGGAGGTTTTTGTGAGTTCCTGCTCTGTGGAAGGTGTAGGGATTGCTACGAAACACAGTGGTCCCGTGAGCATGGGCTCCTCCCCTCCCCTCAACACATAGAATCCCTCTTTAAATGAAATAATGCAAACTAAAACATGATTACTAGGCTTAGAACTAGAAAGAGAAATCCTCAATTGTCAGAAACCAAGAGGAATGTCAAAGACAGAAAGAGGAGCCAGGCCAGCTTGGCTCCCCACCCACCCCCTGGGAGGCCTGGAACCAGGGCCACCCTAGGGCCTGGGCCCCAATAGCTGGGGTTGTGTCATGGTAGAGGTGAGGGAGATGGAATGGACGCAGTGCAGAGAGCTGAGCCAGGAAGGCCGAGAGGGCCATGCAGTGGGGACCAGAGAGCTGTACCCTGGCACAGAGAAGCAGCTGACCATCCCAGACTGGGCAGGGAAACAGTCTCTGGCAGGATCCATCCTGCATTGGCACCAGGCCCGAGGTAGGGCCTGAAAGCCAGGGGGAAACCAGGAGAGCCTCACAGTTATGCCTCTCAGAGCTTGGAGGCTCCCTCCACCCATTGAAAACAATTCCCTTTGAGGATGCAGTTACATCATAGAACGATATATATGTGTGTTTATACACAATACATGTGATCTGTGAATATATGTATGTTTACCAGACTAGGCAGCTGGTGCTGAAAAAGAACAGATCAGCATGGGGGAGGGGGCTAGCAGATGCAATTGATGAGAGAGAGTTTCTATTCTCGGAAAAAAGGAACAGAATGCAAAAGAAAAGAAGAGAAAATGATGAGCAAACAAGCAGGACAAAAAGAACAGATGGACTTTGAGAAAATAACTAAATAGAAATTCTCAAAATGAAAGCTGAGGTTGTTGAAACGAAAAACTCAATATGTGTCTTAAATAGTAGTCTAGGTGGAGCCGAAGGGAGAATTAATGAATTAGAAGACAGAACCAAGGAAGTCACTAAGAATACAGCACAGAAGGATGAAGTTACAGGAGGTGTGAAAAAGAAGTGAGGCAGACGATGCAGTGAGAAAGTGCAGAGGTGCAGTGGAGACTGGGTTGAGGTCACATGTGAATAGCTAGACATCTGGGTTCTTTCCAGAAGGCCATGCAAAATTGGGTGATTGTCCAACAGTGAATCCACAGTCTACGTTTCCTTTTTCTTCATGGCCCTGTCTTGAGTTTTGACTGTGGATGTTTAAGTTGCAAGTACTGTGAGCACAGCACCTCTGTCCTCAGTTTGGAAACTCGATGCAGTAAAGTAAAGATGCTGAAGTGTTTTTGTGGAAGGAACCGTCAAGTGGAGTTTTCGGTGCCTGGGCTCTGGGGTCACTGAGGCTTCCTGTCCTCTGCTGAAACTGCAGCATAGAGCTTTGCATTTACGGTCACTATGATCTAAAGATTTCTCAGGTGGAGTTGTAGCTGAAGGGCCTACAATGTGAAGATGTTGGAGATAAATCATTCAGCAAAGCCAACTTAGTTCCTACCCTGGAAGAGCTCACAGACCACATCCCCTTCCCTGTGTCCTTCCTGGTCCCTCTGCTTCCCTGCCCAGTGTGGAGGGGCTTCAGGGACCCTGCCTCTGTGAGGCATCCACAAGTGGACAATTGGGACATGCTCCTGGCTTCCCGCAGCCTTTGACCCAGTCTGTGGCATTACCCATCTGGCCAGTCCCTAGGGGACAGAGGGCCCCAGTGGGCTGCATATCCAGCCATGTGGGCCCTGAATTGTAAATGCAGATTCCCAGGCCCCAGAGCCTCTGGGGTGGGGGATAGGACCTAGGGTCTGTCCTTTAAAGCACCATCTTGAAAAGGTTGTACTGTGGCTGTGTGGAGGCTGACGGGCTGCCGATGTCTGAGAACCTGAGACATGACATGGTTGGGTGGGGATGGAGCCAGGGCTGCCATCCAGGATCTGGACTCAACCACCCAGCCTGTCCTCTGAGCTCTCCAGTCCCCACCTCGTTCCTCAGTGAGTCTCACCGAGCACGGCCCGGTGAGGCCTGGACATTGGTGAATGGCACAGAGGCCTGAAGCTTTGGGAGCTGGCGGTGCAGGTGGACTCCCCAGCAGGCCTGGTCCTTTCGAGTAGCACATCTTTCCCCTTGTCCTTCCTCCCTGTTCCTTGTCCTCAGCACACACACTCCTTTCCTCCTGCCCTGGCGGCTGTCTGTAGGAGAGGGAAGGAAGGAGGAAGGGAAGTACGGCTGTGTGTCTTCATTCATTTGTTAACCGGCACTCGGAACAGACGAGGTAATAAAAGTAGGGAAAATGTCATCCTTTGACATTTGCGATATCGGAAGAGTTGGCTGGGGCTGTGGGCTAAGAGGTGTTTGATCATTGCCTGAGAGCCAGACCCTGGGGACACCAGCTTTCTGTCCTGGGAGTGGGGCGGGCATAGCCAGAGTTGCCCTGGGGCGCTACTGTGGGGCATCCCTCCTCCTGCAGGGAGGTACTTCTGCTCCCAAACTTTCAGGCCGGTGGGTTTCACATGGGGCCGCCTCTGCCCCATCTGACCCCATGGCTATCTCAGCAGTCCGGTGTCTGCTCCAGCAGCGCCTGCCCTGGGTTTTGGGTCACTGGAGTATGGTCCCCCATGGTGGGCCCCTGAGCTTCCCCCTGTCCCCAGTGCCAGCCAGGAAGCCTGAAATTCAGGCAGATGGAGGAACAGGGGTCCTCCAGCATAGCTGGTCATGCTGAACCCATGGAAGGAGCTGCCCATCAATGCTGCAGGCCCTCCAGAGCCCTTCACACGCCACTCACGACATGTTCATCCTGGGGCAAAGCGCCCCAAGCTCGGGGCTGAGGCTGCTGTGGTCATAGCAGCTGTAGAAATTGTCCACAGGAGCCACAGAAGCATGGACGCAGGAGACCCATGTTCTGGCCTTGGCTGGCTCACCCACCACGCCTCCTTTCTGTCTCTGGTTCCATCTGTACAACCCGACCTGGGGCCTTTGCGCTGACTCCAGGTTGACAAACATGTTCTTGTGTGTCAGCGCTGATCGCATGCTGGTGCCTCCTTAGACTCCATGGAGGAGGGCTCTGGGCCTGCGCCCAGCTCCTCGGAGGAGTTGATTAGCCACGTCTGCCGTGGGAGGTGTGTGAGGGGGCTCGGGTGCCCCGTAGTTGCCAGACCCTTTGAGATCTAACATTCTTCCAAATAACTGTAAGGACATACAGCAATATTGCTTTAATTTTTGTTTTCCCTAAATGCTTAGAGCTCTTAAAAGCCAAAAACACTCTCAGAGCCAAGTTCCTCATTATTTATGAAAGGGCCCTTATAGCATCAGCATGGGAGTGCGGCTGGGCCGGCTGCATAATCGGCCCATTGAGTCTTGTCTGAGGAAGCACAGAAGAGCCCTGTCCTTCCACGACCCCAGCTTCCCTGAGCCCCGGCCCCTAACCACCAGCACCTACAGGAAGGCAGCACGCAGCCGCTGGCTCATTGGTCAAACCTGCCGTCTCTATGGTTCATTTTCTTTCCTCTCCCGCTTTTGAAAATTGCTGCTGGAAGCGGAACAGCCTGAAAGGAAGGCTGGGGGGTATATCCGGCTGGGGGGCTTTGGCCAAGTGACTGAGCCTCGGTTTTCCTGTCTGGCAAATGTGCACCGCAGGATGGCCTCGTGGGGTTCCCTGGTGCGGTGTGCGGCACACAGAGCGCCCTCTGGGCTCCGTTCCTCTGACGCCAGCACCCAGTGGAGGGTGTTTATGAATTCAGCACGTGGCCGTCGTGGGCGAACTTGCGCACCCACATGGACTCACACACGTACTCGGTGCAGTTTCAACATCAAGGCCGCACCTCCCTCCTCAGGGCCTAAGTCTGGCGCGCGCACAGGAGCTCCATTCACTGTGAATTGTGACAGCTTCCTGGCCATCTCATGTGTGTGACAGCCTGTGCCCCTGGGCCAGCCATCTCCTGTCCTCTGCCCCAGGTTCCCCATATTCATCTGCAGAGCCTCTTGCCCTCTCTCCGGCCTGCTTGCCACCCGTCCCTTTGGAGATCTGTGGAGTAGCTGTGTTGGGGCTTTCAACGCCAGGAGACGGGTGGGTCCTGCCTATCCATAGGAGGCCCACATCACAGGGCAGGCTGGTTAGGGGCAGCAGAGGGAAGAGGAGCGGCTACTGCTCCTCACCAAACCTTCCTCTTGACCAATCTGCTGGTCAGGGGAGACAAGGAGAGATCCCGTCATGCCGCCGTGCACCTGGAGCTCTTGCCCTTCTGTGTCCTGAGCCCTCCATGGAGCCAGGCATCTGGTTAAATGTCATGCAGGGGAGGGCTTGAAGGGAAGCAAGCAGTACCCTGGGACATTTGCATGTGCGTGGTGTCCTGGCTGCTGGGTGACTTTGGGCGGGTCACTTGACCTCTCCGGGCTCCCGTTTCCCCATCTCTGAAACTGTAGCCGTGTTTCTTACCCAGATGTGATGTGCTTAGTTGACAGTTCTCGATGTCCTGCAAAACACCGTCCCCAGTTCTGCGATGCCTTTTCTGGTTTCTTGTGAAATTACAGGAGCGTCTTTTCTTGTCTCTCCCAGGTCATCTCCGCGGTGTCGAGGCTCTCACTGCACAGCATTGCGCAGAACAAAGGAATCAGGTGAGCTCTCCGGAGTGCGCTGCCAAGGCCAGGTCCTTTCATCTCCGTTGACACCGGCGTGCCTTGTCACAGATACTGGGGTGGGAAGCAGATGCCCTCGTTCTGCCTGTGTCTTTATCATGCATTTGCAGCGTGTCGTCGAGTAACTTGTTGGCGGCTGCAGTAAGGGGTGCCGGGGGAGGGAGGCTTTAGCTCACACCGGGGAAATCTTGCAAGCGTGTTACTGACGGCTGCAAAATCTCTTTCGATTTAGGTAATAAGATCAGTAAATTAATCCTTTCACAGATCATTGCCTACCTAAATGCACTCTCCACACATCAGAACCGGGGGCTCTGCCGAGAATGAGGTAGCTGGGGTCTGTTTGCAGGGATGGGGCCGAAGCAGGGTGGACTTGCCTAGCTTAGGGGCTGCAGGTCTCTGTGCAGGGCATCTGGACTAGTCAAGCCAAGGAATTTCTCCACTCTCCGTTTGTTCTGCTTGGACTGCAGAGTTCAGCCTCAGAGGGTCCCCTGACCCCTGTGATCTTGCCTCCTGCTTCTGACGCTTGGATGGCACTTGGGCGTCTGTGAGAGGAGGGAATGGCCCCAGATAAGAACTGGTCAGTGTGGATTCTGACCCACAGATTGAGGTCAGGGAGACCGGGTTCCTGACAGGGTGGGGACGTGTGTCTGGGAGACCCTTGGGAGGACAGGGGCCAGCAGAGTGAGAAGGAGAGGCTGGGATGGCAGAGAGCGCCTGGCCTGACAGCAGAGAGGATGGGGTCACATCTGGGCACAGGTGACATCATGAGGGTGCCCTGATTTTGGGAAGGGGCCTCATCCTGATGTGATCCGTGGGGGACGCTGTGTGTGCCTGCAGGCTGGGGGGGGTCCCAGAACGATGGTGCTGGAGCATTTGGGTGGCACAGTTGCCCCTTGGTGGGGGCCATTTGCTCAGGTTCACAGAGGCCCTGGGCGGCGCTAAATGTTCCTAAAACCATAGGGACTTCCAATGTTGGATTCTCAGAGGACTCGGAAATTCCTTTGAATTGAGGTTTTTTCAAAAATGTGAAATATAGGATAGACTCTTAAAATTCCATATTAATCACATACAAAAGAATATTTAGGACACATTTGGGGCATAAAGAATACCAGTCAAAACCCTGGTGCCCAGCGCCCTGAGTACTTTCGGGAGGATAACTAACACCTCTGGGACCCCCCAGTCCCTCCACCAGGTGCGTAGGCTGTTTTCCAACTGGTGCAAAGTCTGTAATAGGCACCGTTTAAAACACGTTTAATTTTTTTTTAAAGTATCATTTCTGGATACAAAGACTATGTGCTGTTTGTTTTTGTTTCCAGAAATGATGGCTGCTTCTTCCTTCCACCAGCCCATGACGTACAGAACTGTCAGTGGCGTGGTTGTACTCCCCAGCCTGTTTCTTCTTGTTTTTTTTTTTTTTTTTTTTTGAGACGGAGTCTGGCTCTGTCTCCCGAGCTGGAGTGCAGTGGCCGGATCTCAGCTCACTGTAAGCTCCGCCTCCCGGGTTCACGCCATTCTCCTGCCTCAGCCTCCCGAGTAGCTGGGACTACAGGCACCCGCCACCTTGCCCGGCTAGTTTTTTGTATTTTTTAGTAGAGACGGGGTTTCACCATGTTCGCCAGGATGGTCTCGATCTCCTGACCTCGTGATCCGCCCGTCTCGGCCTTCCAAAGTGCTGGGATTACAGGCTTGAGCCATCGCGCCCGGCCCTTGTTTTGTTTTTTAAACATATTATTAGGCAGGAAAGAGATTCAAGCAACAAAAAAATCAGTCATTTTCATTGCTCCTGCACAAAATACTAGACTTTTTATCTCTTCTGCAAATCCATTAGCCATTCTCCCAAACTGGAGGCCTGGTGCTGCAGCCCGCACGTCAGACAAGTTACCTGATTCTGCTCCTGGGAAGGCAGGTGGCCCGGCTTGGCATTGGCGCGGTCCTGCCGCAGGTGCCCACAGCCATATCCCCTCTCCTGCTGCAGACAGTCCGTGGTCACAGTCCTGGGTCACAGCTGTGTCCGTGTCAGGCTCTGGATGTCCCTGCCCTCCTAAGGCTGAGGTGCTCCGTCTGAAGCTCTGAGGGCCTGTTTCCCTTGGAGTTTACAGGTGGCAACGGGAGCCCACTGGTGGCTTCGGGGATGGTGAGGACAGTGGAAAGGGCTGGACCTGCACCTATCCTGCATGTCTGTCCTGCTGTCTGATGAATGGGGAGGCCCTTTGAGGCCTGGGGTGGGGACCCTCCCTCTGGGCCATCCCCTCCCTCCCCCACCTCTCTGGCCCCTCCACCCAGCCAACCCCAGAGGACACTGCTGGTGCTTCATGCCGCTCCTCCCAGGACGGGCGGAGCAGTCGGTTGGCCCTGCTTGCTGGCCCTGGCCCTGGGGCTGGCAGATGTAGAGGGAAACCTGCCCTCTTCCCTTTCAGGTCGGGGAACTGCCTAGGCAGCGTGTGGGCACACTGGCCCCTGGGACTGGGAACACAGACCCCAGCCCTGAAGGCTGCCGCCCCATGGGAGACCTGAGTGGAGGCGTGATGAGCCAGGGCTGCGTGTCGGTGGACCCAGCTCTGAAGCCTGTGTCCTGGTTAGCTGTGGGCCTCGTGCTGGAGAAATCTCCCCGAGCCTCCCTTTTAACATCTACAAGATGAGGATGAACACTGGGGGTGTCTCGGATTGATTGAGATGAGACCTGTAAATCCCAGGGCGCAGGGCCTGGCCCAGAGAAGGGCTCACTAAATGCTCTAGTGACAGTAGCAGGGTGTGTGTGGGGTCCCCAAGACCATCCTCGGGTTCTTGGATTCACCAGGAGAAGCCATTATGGCTGCGGAGAAAGGTCTAGACTCAAATCAGCAAACGGAAAAGGCCCCGGGATGGAGCCAGGATACAATCGGGCGTGGGTTTGCATTTGTCCCCTCCCCATGGAGCTTTCTGCATAGTGCTTAGTTCTCCTGGCAACGGTGTGTGACAGTAGGCACGTGTGGCAACAGCCGCAGAACATTGCCAGCCACGGAAACCCACCCAAGCCGAGTGGGGGTCCTCACTGGTGGTCGGTGGGGTTGGGCATGCCTGTGAGACCGACCTTAGTTACTCCATCCCCAGCCCCTCCGGAGGCCACGCTGATCCTGCGTTGCCCACAGCCCTGCCATAAACCACATCGTGAGCGTACACTGTGTGGCCCAAGGCCTCAGGTGTACAAAGACGCTCTTATCCGGAGGGCTTATCCGGCAGACACTCCAGGACTTAGAGGTTAGAGGTCGTCTCCTAGGAGCTGGGCAAGAGCCAGTCTTTACTTTGGCATGTGGAGGGGTTGAGCACCCCACGTCCGCTGAGTTACCCCTTTCTGCACACAGGACAGGCAGATGCGAGAGACGAAGGGGAGGTGTTTGCAGGCCAAAGGAACGGGCCTCCTGAGTGCAGAGCAAGGCTTTGCAGGAAGACCTCTGCAGGCCCTTTTCCCCGGGGCCTGACTTTCCTGCCCTTCTCCTCCACCCTCCCTCCTCTGAGCCCCACTCTGGGACTTTTCCTGGGTCCTTCCCCTCTGCAGCCCTTGGGGTTGAGCGCAGACCTCCACTGGTTCACATGCCCACCCGAGAGTTCGGGAGACAGGTGACAGGCAACCCTCCCAGGCAGCCCTACTTGGTGGCTGAGTCTGAGCAGTGTCCCACCTTGCTCTGGATGGGCTGAGATTTCCGTGGGGAATTGAACCTTCTGGGGTCAGCCACCAGCACTTCACAAGACACTAAGTGTTTCGTTTCGAGTGTTTTGTAGTGTTAGTGATTAGCAAAAGGTTCTAGTTTAGCACAACCCTTTCCTTCTTGAAAACCCGCAAATCAAGCCCACAGCCCTGAAGAATCTCTCCCTCGTTTCATGGCTGGATAGGAGCCCAACGTGCTCCTTCAAAAAAAATCATTTTCACAACCCTTGCACTTTGCATAATGAGCTGATTTTCCATAAAAGCCCCAATTATACTTCTCAGAGGCTGATGAATTGGAGACTTAATCTAAGAATCCCGCCCTGGTGCCGGCTAGGGGATCAAACGTGTTGGGGAAGGGGGGCGAGGGGGAGGATTGTGGTTGTAGAGTAGGAGAGGGGTTTGTGGAAGGCACCCAGCGAGGCATGTGGGGATGTGGATCTTGCTGTGATCAGAGCTAACCCTCCAGATTGGGGGTGTCCTAATTTGGGGTCATCACAGCTCTGAACAGCTGGAAGGGAGGAGATGGTGAAGGGTAGGACTGCCTGAGAAGGAAGCCAAAAGGTGTCCTCAGCCTATGAGGTCAGGACCCATGAAGGAAACTTTCATCAGCCAAATAACCTTGGGCAGGGATTCTCTTGGAACCTTTGTCTCTTCTTCTGTAGGCTGGGAGCATGGCCCTGCCTCGTGTGGCTGCTGTGTGTCTGTGCACCGTACAGCACAGCACCTGGTCCTTGGTGAAGGCCCACAGCTGCTAGGTGGATGTCCTAACCCCCAAACCCTGAGAGTGTGACAAGGAAAAGGGTTTTCGCAGATGTAAATACACATAATTTTAAGAAGGAGGCAGGAAGGTCAGAGTCAGAAGAAGGAGATGTGATGGCAGAGGCGGAGTTAGCGTGATGGGGCTGTGGGCCAAGGAATGCAGGCGACTTCGGAAGCTGGAAAAGGTAAGGGACACATTGTCCCTGGTGCCCCCTGAAAGGGACCAGACCCTCAATACCTTGATGCCAGGCCCTAGAACCCACTTCAGATTTCTGACGCCCTGAACTGTGAGAGTCTGTGTTGCTTGAAGCCACCAACTCTCCAACTCTCTGGTGACCTGTTAGAGCTGCAGCAAAGGCCCCTGGATTGGCTGGGAGGCTGTCTGAAGGCCCAGCTGTGTGGCGAGTCTGGGCATATACCAGCATGCGGTCTTGGTCGGGAGCACATACCAGCATGGGGTCCCGGTGGGGGGCACATACCAGCATGGAGTCCGGATGGAGGGCTCAGCCCTGGCTCCTTGCTGAGCTGGGCTCCTGGCTTTGATTGTCTCATGCTGGCCCAGCCCTGCCACCCTCTCTTCTGCTTCTGACTTTTAAAAATTCAAATACATTCATATCCCATAAATGTAACCCTTTTAAAGCATGCAATTCAGTGGCCTTTAGTACGTTCACAGTATTGTGCAACCACCGCCTCTATCTGCTTTCAAAAATCTTCACACCCCAGAAAGAAACCGGTCACCGTGAGTAGTCACCGCCCTCCCCAGCCTCAGGCAGCCCCCAGCCTGCTTTCCGTCTGCCTGTTCTGGCTGTTTTGTGTCCGTGGAATCATACCGTGCGCGCCTTTCACACGTGGCTTCTCCCACTCTGCATCTTGTTTTCGAGGTTCACTCAGCCGTAGCCGGTCAGTGCGTCATTGCTCTTTATGGCCGTGTAACATTCCATTGTGTGGCTGGGCCATAGTTTGCATATCCATTGATCACGTGATGAACCTTTGGCCTGTTTCCACCTTTTGGCTCCTGTGAATAGCATTGCTGTGATGGCTGCAAGGCGGGGGACAGGGGTCAGGCTGAGGTTGGAGTGAGAGAAATGGACGTAAGCTGGAACTTCCTGCTTCAATATGAAGTGAATTCTTAGAATATCAGACATACCCGTATCGAATCTAAGCACAACAAAACCTTAGGAACTGTAAGCGGTTTTGTTCGCATTTTGTTACGGCTTTGAGGACCCGCCTTTTGGTCTTCCCATGTGCGGGGGAGCTGGTGGCGAGCTTTATCCTGGAGCACTGAGCAACCAGACCTACGATGTGGCTCGTGTAGGGAGAGGCTGGGTGCCCTCCCGGGATATAGAGGCAGCTTGCAGAGATAGCCTCTTGCTGAGTTCTTTCCTTTCAGCCTCCGCTCCTGCAGTGGCCGGGAGGGCACTGGAACCCCGTTCCTTGCTGGGTGGCCCAGATAATGAGAAAGTCAGTGCAGTGGTGAGGGCTGCATCCTTGACTTCCACTCCCAAACCTGGTTTTGCCTTCCCGAATCACCTACTAGGTACCAAATACTTCTCAAGTGAGACATCTCAGCCAGAGGCTCCATGAGTGGGCCTTGGCAGACGCTGCAGCTCCCACACCTCCGTGAACGAATGTGCTACCCTCTGTGCACACTGTTTTCCGAGGTGAAGGATAAGCACGCCAACGCCTTGTCCTGCCCCGAGAGTCCCGGCCTCTTCTCCCCGGAGTCTTTGCTGTGTTTGAAGACATTGCTGTGGCTCCTGTAGCCTTCTCTCTTGGGCACAGCATCCCCGGCTCTCAGCGCTTTCTTCCATCCGAGCTGGTGTTCCTTTTCCCATCTGGTGCTGCCCGCTTAATTCCAGGTAATCGGGCTGAGAGGAGATGGGGACGGGAGGTGGCAGTCATTATATGCTTAGCAGCTCATCCCGCCAGCAAGATGGGTTTAATTGTCCCACCTGGTGACATGAAACGTCCTGGCCACCTGTCCTCAGTGGGTCTGCTGTGAGGGGACAGGATGACATGTGAGTCCCTGGGCCGGCCTCATTGGAGAGTCTTTTTTTTCTTTTTCTTTCCTTTCATTACAATAATGGATTCAACCTCCTCTGCATAGGGAGTGGGAGGGGAGTAATTGGAAGATATTAAACTCCTTCCTGGAGAGGCGAGGTCAGAAGAGGCCACCTTTGGATTGCTGGGCTTCGAGGCTGGGGTCCGGCCCCCTCCAGCCTGCTTCTGGTCACAGCAGCCAGCTCTCTGAAGGGTAGGCTCGAGTCACCAGCTGTCTTGCTCCATCAATCTGGCACCTGTTCCACACCCCAGGCCCTTATTGCCCTGGTCAGCAGCACAAGCCAGCGGCGACTCAGTGAAGAATAGCACCGGGCAGGCCCAGCACTCCGGCCTGGTGCGGTCACTGCCTCATTCGCACCACTCTCCTCCTCTGCATCCGTCCAGCCATGGCTGGGGCCTCCAAGTTTAGGCAGAACAAACTGTGTTAGATGGTGCGTGTGTATGGGTGTGTGCATGTGTGTATGTACACGTGCACGTGGGGGTGTGTGTGCAGGTGCACATGGGTGTGTGTGTGCCTGTGCAGATGTGTGTGTGTGTGTACAGGTGCATGGAGTGTGTGTGTGTGCAGGTGTATGGGGGGGTGTGTGTGCATGTGCAGATGGGGGTGTGTGTGCAGGTTCATGGAGTGTGTGTGTATGTGCAGATGGGTGTATGTGTGTGTGCACATGTGTGTGTATATATGCTCATGTGCCCACACGTATCTCTGCACTGGAAGTTCCCGGCAGGCCTGGATCTTGCTCATTCTGTATCCCAGTATCTCCAGCAGTTGAGTCTGAATGTAGGGATCATGCCAGCAGGAGCAGCAGGCACCCAGAGTGTTTTGGATCCTCCCTGGGGCTTGGTTGCAGGTTCTCAAGGGCTGGTGCTCCTCATGGTGAGGACGGGTGAAGGGAGGGTGCTCGGCTGTCCTGTCTGGGCAGTGTTGGCACGGGGAGGGAGAGCCCAGGGCACTCAGGCCTGGCTTGGTTTCTTTGGTTTAGGGATGCCAATGCTGATGTGGCAGCCAAGGCTAGTGACAGAGCTGGCCGTCGGTGGGCAAGCGCTTTGGCGTAGCAAAGGGCCGTGGCATGTGTGGGTTGGCCATAGTGCAGGGTGATGCAGACTGTGCTCGGCCGCCCCCTGCCCCGCTCCAGCCTTTTAGGTGCTTGTCAGATGGAACCTGCCACACCTGTGGGAGCTGCAGCCAGTGGGTGGTACTCAGAGTGCAGAGAGGGGACAAGCAAGGGGTGATGTCAGCAGAGGCCGCTGGGGCAGGGCCTCCCCAGTGCCTGACGGATTCCCTTTCCATGCACTAGACCTGGCCTAGTGTCCAGTTCTGCTCAGCATGGGGGCAGCTCTGCACCAAGCCTTCCACCCTCTCTTGGCCGAGGACCCTCTCCCCATGCTTGCTGACTGGAGACCCACAGTTGGGAAGGAATGAGTGGCCCTGGGGTAGAGGGAGGCCACATCTGCAGAGGCAGCAGACACTGACCTTGGCTGTACTAAAGCCACAGCCTGGCCCACTGGCCACCAGAAGTGTGCACCTGGCCCCACAGAGAAGGCTTTGAACCCATTCCCGCTGTCCAGGGCCTGCCGCGGCTTTTACCTGACAGCTGAGTGGCTGGCGGCTGGAATCCAGTCTTGCCACCTACAAGACCTGGGATGTCGTCTGTGAATAGGGTGACTGTGGCATCTTGTGTGTGGGGTTTTCATAAGGACTGAGTGGGAGAATCAGGTGACTCTCTGGGCCTGGCACCTGGGAAGTGCATGGCACACATTGGCCGGTGCGACCTGGGGTGAGTGTAGGTGCAGCGCAGAAATGGCGAGGGGTGCCCAATGGGTCAACGGGGGCTGTGCCCCCACCCTGCACCCCTAGCCGAGCGGCAGGGCTAAGGAACACTGGTGTGTCCTCTCTGCGGTTGCCACCGTGAGGATGATGGTGTGAAGGAGATACATTTGTTCAGAAATACAGTAACTGGCTGTTTAGTGCGTGGCTGGTGTAGATGAGCTCCCTCATGCTGGAGACGGTCAGGAGAAGCAGGGCTGGCAGCCTGGCAGGGGGGTGTGAACAGCCAGCCTGAGCTTCTGCAGTGGGGCAGGGATATGCCTGTGTCTGTCTTTAAAAGACAAAATGCAGCTGAGTTTCTCTCTTTGCTCAGCTCCCAGATCATCACAGCTATTGTCAGATGAACTTGCTGAGCTGCCAGTTTGCCCACTGAGAATACTTCTCCGGCTCATCTAATGGATTTTATTATTACTTCTTTTCTTGTCTCACTCCCTCCTTCCCATCCACCCCCCACTCCCCGCCTTCTGTTCTGCCTTCTTTCCTTCCTTCTTTTTATTCTTCTATCTACCCACTTATCTACCCATCTACCACTCATTCATCATCTATCCGTGTATATATCTACCCATCTGCCTGTCCATTCTTTCATCCATCCACCCATCCAGGTACCCTACCACCCATCCACGCACAGACCACGCCACCCATCTCCCAGTCCATTCATCAGTCTGTCCATCTGTCCACACATCCGTACATCTACCCACCCATCCATCATTCAAGCACCCTACAACCCATCAAGCCACCCATCCACTCATCCCTTCTTCAGTTTGTCCATCTGTCCACTCATCAGTCCATCCGTTCACTCATTTATCCCTCCTTCCTTCCTTCCATACATCCTTACACCCCCCATCCATCCATCCATGTACCCATCCATGTATCCATCCATCCATCCATCCATTCACTCGTCCATCCATCCATCCATCCATGCATCCATCTATCCACCCATTCATGCATCCATCCATCTGTCCATGCATCCATCTGTCCACCCATTTATGCATCCATCCATGCATCCATGCATCCATCTATCCACCCATTCATGCATCCATCCATCCATCCATGCATCCATCTGTCCACCCATTCATGCGTCCATCCATCCATCCATCCATTTATTCACCCACCCATCCATCCATCTACCCATACACTCGTCCACCCATTCATTCACCCTTCTATTCATCCATTCATTTATCCATCCATCCATCCATCCATCCATCCATCCATCCATTTATTCACCCACCCATCCATCCATCCACCCATACACTCATCCATCCATTCATTCACCCTTCTATTCATCCATTCATTTATCCATCCATCCATCCACCCACCCACCCACCCACCCACCCATCCACCCTTCCACCCTTCCACCCTTCTGTCCATTTCTCTCTGCCCTATTTCACATGAATTGGTCTCAGTGTGGTACTCTAGAATCATTAAGGCCGCAACCTTTGTTGGCCGAGAGTAATAAGGTTAGGACCCATCTGCTCCCCAGCACATAGTAGGCACCAAATAATACGATGTGGGTGGATGAATGAGCTGACTAGGTTCACTTGGGTGGTGATGAGATGCTGGATCAGTTTCTTGCCCCTGAACCTCAGGGTCCTCACCAGTTGGTTGGAGTTACTGGGTTATGAGGATTCAGAAGATGATGTCTGTAAAGTTCTCAGTATAGTGCCTGGCACACAGTGGGTCCAAAAGCTGAGAGTCAGGAGGAGGAGGAGCTGCCACTCTGTGCCTCAGGTTCCTCATCTGCAAATGGGGATCTCCCAGCACTCACCTGGAAGGCTGCAAGAATTAAAGGAGGCCGTGTGAGCAGACTCTCCATGTGGCACATGGCAGCAAAGTTGTCTCCTGAGTGCACGGTGGAGGGCATGTGGCTCTCCATCTGCAGCAGAACTCAGGAATCCCCTAAAGCCCGCAGAGCCCCAGGGGCATGACTGTCCGTGAAAGTCGTTTTAGAAGATGCTGGAGGAAAATGTACGTGAGCAGTTGTGCGTCTGCTCCAGTTTTCAGCTCCCGAGCATCACACCTGCCCTACGCCTACTCAGGCAGCTCAGGTGCCTGGAATTTGGGATTGTTCTTCATGGCACTATGGTGGGGGAGGACATCCTAGGTGTGCCAGTCGACAGCAGGGTGGTACCTTGCCCACCACTGGCTGGTCCTCGTGGACGAATGTCCCTTGTGTCAAGATGAGAGAACCCTCTGTTTGAGGAAGAGCCCAAGGGTGTGAGCTTCCTCCTGGGCTGAGGCACATCAGGGCAGTGAGATGGGAAAACAAAGGGATTCAGGGCAAGTCCTGGGACCTGGCAGGTGTCTCCAGGTGACGCCAGTGGACTCACGGGGCCCTGCTGGCTCACATTTCAGAGCCGGTGTCCAGCTCCTAGAGCCTGGCACATTCACATCGGAAGGATCTTTCATTCCCTCCCATTACAGATGGGGAAACTGAGGCTCAGGGAGCATCACTTTCCTGAGGTCTCATGATGTTGATAATCAGCCCAGGGAGTCCATAGCCATCCATTTGTTTCTTTATTCGTTTGTTCCCTTATTCCCTCATTCATTCCTCATTCTATTGGTGCCTTGTTCTGCTGGGCCCAGGGCCAGGCGCTGGGACATAGCAGGAGCTGGCCAGCCTTGGGATGTGCCTGGTCCTGTGGGGAGTGGACACCGGGCCACTGGTCATGTGCAGGTGAACACACTGCAGCCGTACCTGGGTCAGGGCAGAGCAGGGCAGGGCGTGGTGGGTTCCAGACCCGGAGGCTCAGGGTTAAAGGCCTGGCCTGAGGTTGAGAGACTCGGGTTCGAGGCCCAGCTGGGATCCTTGCTGTTGGTGTGACCCTCAGCAGGTTCCTTAGCCCTGAGCTTGTTCCCTCGTCTGCAAATGGAGGCCCACGTGGGCCCGATGGGCAGAGCTGGTGCTGAGGGACCCAGCCCGTGAGGCGCAGCCCCAAGCAGTGGTTCTCAAAGTAAGGCCTGAGGACCGTGCGTCTGGGCCCCCTGGCTTTCCATGTAGATCCCAGATAAGCCTGGGGGAAGGGGGTATATGGGGTGAATGGTGGCCCCCCAAAAGCTATATCCTCCAGAACTTGTGAATGGGACTGTATTGGATAAAGGAGTCTTCAAAAATGTAATTAAATTAGGGACCTCTAGATGAGATCATCCTGAATTATCTGGTTGGGCCCTAAATCCAATGACAAGTGTCCTTATAAGAACCACCCAAGGCCGGGCGCGGTGGCTCAAGCCTGTAATCCCAGCACTTTGGGAGGCCGAGACGGGTGGATCACGAGGTCAGGAGATCGAGACCATCCTGGCTAACACGGTGAAACCCCGTCTCTACTAAAAATACAAAAAAAACTAGCCGGGCGCGGTGGCGGGCGCCTGTAGTCCCAGCTACTCGGGAGGCTGAGGCAGGAGAATGGCGTGAACCCGGGAGGCGGAGCTTGCAGTGAGCTGAGATCCGGCCACTGCACTCCAGCCTGGGCGACAGAGCGAGACTCCGCCTCAAAAAAAAAAAAAAAAAAAAAAGAACCACCCAGAGGAGAGACACAGGGAGAGGAGGAGAGGGTCGTGTGAAGAGGGAGGCAGAGGTTAGAGCGATGTAGCCATAGGCCAGGGAACACGTGGAGCCCACCTGAGCTGGAAGAGGCAGGAGGGACCCTCCCCCAGTGCCTCCAGAGGGAGCGCAGCTCTGCAGCACCTGGATCTCAGGCTTCCGGCCTCCAGAACTGGGAGAACTGGAAAGAAGAAGTTTCTGTTGTTTTAAGTCCCCCATTTGATGGTTCTTGGTTACGCAGCCCCGGGACACAAACAGAGCAGGGACATGGGTTTTGCTGCACGGCCCGCTCTGGGATGCAGGGTCCAGGAGCAGGTCCCTCAGCCACGCCTCCTCCTCAGCCTAGCCTGCCTGTAGGGCGGAGGCCTGCACTCCCTGGAGGCTGGACCAGCACCCTCACGAGCCTAACCAGGGCTTCTTTTTTTTTTTTTTTTTTTTTTGAGGCGGAGTCTTGCTCTGTCGCCCAGGCTGGAGTGCAGTGGCCGGATCTCAGCTCACTGCAAGCTCCGCCTCCCGGGTTCACGCCATTCTCCTGCCTCAGCCTCCTGAGTAGCTGGGACTACAGGCGCCCGCCACCTCGCCCGGCTAGTTTTTTTTGTATTTTTTAGTAGAGACGGGGTTTCACCGTGTTAGCCAGGATGGTCTCGATCTCCTGACCTCATGATCCGCTGTCTCGGCCTCCCAAAGTGCTGGGATTACAGGCTTGAGCCACCGCGCCCGGCTGCTAACCAGTGCTTCTTAATGTGGCCCTGGCATCCACAAGACCTCCTGGGCCAGGAGGAGGCTTGCAGCTGGGAGAGAGGTTTGGGGTTCAAGGGCCCCCCTCCAGGTAGCAGGGATGAGGGGTGAGCCTTCGGGGACAGTGTCCCCCTCCTTCCCGGTGTCCTGTCCCAAGTATAATAACACGGTGTGTTTGGGGCAGGAGGAATGAATGTCCTGTGCCTGGTCATCGGCATGAGCTGAAGCCCTTTCCAACTCCTGTCCTTCCCTTTAGGGAGCGAAGATGGTTTTACTCTGTAACAAGCAAAATAGACCAAGGCCGCCTCCTCAGCAACTGTCACCATTAAAAATTTACCTGGGCAGCTGGGTCACATTATCGGCTCGTTTTCAGAGACAGAGAAGAAAAGACGCGTCATGTTTTGTGGTGGGATTTATACATAAGCAGATGAGACGTGCGGTCATTAAAAATGTCCCGGAACAGAAGATGACGTCTTGGCATCTTGGTGGTGTCTTGGGAGACTGTGGTCCGGGAAGTGGGTCGGAAGCGAGCCCCTTCCCGCCCGCTGTGCGTCCTGCAGCCCCATGCTCCCAGCGGCCCCGTGCTCCCCGCAGCCTCATGCTCCCAGCGGCCCCGTGCTCCCCGCAGCCTCATGCTCCCAGCGGCCCCGTGCTCCCCGCAGCCTCATGCTCCCAGCGGCCCCGTGCTCCCCGCAGCCTCATGCTCCCTGCAGCCCCGAGTGTTCTGCTCCTGTGTCAGCTCCTCTCGCCACTGGAGCAGGGTCTTTAGTAATAACAGGACAGTCCCCCGAATGTCTCCTGCAGTGGCCTCACTGTGGCCCTTGTGTATCGTGTCCCAGGCACTGGCTGCTTGTGTCAGGATGGAAAGAAGGTTCTGCAGCGGGAGCAGATAACTCCCGAGTCTTGGTGACTTATGGCTGCAAATGTGTCTCGCTCGCAGCACTAGCCAATAGCGGTCAGGGGTCGGGCTGTGCTCTGCTCCCTGCCGTTTGTCCTGGAGCTAGACTGACAGATAGTGTCCAGTGGGAACAGGGCGAATTGTCTTGGCAGGGCGGAGTAAACAGGGCAGCTCCCGTGCTGGCTGCTGTAGCTGCTGCTCGGAGTCTCATGGATCACTTCCGTCCACATCTCTTTGGTCAAACTGAGTCCTTGGACCTCACCTGGAGGCAGGGGCAGGGCAGGATGATCACCTTCCCGCAGGGGTGAAACCAGGATATTTGGCTGTAGGAGTTCAGCCTGGCACACACCACTTGACACTGCTCATCCCTGAGAGTAGGGACTGATTGTCCCCTTTTTACAGCTGAGGAAACTGAGGCTGATAAGCCTGTGGTCGTGCATTCAGGGTGTTGTGGAAATAAACCTAAACACGGGCCTGGGTGACTGCAGAGCCAGTGCCAGGCTGCCATGGGATGGGGCCAGGATTTCAGGGGAGCCTGAATGACGCAGGAGCCTGCCTGAGCCCAGAGCTGTCTGCCTCACCCCCGGCTCATGGCTTTCTTTCCCCAAAAATGCCCGGCCCCATGCGAGGCACATTCCCAGGGGGCCCGTGCCCGCCAGCACATGGCCTGGTTTTGAAGGCAGCACTTAGCAGCGTTTCAACAAGAGAGGAAGGAACCCTGGGATCGGCCATCTGGTGCCCTTTCTTGTCGCTTTCTCCAGCCTTTTGTTCCGCTCTTTCCCTCTTATCTTTATTGATGCATTGATTTAACTTGTAATTACTTTGAACACTCACAAGCTGGCCAGTCTGCCCAAGGACAAGAAGCTTGAAGTTTCTAGCTCTTAGGACACAAAGGAGCTGCGGCCACTCCAGCGCCCGTCAGGAAGTAGCCACCATCCTGACTTTTGGGTTTACCCTTTACTTTTATCAAATTACCCTTTACTTTTATCAAAATTCAAATACAGTTTTGTTTCATCTTCATTGCTTTGGATCTTTACATGAAGAGACCCACCTCTGTTGAAGTGGACTCCTGGGACCTGCTTCTCTTCCTCCCTGTTAGCGATCAGCACAGGTGTGGCAAGCCATTCTGTGTCCCGTTTGTCACGGTGGCCCTTCTGGAGCTGCCCCGTCCACCCGCCATCATAGCAGCAGCGACCAGGCGGCACAGGGCTGAGCACCTCCCAGGCTGCTCACGCTGACGTGTGGTGCTGGCTTTGGCCCGAGGTCCCAGCTAGGGTTGATGGCTGCCGAGTCATGGGTTTTCTGCTATTTGGAGAATTTTGTTCTTGGATCCTCCCTTCCCTGAGCACCCACTTGGTGGGAGGGGGCAGCTACAGGGAGCCCTGTATGTCGCTCCAGATTGGGGATCTGGCATTCTGGGAGCAAGGAGGGTTTGGATGGAACAGGTATCCCAGGAAGGCAGAGGTGAGGCTTGACCAGTTCTGATTGAAACTTAAGGCCGTAGGCCTGAGGCTCCAAGGTGGGTAGTTGGAACCTGGACAGCTGGCCCTCGCCCAGCCCCACCCCACCCAGGGCCGCCTTCAGGCCCAGGGCTGGCACCACCCACAGGGGTCAAAGCCCTGTTCTCTGCTGCAAAGGAGCCCAGCCAAGCCCATCCCCTCGGCGTTACTGTGGGAGAGCTGGGCTCTGTCCTCCTCCTCATGCTTGCTGGGAGCCCCTGCCCAGCGGCCTGGTGACCTGATCACTGGGGTGGACAAGTCGCACCCTCTCGTGCCTGCCGCCCATCAGCCAGTCATGTTCACCTACTGTGTGCAGCCCCCCCAAGGCCCAGAGTTCCCGGGGACATGGTCTCAGGGTGGCAGCGGAGGGATGGGGCGAGGTGGGAGCCCTCGGATGCAGTGGTCTGTGCGCCTCACTGAGGAGGCCATGCCCTGGCTGGGCCCTGACGGCCATGGGGAGTTCTGGGGCAGGGAGGCCCAGGCAGAAGCCCTGGGGAACTGTGCTTGGTGGCCCTGGATAGAGAGGGGCCGGGACCAGGGCAGCCAGGGACAGGACTGGACAGGGGAGGGAGCAGCATGTGAGGGGAGCCCTGGGGGTTCCAGCAGGGCAGCGGCCTCTGAGATATTGTCCGGAGCCTTCCTCTGGCCCTGCCTGGCCTCGAGGGGCTCCAGAGTGGAGGCCAGGGCCACTGAGGGGCTGCTGTGGACACCCAGGTGGGAGTGGTGGAGGGTCGTGGGGCAAGGTAGCAGGAAGAGCGTGAGCGGGGCTGGTAGCCAACAGGAGATGCTGACAGGAGGTGCCAGGGGTGACACCCAGGCCCTCTGGGGTGGTCTGTCCCTTGTGATGACCCGGGGCTGCTGTCTGAGACATGGCCAGGTGGTGTGAGGTCCTGGCTCCCAGCCCAGCTCTGCCACTTTCTGGCTGGCCTCCTTGGGCAGCTTCCTTCATCTCTCTGGGCCTCAGTGTCCTCTTTGGGATGGAGACAGAACTCCATGTTGTGGTGCTGTCGGGAGCATCAGCACAGCTTCCGTCCTGTGAGGACTTCCCTTTCCCTGCTCTGTGAATGCAGAGGAAAGATTGGGGCCCCACTGTGCCCTTTCAGCTAGGTAGGTGTGCCCCCACCCCTGCTCCAAGACTCCACCAGTGGACAGAGGCTGGTGTCTGTGGAGCAGCTTGACCGGGCTATCCTGGGACTCCTGAGACTGGCCCCACCTCGGGCAGTTGCTGCCATAATGGAGGGTTGTCCAGGGCTCTCCCGGAAACTTGCCCTATGCTGGGACTGGTATCCCTAACTGTCTCACCAGGGCTGATAAATCCATCGGCCACCTGGAGTGTATCCATCACAGTGTCCCTCCCAGCTGGGCTCAGAGAGTACACTGTGATTGATTAGTGATGCCTGCCATGGGCAGGGGCTGGAAGGGTAGTGGCTGCTCCTTGACAGGCCCTGGGGTTGCTGTCCCTGTCACAGCCGATCCTCCAACGCGAGGCCCCCTCTCACTAGGGAGACTGCCAAGGCCTTGGCCACCAGCTGACCCTTCATTTCCCAGCAGACAAGTCGGCAGGAAGTGCGGGGAGGAGGAAGAGGGCCTTCAGCTGCTGTGTCGCCCAGTCCCCCTTGGCAGTCTAGAGAGGAGAGGGGTCTCTCCTGAGGTGACACAGCAGATTGGTGGTTGCAGAGAACCCCAGTGTGGCCGCCCACTCCGGCCCTCCCAGCCCAGCTCTCCAAGTAGGGGTCCTGCGTGCAGCTCCCACTTCCGAGTGTTTGCTGGAGGAAGGTCTGTATTTTAAGCTTGTTGCCTTGGGCGTGCCGTGTGGGCTTCTCCTCCTGGGTCTCGGACCAGAGCCCCTGCCATCCAGCTGTGGATTCAGTCCCCAGCCTGGGCCAGTGTGTCCACGCTTCCGCCTCTGGCCAGGGTGGGACATACGTGCAGACAAGCCACCGTGGCCCATGTCCACCCACTCAAAACTGCCCAGCCTGGCTTGTGTGATCTGACGACTGCACCAGACGTGAGAGTGGGGGAAGCTCAGGATGCCATTTGTGTGCTGCCCTCCCGCAACAGACCCCCACTGGCCCAAGGAAGGAAACCGCTGTGTTCAGGGAGAGGGAAGAAAAGGAACGGTGTTTCCAGTAGCTGACGGAGCGTTCCATGTTCACAGGAGGAGCTCAGAGCTGTCCTGATCAGGGGCTGCTGAGGAATCAAGGAGCTGTCTGGGGCCCTCATGGGCACCTTTGGGCACAGAGTGTTGACCTGCAGGCCTGGAGTCTGGAAGCGTGGGCAGACCCAAGCCTTGCCTGTTTCCTCCTCGTGAATCAGACCTGTCGTGTCTGGGTTCCCCTGCCATAGTCCTCATCAGTCACTCTGTCCACCTTTCTCTGCCCAGCATGACTGAGCTCGGTCGAGGGTCCTCAGGCCAAGGCCAGGGGGACAGCTGGGGCTCTGGCCCATCAGTGCCCAGTTTGGAAGCGTCCTGATCCCCGTCCTGCGTCTGCAGGGAGGGTACCGTAGCTTTCGGTTGGCAGAAGTGAGACGCACGGAGGCCTGACCCACAGCTGGGTGGAGCAGCCGTGTCGGGGCCTGGGGGTGCAGGCCTCAGCCCTGGAAAGCCCCTGCCGGCCTGTGGGCTGCAACGCCCCTGTCCCAGAGCCTCCTCCCTCAGCCCCATTCCCTGATGGACAAATCCTAAGTGTTTGTCCCGGGGGCTTCCTGCCAAGCCTGGGCAGGTGTCCCCTGGGAAGAGGCCTGGCATGGAGCAAAAGGCAGAGTGGCTTTGGAAGCTCTGCGCGCTCGCCGCAGAAGGACGCCCTGTGGGCCACTGGCCGTTTCCTTCCAAACCGGTGCCAGCAGAGATTCCCTTACGAGAAGCGTATTGGAAAATAAAAATATATATTATGCTTTGCAGCTGCTGAGAAGTCACATTCCTCTGTCATCAGCAGCCACGCCAGGCCCCTTCCTCTCCCAGACAAAGTAGCATGGGCAGGGAACCAAGCATTTCTTTCCGCCTGGGAGATCCGTGTCTTCCTCTGCCTTGCCGGGGTTCTGGAAACAAGGGCAGAAGCAGCCTAGCTGGATTTGGGGGTCATGTGGGGTCTCTCTTCTAGGGCTCTGGTGTATTCACCATCTCCCCTGGTGAGCTTGGAGCTGGCCACACCCCTGCCTTGCTGGACCTGCCATGGCAGACGTCAAGGTCACTGCCGGGGCTATGGCAGTGGCCGTGCCTCAGTGCCCCCACCTTCCAACCTGCCACCCCATGGGGGAGAGACCCTCCTACTTCCATCCCGACTTTGGTTTCAGATCCTGGTAACCACACCGGGCCAGCCCATTGGTCACTCTCAACTCCAGCCCCATGAGACTCCTGCCCCACCTGGCACTTGAGTCTTCATCTACCCTCTGCCCAGGCTGCCTCCTCCA